>NW_020174565.1:920106-993743 GCF_003031525.2 Neophocaena asiaeorientalis asiaeorientalis
CATTTTTTTTTTTTTTTTTTTTTTTTTTGACAAAATCATTTTCTTTGTGATGTAAGTAATTAGCCATTGTGTAAAGACCTAGATTTCACTTTCACATTATTTTAATTTCTACTCTAGTGCCTCCCAATATATGTTAATAGTTATAATTTTTATGAAGTTAAAAACTTATATAGCTGAGAGGAAATCATATCGGTAAGGAAATGGCTCAGAGAATTTGCGTTCATTTTATAATATACTGAATGGCTAGTAACAGACATGACATTATCAGTGTAGCGAGACACACGGGCTCTATTTTTAATTTAAATTCTATAAAACACAACTCTCGGGCTTCCCTGGTGGCGCAGTGGTTGAGAGTCCGCCTGCCGATGCAGGGGACACGGGTTCGTGCCCCGGTCCGGGAAGATCCCACATGCCGCGTAGCGGCTGGGCCCGTGAGCCATGGCCTCTGAGCCTGCGCGTCCGGAGCCTGTGCTCCGCAACGGGAGAGGCCACAACAGTGAGAGGCCCGCGTACCGAAGAAAAAAAAAAACAAAAAACCACAACTCTCGTGTTTATTGAACTTTTTTAAACGTTAAAAAAATTTATTATGAAAAAGTTTTAAACATATACAGAAGTAGGATAATATAATGAACCCCTGTATACCCATCAGCTACCCATCAATAACTAACAACTCATGGCCAATCTCATTATATTAAGGATTTTTTTAAGATGAAAGAAAAATGTGGTATAGTATGAATAGTTCTAATACTTACGACCGTAGTTTCTGTTATCAGAAATGGTAATAACAAGCAAAAGGTTAACATAGCCTTTTTTCTATGCATTGTCATGTGAGAGTAATGCTTTGTCCCCTGAGTCCCTTTCAGCAAAGGGGTATTGCCTATCATGAGCGGGAAAATCACTCATAGCCATGTTCTGAAATAGTACATTTTATTGTTACGTTATCTAAATACATGAAATGTTAAGGGTTAAATTTGAATTTGCATATAATTTTCACATGATTTTGACTATTTTCATGCAGTTTCAAGATGGAATTTAATAATTGTTGAAGATTGTCATTGGAAATTTTTCTCCATGCATTCTGATCTGCCCACTATGATTATCCAGATTATCCAGGGAACCTGGGTTCTAACCTGGGTTTCAGTAACAGCCCTGTCACAGCTGTGTGACCTTAGGCAAGGCATTTAACATTGGAGCCTCTGTTTGTTCATTTGTTAAGTGAGGAGAGCAAAGTACATACTGCTTCCAGAAGCTGTTGTGGGAATTAAATGAGATAATGCATGTAGAGTGATTTGCAGTTAGGGCACGGATGTCAGGCAAACTGGAGATGGGGAGAGGGTAAATGGGAATATCAGGACCACTTGAAGAATCAAACAAACCACACTACAGAGGCTTCATATTCTTTCCTCCATCTCTCAAATAATGTCTTTTCTGGCCACCAAGTAACACAAGCCCTCAACAGAGCCATGTGTTCTCATTTTTCATAACACGTAGGGGTTCCTCTTTATCTTAGCTCCATAAGACGTTCTAAAAGCCAGGTTGATTCCATGCCTGTCTTGGCTGTTCATGTTCAGTCCATTCTTCTCAAGATCATTCCAAGTATGACCCAGGGCTGGTCAGGAAGAAGCCACTTTGATGAGAATACTTTACACCCACTCAAAACCATATTCTTGGATGTGGAAGTGAGGTTGAAACAGTGTTCTTTGTTTTGATTTTTTGTTTCCTAAACTACCAAGTACTATGCTAGGCATTTTATGCAAATTATCTCATTTTATTCTTTGCAGCAACTTCTGTGAAGTGAGTACTATATCATTATCCTTACTTAGCTATGAAATATCTGATGCTCAAAGGTTAATAAATTGCCTCAGAACAACCTGGCATTGAGTCCAAATCTTGTGCTCTGCTGTGCTTTATAGCTTTCCTTTGGATTTCATTTATTTGCTTTTATGTTTTAGAGTGGACTTCCAATAAAGATTTTATTTTATTTTTTTAGTTTATTGGCGAAGAGGAGATGGATTGTAGAGGATGGGGCTCTTAATACTTTTTGCTCTATTTATAGAATGTGCTGACCTAAAGTTTTGAATTCCATTTTGACCATAGGGAAGCAAGGAGAAAGAGCGTTTTGTTTTCAACCTTTTTTTTTTCAAAACTAAGATATTCAGTAGTACTGCTGGGATTGATGAGTCCTATGGGAATGTCTTAACTTTACGTGTCTTAACTATTACATGTCTTATCTATGGGAATGTCTTAACTATTACATGTTTATGTGGAGCATAGCACTCTGACAGGATTCGTACTGTTGACTAAAAACTACTAGTTAGATCAGATAAAAGCTTTAAATTCCAGATCAAAACTATTTTACTATGACTGTAGCTAGTTAATTGATAGGCAGTAAAAATGAAATAGAAAATGCACAAGCCCCAAAGCAAAAGTCCTGGGTTCTATGAGTTTTTGTGGAAACTTGGACTAAATTCAGGGCTTCACTTTGCAAAATGAGGCATTGTCTTAACTCTCATCCTCCAATTTCTGAAAACTGTCATCTCTGACTGTATGTTTCTAATTATTTTTCTAATTATTTGTCTTTATTGTAGGATTTTAATATAATTGAGGAAGCTCTTATTCAAAGGGTTTTAGACCGGTCACTTCTGGAATATGTGAGTCACTCGAACACCACATAATTGTATTAAAAGAAAAGGGAAGGAGATCGTACAATTGTACCATTTTTTTCAAGATGCTGCTTGAAGAATTGGAGGGAAACTGTCAATGTTTGATGGGCAAAAATGTGTACAACACAGTTATATGTTTGTCCATGTTTATTGTTATACTGCATTTTAAAACTGCTTTCATTTTGGTGGTTTAGGTCTGTTTTACATTCTTGAGTTTCTCAGACACTTAACAGCAAAAAAAGTCTCCATCAGCCATTAATATATGGAAGAGAACATGAGGCTGAGTATGTGGGTGAAGGATCTATATTTGCAAATCGGATGACGTTGTGTGTAATGCTACATATTGATAACTTCCCTCATGGCTGGTCAAATAACTAATCTTTGTTCTATGGAGAGTGAAACAAAGTGTGGTCATTCAAGGAAGTGTGAAATCTCTTCTAGAGTTCACGTTCTAACCGCTACTAGAATAAAAGGAATAACCTTGTATGGAGTAGGAAAGGAAAATTTTGGCAGTTGACAACATCCATTTAACCAAATTGTATAACATAATACTGTAATAAAATAAATTTCATGTTAGGAATGTATACTTAATGCTTTGACTTTTTATAACTATGCACACATAAGAATTTAATTTTATATTTTTCAAATATTTGTAGCTTATTATTTAGAAATATTTCTATAATACAGGCAACTTCTTAAGAACCATCAGCTGATATTTACAGTAGAAGTATTCACGTCCATAATTTTTAGTGGAAAATCCTAAGGGCTTTGATTTTTTTTTAATTTTATCTTTTAGGAAAATTATAAAATAAACAGAAATACTGAAAACCAAACAGAAAATATATAGCTTATTACATTCTCATAAGGAAACATTCATTTAGAACTCTGCCAGTCACCTTCGATCGATGTCTTCTGTGTGTCCTGTCACAGTTAACAAACCTCTTCTTCAACCCCACAAAAGTAAACACTACCTTGATTTTAATAGTACTCACTTCCTTGCATTTCTTTCTTAGTTTATCCCCCAAGTGTGTCTCTACACACTAGCTTTTAATCTTTCTGGGTTCCTCCTTCTTTCTTTTCCTTAAAATTTACCTACAGAAGAACCTGGTTTTATAAATTTCCCACTGTCTATATTTTGTTAATTGCATACTCATGGCACAATTCAGCATGTTCTTCTATCCTCTGGATATTGACACATGGATCCAGAGATCTGAGCAGACTCAGGTTCAACCTTTTGGCCAGACCGTAGATCATGGTGTATTCTTTCAACAGAGGGCACAGAATGTCTGGTTCCCTCTTTTGTGATGTCAGCTGAAATTGATACTCAATGCCTAGATCCATTGATTTGTTGTGGGTTGGAGAATATTCTATCATTTCTTTTTCATTTATTAGTTGGAACATTTTTATAAATAGGTGTTTCCCCATATCTACTATTTGCTTAACCAGTGGTCAAGTTCATATAGGAAAGGGAAAATAAACTTGAATTTTCCCCTTTATTTACCAAATTTCAAGATAATAAACTTGTTTTCTATCATCCTCTGTAGATCACTTTTTTTAAGTGTTGTGAACTCTTGGAGTCAAACACATTTGATAGGCTTTAATCCATTTCGCATATTGCCTTATTAAAGCCCCAATTGTCCTATCTTTGGTCATTGGGAGCCTTATCAAGTTGACTCTGAGTCCTTTTGACACTACTCTAGCAGTCTTTACTGGCTTCCTTGTAGTCTCGTATGACAGGCTATTCCAGGCTCAACTTGGATGTTTCCTGCCCCAGACCTGGTATCAGCCATTTCTCTTAATGAGCCTGGTTACTTTCAGTGAGAAATAGTGCTTCAGAACTGTAATTGTGACTGTTAAGTTCATTGGGGCTCTATTGGTCTTTGTTTCTAGGAGAGAGCTAGGAAATATCCTTTTTTTAAAGATAAAACACTTATTCATGAGTTTTTATTTTGATACTTGCAAATCAAATTAAGTACTACAGGGTTTTTGCCTAATCTTTTCTATTACATTTGTGTCTTTTGTTTTTCTCTACTGAGAATCCTGGTCTTCAAGGACACAGGAATATCCCACAATTATTCGTTTCCTTCATCTACTTTATGCATGCAACAGTCTCAGAATAATACTAATAAACCATCACCCGTATGATAGCTGGTGCAATTAAAAATGTTTTTCATTTGTTCTCCCTAATCTCCTATTTTTTTAAAGTTGTACTATATCAACATTTTCAAGGAATTCCCTGGCGGTCCAGTGGTTAGGACTCTGTGTTCTCACTGCCCAAGGCCCAGGTCTGACCCCTGAACGGGGAGAACTAAGATCCTGCAAGCCGCACAGCGTGGCCAGAACCAAAAAAAAAACGGGGTTTTTTGGGGTTTTTTTTTTTTGCGGTACGCGGGCCTCTCACTGTTGTGGCCTCTCCCATTGCAGAGCACAGGTTCCGGATGTGCAGGCTCAGCGGCCATGGCTCATGGGCCCAGCCGCTCCGTGGCACGTGGGATCTTCCCAGACCGGGGAATGAACCCGCATCCCCTGCATTGGCAGGCGGACTCTCAACCACTGCACCACCAGGGAAGACCAAAAAAAACGTTTTTTGAGAACCTATTGGTAACATACAATACTCTCTTCTATCCCCTATTTAGCTTAGTTCTTCAAGTACCTGTATGTTTAGTGCTTGCTACCACTCCTTATTTGATGGCTCTATTTTTCATATTTGGTTCTCTAATGACAAATCCAGGACATAGAGTAATATTTCCATCTTGAAGGCAAGCAAAAAGCTACGAAGATGCGTGATTTCAACTCCTGAGGATAAAGTGTTACTTGGTTGTGTTTAGCTTCTTAACTGTAATCGTCTATAAACATCTTTGTTCCTTACACGTAAATGTAGTCATAGTCATGTTCCCCAAAATTTTCTATAGTAAATTATCCATTACTTCTTAAAAGCCTTGCTTACCATTCTGCCATCCACCGCAAGGTAATTAGAAAAACGTAAAGCTGGGTGAAACCTAGAAGGCCATATTTCCTCCCTTTTAGATACTAGTTTCAAGCTTGCTTTTCACAGCTGCTAACAAGTAACAACAGATTTTTAGTTTCACCACCTCTCTTCCTACAGTTTGGATGGCTGAACCAGTAAAGCAAAACCTATTGGACAACAAGGGCAAAAGGAGAGGAACTTTTAAGAGGTAATCATTAGATTGAAAATATAGTCCCAGAAGAATAAAAGAATATATTTCTGAGTATTAGTACTCACTATCCAGAAAATAAATTTTTGTTAATTCCAAGCAATACAAAAGGCATCTTTAAATCTGTAAAACTTGAAAAAAACTTCAAAACTGTATTTTGAGTAAAGCTTTAAGTCACCTGCCACTGTTAAACCTCAGTGCAGCAATTCTACATCCTGTCCCTGGATATCTCTTATGATAATAATTTTGCCCCCTACGGGACAAACCAGGTGCTGGCCACCTGAATTATTTTGCCTTTTGAATTATTTTGAGTTCTAAAATAGTGAAGTGCAACTATTATTCATTGTTTCACTGTGCCTTTAACCTTTTATTAAAAGGAATTTATAATTCATTGTCTTAAAAAACAAAAACCAATATTTGAAGCTGTTGACTAAGCAAAAAATTTCACTCCTTTTTTTAATAGCACCTCAAGGTGCCAATTTTTTAAGGCCTTATGAGGGAAAAACTGATTCACATATTATTCTTTAAAAGCTAAATTCTTCTAATCCTACAAAAACCTATGGAGATTTTCCTTTTCCTTTTTTTTTTTTTTTTGCGGTACGCGGGCCTCTCACTGTTGTGGCCTCTCCTGTTGCAGAGCACAGGCTCTGGATGCGCAGGCTCAGCGGCCATGGCTCACGGGCCCAGCCGCTCCACAGCATGTGGGATCTTCCCGAACCGGGGCACGAACCCCTCAACCACTGCACCACCAGGGAAGCCCTCCTTTTACATATTTTTTTCACCCAAGTTTCTAAAACGTATATTTAGAAATTGGATTGGGAATCTACAGTGAAGATAGTTCCAGGTCAGATCTAAAAGATCCTGGCTCTAATGATGTTACTTTATTACTTTTACTGGGTGCTAAGTGTCCTTTGTTTTCAAGCGAGCTTACAACAGTTACTGAACACGTTTAACATGTAATTAGTACCTTCAAGTAACATTGAAATTATTTTAAAAAGTCACTAAGAGATTCATCCTTTTATTATTCAACTGCAAAAATAAATCTGTATAATGATCAGAAATTAAAATGTACAATTCCTTTTCTTCTGTAAATAGGTGTTATTGTGAGAAATAAAGAATGGCAGGACCATTGCTTTCATTAAAATATCTACTGTGTCTGTTCTTAAACATGGTTCTTGATAATTTTTTACATCTAATACCCTTTTATGCTTTTAAACCTCATATGTTGTTTAAATTGTCATCATTCAGCAATATCTATCATGAAAATATACTTTCATTTAGGCCAGTAGTTCTCAAAAGGGAGCAATTTTGCCTCCTAGGGGACACTTGACAATGTCAAGACATTTGGGGTTGTCATAACTGTGATGTGCTATTGCCCAGGATGTGGATCAAAGCCAGGAATGCTACTCAACATTCTACAATGCACAGGACAGCCCCTCACAGCAAAGGATTACTCTTCCTGTCAATAGTGATGAGGTTTAGAAACCCCGGTTTGAGTCAAGGTAAAGCTGAGCATCATGGAGTTATTATTGGCTCTGCTTCCAAGGGACTGCATTGAAATTTAAAAGGCAAGATGAAGATGAATTTTGTATCTCTTATCCCTGCTAAATACATACTAAGTTTGGGGTGGCTATAGCTGTCATCTGTACCCCAGTTCAGAATATACTAAAACATAGGAAAGTTTTTTTGGATTTTTTCACAAGAGGAACAGGCCAGAACACAGGTCTTAATAGCGTGACCTCTGATGACTGTTTGCTGAGTGACATCCTAAAAGATACCGGGAACCCAGAATGGTTTGGGAAGACTTACTTTCATCACTTAGGTTAGAGTTATTGAAGTAAATACGGTAAAATGGGACTTCCCCGGTGGCACAGTGGCTATGACTCCATACTCCCAATGCAGGGGACCCAAGTTTGATCCCTGGTCAGGGAACTAGATCTCACACGCATGCCACAATTAAGGAGCCCTAGTGCTGCAACTAAGGAGATGGCGAGCCACAACTAGGACCTTGCGCAAACAAATAAATAAAAATAAATAAGGTAAATATATAACAGAGGGACACCTGTGTCTGAAATCCTTGGGGCTAAGAAATATTTAAGCTTTTATCTTATGTCTAGAAAAATCATCTGGCATTTTATTTTAACTTTTTTTTTTTGCGGTACGCGGGCCTCTCACTGTTATGGCCTCTCCCGTTGTGGAGCACAGGCTCCAGGCGCGCAGGCTCAGCGGCCATGGCTCACGGGCCTAGCTGCTCCGCGGCATGTGGGATCTTCCCGGACCAGGGCACGAACCCGTGTCCCCTGCATCGGCAGGCGGACTCTCAACCACTGCGCCAACAGGGAAGCCCTCATCTAGTATTTTAATCCTGCAGGCTTCAGAGAAGACCGTACACGGGTCTTGATTAGGGCTAATCATTGCCCCAAAGCAGCCATTTAAAAGGCCCATGGAACTTACCTGGTGGTCCAGTGGTGAAGAATCTGCCTTCCAATGCAGGGGACATCCGTTCCATCCCTCTTCAGGAAACCAAGATCCCCCATGCTGTGGGGCATCTAAGCCCGTGCTTAGCCCAAAACTACTGAGCTCGTAAGCCTCAGCGAGAGAGCCCACGTGCTGCAACTATAGAGCCCATGCACTCTGGAGCCCAGCGCTGCAACTAGAGAGAGAAGACGCGCATGCCACAACTAGAGAGAGAAAACCCGCATGCCACAACTAGAGAGAAGCCCGCGTGAGGCAATGAAGAGACCGCACGCCACAATGAAAGATCCTGCATGCCTCTATGAAGATCCCATGTGCTGCTGCAACTAACACAGCACAGCCAAAAAATAAAATAAATTAATTAAATGTTTAAATAAATAAATAAATAAATAAAAATAAAAGGCCCAGTGGGGACTTCCCTGGTTGTCCAGTGGTTAAGACTCCATGCTTCCATTGCAGGGGGCATGGGTTCGATCCCTGGTCAGGGAACTAAGATCCTGCATGCCATGTGGTACCGCCAAAAAAAAAAAAAAAAAGGGCCCAGTGAAGGTGAAACAGAGATTCGTCAAGATAGATTAGGTCATGCTTCGATTACAAACAACCCCCAAATCTCAGCACTCACCCAACGTCTACTGTGGATCTTGGCTCTTCTCCAGGCAGCTGTTCTCCAACCTCAGAATTCTGCTTTACTTTGATCTCATAGCATTTGTATATGACCATGTGCCACTCCAGCCACCCCTCACCACAACGGACTGGAGAATAGGTTACAGAGGTCATTTCCACTCACATTTCATTGGCTAAGGAAAGTAATGGCCACATGTAATTTCAAGGCATTGGAGAAGTGCAATTTCAGGTAGAAGAGAACTGGATATTGGGATATGAAGAGCTGACAGAGAAGCAGAGGTCCATAGGGGGAAAATCTTAAAAACAGCTTTGAAAAGGAGGGGTGAAAGTCAAAATGAGACTGGGTTTTTAAAAACAGGAAATAATATTCTTTTTTGCCATGGTAATTTTTTCATCAATTTTATTCACAATTGGGGATCTGTTTACCAAATGAAAAACCTGTCCATTTCTCAAACATAAGACAATAATTTCTTTTTTGAATCATTTTTCTTATTTATTAAAAGAAACACCAAGTGCATTCTCAGTCTTTACCACTGTATTTTCTCAGTATACTTGTGTACCTTCATCAGAACCACTTGGGTTACTTGGTATAACTGCATTTTTCTCAGCCCTCCCCAGATGTACAGAATTAGAATGTCTGAAATTCTGATGGATTCATCAGCAAGTCATCAAAATACATTCAGATCTATTAATTTCTCACTATCTCCACGATTACATTTTAATCTAAACCATCATCATCTGTTTCCTGGATCCCTGTAGTAAACGTCCGGTTGGCCTCCCTCCACTTATGGCAGTATGGACCATTATCCATAGAGCAGTCAGAGAGATCTTCAAAAGCATAAATCTGATCATGCTCCCACCCCCTTCCCACTGCTTAAAATGCACCAAGGGCTTCCCATTGTTACTTGAATAAAATCTAAATGCCAAAAAAAAAAAAAAAAAAAAAAAAAAAAAAAAAAAATCTAAATGCCTTTCCATTCCCTTCCAAAGTTCCTCATGATCTGGCCTCTGCCTATCTCTCCAATTTCATCTCTACTCTCTTCTTTAATCCCTACATTTCAGCCACACTCGTCTTTAGGTTAAGCACACCAAAATTAGTGGTTCCTGCACCTTGGCACTTTCTATTCCTTCTGTTTGAAAAGCCCTTTCCCAGAGTTTGACATGGCTGCCTTCTAATCTTTAACTCCCAGATCAAATGTCATCTTCTCATAAAGGATTTTTCTCATAATTCTAGCCAAAGTCATTTCCCCCTTTTGTCTATTATCCTATTATAGTTTCTTCTTAACTGCTATTAGAATTTGAAATTAGCTTACATGTTTATTTTTATTGAGTGTCTCCCCTCTCTAGAATGTAAATTCTTTGAGTGCAGGTATACACCACTAATCTACCCAACATCTTAATGTGCATCTTAAGACAAAATCAAAAACAGTGGCACATGGTAAGTACTTAGTAAATATTTCTGCTAATCTATTATTATAGTTATGATGATATAAAAACATAATGTTTTTATCACATGGAGTTCACAAGAGTGATAAAAAATATTAAAACCCTGGTAATCTAGCTCAAAGTCTTCATGAAACCAAGAAGTGTAAATTAATTCGTTAGTAAGAATACCTCAATATTTTTTATAGTCAGCTTAGCAGACTATAAAAAAATACCATAGGCTGATAAAAAAGATTGAAATAATGCCATTTGCAGCAACATGGATGGACCTAGAGATTATCATGCTAAGTGAAGTCAGACAGAGAAAGACAAGTACCATATGATATCACTTATATGTGGAATCTAAAATATGACACAAATGAACTTATTTACAAAACAGAAATAGATTCACAGACATAGAAAACAAACTTAAAGTTGCCAAAGGGGAAAGCGGGTGGAGGAGGGATAAATTTGGAGTTCGGGATTAGCAGATACAAACTATTATATATAAAATAGAGAAACAACAAGGTCCTACTGTATAGCTGAATCAGTTTGCTGTACACCAGAAACTAACAACATTGTAAATCAACTATACTTCAATTAAAAAAAAAATACCATATGGGAGTTCCCTGGTGGTCCAGTGGCTAGGACTCCCAAGCTTTCACTGCTGAGAGTGTGGTTCAATCCCTGCTCAGGGAACTAAGATCCCACAAGCCGCAGGATGTGGCCAAAAAAGAAAAGAAACAAAAAAAATACCATAGACTGGGTGGCTTAAACAATAGACATTTATTTCTCACAGTTCTGGAGGCTGGGAAGTCCAAAATCTAGGTGTCAGCAGATTTTGTTATGGGTGAGGGCCCTCTTTCTGACTTGTTGATGGCCACCTTCTTGCTGAATCCTCATGGCAGAGACGGTGAGCTCTGGTCTCTTCCTCTTCTTATAACAGTACTAATCTGCTCAGGACCCCATCTAAACCTAATTACCCTCAAAGATCCACCTCCAAATACCATCACATAAGGGGTCAGGGCTTCAGCATGAATTTCTGGGGACACAAACATTCAGCCCATAACAATAAGTATGCAATAATATAAATATAAATAAGAATAGAGAGAAATAGCTAGTAAAACACACATATAAACACGCAAATACAGTAATTAAAGCTATTAATTTGAACTCTATAGCGATGTATTATTTTTCTATCTTAACACAATGTCTGACATAGTGTAAGCTCTCAGTAAATATTTTTTGAATCAGTCTATGAGCAAATTTCTCAACTGATGGTCCCCCATGCAAAGAAGATGTGGAGGAACTGGCACACTGGGATGGTGTTAGTGGTAGAATTTACACATTACAAAGCAATTTGGTAGTGGCATCTTACCTCTCCTTATAATAAATTTCATAATTTCTCTGAGAAGACTTCTTTGAGCTATCCAAGCAGAGTCAATCACACCATCCTTTATATCACTAGACCACACTATCTCTGGACCACACCTCCATTGCTATAGATACCACATTATATTTCTTTGTTTATATGACTGATACTCATGAGATTGGGCATTCCTTAAGGGCGAGGGTTACATTTACAGGACCTTACTAGAAACTCAGTACATGTGTCTTAGTTTGCTAGGGCTGTCATAACATAACACCATACACTGGGTGGCTTAAACAGAAATTTATTTTCTCACAGTTCTGGAGGCTGGAAAGTCTGCCATCAAGGACCTTCAGGGTTCAGTTTCTGGTGACAGCTCTCTTCCTGGCTTACAGACAGTCACATTCTCACTGTGTCCTCACATGGCAGAGAGAGTGAGCAAGAGATCAAGCATTCTAGTGTCTCTTCTTATAAAGGCACCAATCCCGTCATGAGAGCACCACCTTCATGACCTCATCTAACCCTCATTACCTCCGAAATGTCCTGTCTACAAATACCATTACATTGGGGATTAGTGTTTCAACATATGCATTTGAGCGGGACAGAAAATCAGGCCATAACAATATGTTTGTTGAACGGAAAAATGAGTGGTTGACAAGTGGATCAGAACACTCATGTTAGCTCCTCAGTATATCCTTTCCTCACTAATAAAGTCTATATGGGGAGCAAAATTATAGTAAAAAGAGCAACTTTATGTCTGAATTTGCTCGTTACTATTTCCCCAGAACTTAGCACAGTGCATCTATGGGCACTCAATAAATATCTGATGAATAAATTAGTGAATAAATTGTAGTTTGAGAAACATAGGCAAGACGTTCTTAACGAATAAAGTCTTCAAGCCAGATGCAGCTCTTCTTTTTAGAGATAGACTTGTCAAGTGAGCCAAACTACTAGGCAGCTTCTCTCCTAGACAGAGTTTTAAAGCAGTGAGCAGTCCAGTAACATAGCTCCTACAGGACAAGCAGTATTATTTCACGTTCATTCGGTGATATTAGAGGTATTGCACTAATTCTGAAGGACAACTGTACATTGTATTTTACAGTTGCTGAGTTTAACTTGCTCCAGATTATACAGTGTAGTAATTTGCTGCAGAGTTACTGTAGACAACTAAATAAAACCCAGGTAATCAGATAAAATGAAGGAAATGTTTAGTTCTTATATCTACTATATTTTGATATGCCTCTAAATGTATTTCACCTTGTCCCCTTGACACATCCTTAATACATGCAAGAAGGTCAAAGTCTTATATATAAAACCATACTATGCTTTGACAGTATTTCAAGAGCGTGTTCTCCAGAACTTTCAGTCTCAAGGCTTTTTGATTTTAAAACTACCTTAGGGGGATTCCCTAGCGGTTCAGTGGTTAAGACTCTGCACTTCCGTTGCAGGGGGCACGGGTTCAATCCCTGGTTGGGGAATTAAGAAACTGCAAGCCACGTGGCACGGCCAAAAATTTGTAACGAAATTTTTTTTCCTAAAGAAAATAGAATGGTTGTTGCCAGGGGGCAGAGGGAGGGTGAAAAGAGGAATTATTCAATGGATATAGAGTTTCAGTTTTGCAAGATGAAAAAGTTCTAGAGACCTGTTGCACAGCATAACAAGGTACATATAGTTAACACTACTGAATCGTACAGTTAAAAAATGGTTAAAATGGAAAATTTTTTAAATTTTTTTAAAAATTATTTTATTTATTTATTTTTGGCTGCATAGGGTCTTCGTTGCTGCACGCGGGCTTTCTCTAGTTGCGGCAAGTGGGGGCTACTCTTCGTTGCACTGCAGTCTTCTCATTGTGGTGGCTTCTCTTGTTGTGGAGCATGGGCTCTAGGCACGTGGGTTTCAGTAGTTGTAGCACACGGGCTCGGTAGCTGTGGTGCACGGGCTTAGTTGCTCCATGGCACGTGGGATCTTCCTGGAGCAGGTCTCAAACCCATGTCTCCTGCATTGGCAGGCGGGTTCTTACCCACTGCGCCACCAGGGAAGCCCAAAATGGAAAATTTTATGCTTCTTTTCTTTAACCACAGTAAACAAACAAACAAACAAAATTGGTATGTGGGTAAACCAAATACCAATTTATATGCCAAATATATAGTTCCATGCCTCCCAGTTTGGGAAATTACAATTGTTGGTGAAATTTAGGAAAGAAGTATCATGTCACTGGTGAAGCCCTTGAGGTTTCAAAAATAAAGTATGTAAGTATAGAGACTGAACAATGCTTCTCCCTGTTGCTTTTGTTTCCCCACCCCCAGGTCTCTCTCCAGACTTCTGATGAATCTTAGAGCACACAGCTTTGTTTGTTTTTTCCCCCATTTGCAGTTGTACATTCTCTTAGATATTTACTGATTTGAGTTGCCAGTCTGAGTTAGCATCACTTCTTTATAGGAATATTGATGGAACTCTTAAGATGAGACGGCAGTTCTTGTTTTTGTTATGGGTACTGTTGAAACCGAGCAGGATCCTGTGGGACCCTCCCAGGTACAATAGCCTTTCTGTGTCTCCCCATGTCTTGTTTGTAGGAAAAAGACTTCAGCCTCTTAGACCTGCTTTGAGTTCCAAAGGGCAGATTCAAACTGTTACTAATCAGGGAAATGAGGGAATGCAGAAACAAAGGAAAAGCAGTCAGAAAGAATAGTGCAGCGATGGGGCAGAGTTCTGGTTCCTCCTAGGGGGGGATATGCATAGCAGTCTGGTATATATCTCTGAGCTCTTCTACAGAAACTAAGGCCCCCATTCAGTGTGGAGGATGGTAACTTCAGGCTGGGCACAAGCATGTGGACACCAGAATGACTGGAGCCAGAAGGCTGATAATTGGGATTCCTGGAACGCCACCCTGTTACCTTACCACCAACCAATCAGAAGAAAGTCATACACCCTGCAGCCCTCCCCCCAAATTTTGCCAATAAAAACTCTTCCCCGAAAACCATAAGGGAGTTTGGGCTTTTTGAGCTCGAGCTGTCCGTCTCCTTGCTTGGCTCTGCAACAAACCTTTCTCTGCTCCAAACTCTGATGTTTTTGCTTGTTTGGTCTCACTGTGCACCAGGCACAGGAATTTGGGTTTGACAACACTGTTGTTGTTTTTCACACTAAATATCCTGAGCTTAAATAATTTCGCCTTTGGGGACCGCCAGGAGGGAAGAGTTTGCCTGAAGCAAACTAGAGGACAGACTTCCAGCAAGTTCCAACAGCATGGCACCACAGTGACTTCTCTGCCATCCTGCGAGCCACAGCTGGGCCCTTCTCCAGCAAGGTCTGGACAAAGGTCTGGGGGTGGAGGTAGAGTCCTTCTTTGGGTACTCTATCTCAACCCTGTATTATTATTTTTTTCTTTTAAATGCGGAATGCATCATGAATTCGAGTGTCATCCTTGCACAGGGGCCATGCTAATCTTCTCTGTATTGTTCTGATTTTAGTACATGTGCTGCTGAAGCGAGCACTCAACTCTATATTCTTTAGAGTTCTCTGTTTTTACTTTAATTTTTGTTGGAGTATAGTTGATTTAGCATGTGGTGTTAGTTTCAGGGGTACAGTAAAGAGAATCAGTTATACATATACATATGTCCACTCTTTTTTAGCTTCTTTTCCCATATAGACCATTACAGAGTATTGAGTAGAGTTCCCTGTGCTATACAGCAGGTCCTTATTAGTTTTCTATTTTACCTATAGTAGTGTGTATATGTCAATCCCGATCTCCCAATTTATCCCCTCCCCCTTTACTTCTCATGTTAATCCCCTAGTAGAGTTAAAAATTCTTCATATTAAACTTTCTCTGTTCAAATAATTGTTGGTTCAAATCTCTTTCCTGATTGGACCCAGACTGAAAATCAGATACTGTTACATTTTCCTGAGTACCTTCAATAAAGTACAACAAGAAATTTGCATGCTCTCATTGAGACTTTCCTGGATGCAGGTAGAGAAAAAGAAGAATTGGAAAGTGAGAATGCTGAGGTCCAACTCAAGAAAGTAATCATCTGCTGGACCAAAGTGAAGAGCTCGAGTTCCCTGATTCACTTCCCTTTCTGTGCATAAGATTACAGCGTTGACTGAGAAAGGGTGAGATCCTGGCCACGGGGGAGGAATGAATGGAGGATTTGGGGTACCCTGCCTTGCTGAGCTGTACCACAGTGCCACACACTGGCTCCCCTCCTGACAAACAGGATGGCAATGCCATGGCAAAGCATATTGGACTGGAATTCAGTCTGGGGGGTAGAGTGATATTCTAGAAGACAGAGAGCAAGAGTTCTCTGCCAGCCCAGCCAGTTTCTCCATCTACACTGTCCTAAGACAAAGTTTGTCAAACAGAGTGCCCTGGATATGTGTTATCCCCAAAGTTGCTGCTAACAAATAGAAAATCTGAGGGTCGCCCAGTCTTGTCTTCAATTTAGCAGCCCCATGACCTGACACATTTTTTGGTGTTTACTGTGAGGAAGTTCCCCTAAAATGAAACTGATAAACAGATGACTGCAGTTTTATCAGAAATGTAGCACCAGCAGAAACCCAACCTGTGACAGGCCTGTGATTCATTAAAATCAACAGGGCAGCATTTACCAAAATTCATCAAAGTAGGTGCATTTTATCATACATAAATAATACTTCAATAAAGCTGATTTTTAAAAATAAATAAAAATAAAATCAATAAGGCAGAATGTCCTAATTCCTTAGAGTCTCAAGAAGAGTCTCATTTTGGTACCCCAATACCTTTAACAAAAAAATGAATTGCAAATGAGATAGACGCCTTCCTTCTCCTTAGACAGGCTAGTCTATGCTAATGTCCTTTTAGGTGTTCCCCTGGCAACAGTAATTATCCCAGCAGGTAATATCAGAGAGCCAGATTCATTGACAACGGGATTCTCACCACTCTCAAGTCAACCATGAGACTCAGTTGTTCTCTGCTTTGCTTCATTAACTCTGTCCAACAGCAGACGGTACATATTCTATGGTTCCTTCTCCTTTCTCCACGTTCTAAATGGAAATTCTTATTGTAGTTGTATTTGTTTTGCATTGTGGCACATGAGAGGTGGTTGATAGGGATTACATTTATGATTTAGCCTAAGACTGCAGGATGGGACTTCCCTGGTGGTCCAGTGGGTAAGACTCCAAACTCCCAATGCAGGGGACCCAGGTTCGATCCCTGGTTGGGGAACTAGATCCCACGTGCATGCCTCAACTAAAACTTGGCACAACCTAAATAAATAAATATTTTAAAAAATTCATTACCGTATGCAGAGAGTGAGAAAGCAAATGTGGCAAAATATTAATTTTAAAAAAAACAACACTGCAGGATGATGAGATATTAAAACTGGACCAGGGGAATTCCGTGGCCATCCAGTGGTTGGGACTCTGAGCTTTCACTGCCAAGCGCACGAGTTCAATCCCTGGTGGAGGAACTAAAATCCCACAAGCCGTGGGGCACGGCCAAAACAAACAAACAAAAGCAAACAAACAAAACTGGACTAGATTAAGACTCAACTAAAGGAAGAAGTAAGAGATATTGCACTGGAAAATATAGTAGTCTTGTGACATTGCCTCTAGAAGCACAGCTGGAAGGGGCTTTAGATTGTCTCCTTTTGAGGAAGTACAAATGCATATGTATTGAGGGGGAAATGGCTGGAATAATTAACTTTAAGAACAGAAAGAAGAGTGGTTATGTTCTGAACTGTTCTTCTAGTTCCCTAAAAATTAGGCTTTGTTTGCTTTTAAAAACTGGTGTGAAGCTTTTGCCTCCACTGTTATACTAGAACTAATCTTGTAATAGTTGCCTTTGTCCTGGCTGTGAGCCCAGAACCGAACAATGCACAGAAGATGTCAATAAATGTGTGAAGTAAATGAAAGCAAAAAAGGAAAAAGAAAAAGGGAGGAGGAGGAAGGGAGGAGGTGGGGAGGAGGACAAAGGACCGGGAGAGGAATCTTTTTCTTCTATAACTTTCTCCCAAACATCGTCAAAGAAAATTTGGAATGTGAGTTGATTTGTTGAAATCTCTTGCCATTTCTGGTCTAATCTATAGCTCTGCCTCTGAGGACAACATAGTCTATCCAGTGAAACAACTTTAGCTGCATTCAGAATATGTTTTTCACTGCTGGTTTGCTCTCTACAGATTGGCTTTCTACGCCTGGGGAAGGAAGGAGGTGGCTGCCCCACAGCTCCTGTTAACATACCTTCCAAGTTAATGTAAGCAGATAAATAAGGGCGTCTCCGGAGAAAGAGAACCAGGAACTGCTTTCTTGACATAAGAGAAGCCATTTTGGTCTCAGACATTTTGTGATCTGAGCCTGGCCACAAAGCTTGCCCTTGAACAGGTCTCAGTATTAATGATCATAAGGGAACAAAGGAATTCAGGAAGAGAGAAAAGCACAGTGATAAAACAGAGTCCTAGTTCCTCCTCAAGGGATATACATAATAATATATCTTTCAGTGCTGCAGGAACTAAGCACCCCCACCCTGCCCCGCCCTGACCAGGTGCAGGATGGAAGAAATGTGATGTTGACCCTCTTGACTTCAATCAACTAAATCTTGGACTCTGTCAACCTTTGCCCCAATTCTATGCTGAATTCTCCTCTGCTCAAGCCCCTTCACGAATATGCATGTACCCTTAGCTTAAAACTTCCCCAATTTTGCTGTTCAGGTAGACAGTGCTTTAGGAGAGATCCCTGGTGTTCTCCTTACTTGTTGCAAGTAATAAGTCCTTCCTTCTCCCAACCTTTGGCTTGGTTGTGTCTATTGGCTAGATATCCACCAAGAGGCGAACCCAGTTTTCAGGCAACATTAATGCACTTAATGGAGACTGACTAGAATATAGGGATCTCAATTCCATATTCTTGAAACTGTGACAGTCTCAAGTTGGGACTATACACACCTCTATGTTAATCGATCTGTAACATGGAGGTTTTACTTCACAGGATACATAGGCCCAATGGGGTTACTAATAGGAATATTATTTAAAACGACAGCTGTATAATAGTACATAAAAATGCTGCTGATATGGAATTAAATGTAAGGTAAATAGCATGAAAATGCATATTTATAATGACATTTATGAAGGAGTTGAAATTTAACTGTCCCAAACCAGGGTAGACTAAAAAGGTGAATTCCTTTATTTTCTATGTTTAATTAGATCTCACTTTTGAGTTTCCATTTGTGCTAATTTGCAGAGCTGTGAGGAGGGAATTTAAACTTGCAATGGAAAGTAACTCAGTCCCTTCTGTTCTGGGAAGTAGAACCACTTTTGCAGTGTTTTTTTCTCCTTTACCTTCCCCTTGTCCTTCTAAAGTGTTGATTCAGTTAGGAAATGGGTCAGGGTCCAGTCAGGAAAGAAAGCTCTCAATAAGTAGTTCAAAAGAAAATGTTTAATACAGAAAATTAATTACAAAGATGTCAGAATTGCTGAAAGACCAAGTGTGATAGCAAGGCAAACACAGAAGCCACTGAGAAAAGGCAGGGACTGTCCAGCAGGAACCAGGATCATAGAAGGAAGGGTGGTCTCCCAGAAGCTGGAACTGAAACAGGAGGGAAGGAGGCAGGGGACAACCTTTAAAAGAAGGATATAGCCATAGGACATGACAAAAACTGGTTAGAACTAACTAGATCCAAGATGGCAGAAGATTTGAATTCCATTGGACTTTGAGCCTCATTATATGCTCATTGTAATACATTAGCATAAGCTAAGAGAGAGAGAGAGAGAGAGAGAGAGAGAGAGAGACCAGCACCATGACAGTTCTGAGGCCAACCATCAAAGATCAAAAAGTGGGGGGTGGCCCAATTCCTGGAAATCTCCACCCCTTCCCCAAAATAGTTGGAATAATCCTCCCCCTCATTAGCCTATGAAATTATCCAGCCCATAAAAACTAACCATGCCATATTTCTGTGCCTCTCGCCTTCTGAGATGGCCTACACTCTGTCTGTGGAGCGTGTTTCTCTCTAAATACATCCACTTCTTACCTATCACTTTGTCTGTCACTGGATTCTTTCTGTGATGAGACATCAAGAACCTGAGCTTCGGACTTCCCTAGCCATCCAGTGGTTAAGACTCCTCACTCCCGATGCCGGGGGTCCAGATTCATCCCTGGTCGGGGAACTAGATCCCGTATGCATGCCGCAACCAAGAAGCCTGCATGCCATGACTAAGAAGTCCCCATGCTGCAACTAAGACCCAGAGCAGCCTAAATAAATAAATAAATTTAAACAAAAAAGAACCTGAGCTTCATTAAGACCTGAGACCACGTGTGTGATCTCGATGAAAAGATGGTGGGTTCAAGTCCCAATCTGAGGTCCACAGTTTCAGAAACATGGAAGAAATGAGGCCACTGCCAGAAGCAAAGAGAGTGTTAAATTCTGTCACCCAATTGCAATGCGTGTGTGTAGGGGGGTGTTTCCCATATGCTAAACAAGTCTCAGATATCAGCTGAGAGTCCTACAATTCAACTCAATTCTGATACCTACCTGAATATAGTGCCAGATCCCACAGGTTAAGGGCTCAGTCCTACAAGACTGCCCATCCCCCTGCCCACTTCAGACACCAAATCAAAAGTCCAGGTTGTCACCTGTGCTTCTGACCCATTAGCTATAAATCAGAGGTTCCCACTACTCCTTACTTGGGTTTGATTAATTTGCTAGAGTGGCTTACAGAACTCAGGAAAGCAGTTTACTCACTAGATTACTGGTTTATTATAAAAGGATATGTACAACTCAGGAACAACCAGATGAAGCGATGTGTAGGGCTAAGGATGGGGGAAAGGATGCAGAGCTTCCATGCTCTCTAACCAGGCCACTTTCCTCAGTTTCCATGTGTTCACCAAGTCAGAAGCTCTCTAAACCCTGTCCTTTGGGGTTGTTACGTAGGCTTCATTACAGAGGCATCATTGAGTAAATCATTAACCATTGGTGAGGGAACTCAAACTCCAGCCCCTCTCTCCCTGGAGGTCTGGGTATGGTACTAAAAGTTCCAACCCTTTAAGCACTTGGTTGGTTCCTCTGGAGACCAACCTCCAACCTCTGGGGCTTTCCCAAAGTCACCTTAGTAACATAAAAAAAGATACCTTTACTGTTCTTATCAATTAGGAAATTCAAAAGGTTTTTAGGAGAGCTCTGTGCCCAAAACAGGAACAAAGACCAAATATATATTTCTTATTATAAATCACAATATCACAGAGGGAGAAATACCTTGACTTCTCCCTTCCAGTTTCTCTTCAATGCCTCCCACTGGCTGAATATAGCAAGAAGTCAGTTGGTAAGGGAAAATGGGATACAGTTTGCAAGGGTTAACTCCAGCAGTACAGAGCAGAATAGAGGACTGAGGGGGGCAGTGCAGGGGGAACAGATCTGGTAGTCATTAAGCAAATACCTAGGTCAGATACTCTGAGCTACAAATAACAAAAGAGCCAACTGAGAATGGCTTAAACTATTAGAAAGGTTTAACAGGAGGTAGGGTAGGGAATTCCCCGGCAGTCCAGTGGTGAAGACTTCACTGTAGGGCGGTTTCAGGGCTGATGAGATTAATGGTCAATTACATCAAGGACCTCCGTTCTTCAATCTTTCAGCTCTGACATATTCAGTCCTTTGGCTTATCCTCTGGCTTGTTCTTTTCATGGTTTCATGATGGTTGCAGAGTTTCAGGCAGCGTAGATAGACAGAAAAACATCCAGAAGTAGCATGGAATTGTTTATTCCTATTTGTTTTTTGATCAGCAAAGGAAAGCACTTGCTGAAGCCCCTCAGAAGAATTCCTGTCACACCTCCTTGATCATAATTGAGTCACAGGCCCAGGCCTAAATGTGTAAGAAGAAATAACCCATCCAGATTGGCTCATCTCAATCATGGGTTTCCCCCTTGAGCTGAGAATAAGGGTTACCTCCTAAAAGATAGAGCTGGGAGAAAAATAGAAGCTACCTAAACAAAAATCATGATTTGTTAGAGTGGGGGATGGAAGTAGGATTTATGAATGCTTGTTGGGAATTCCCTGGTGGTCCAGTGGTTGGGACTCTGTGCTTTCACTGCTGAGGGTGTGGGTTCAATCCCTGGTTGGGGAACTAAGATCCTGCAAGCTGTGCAGTGAGGCCAAAAAAAAAAAAATGCTTGTTGATAGGAACATGGTGCCTATTATGGTTTCCCTTTCACATTTTTATTCACTTGAACTCCTTCTTACTTAGCCTGAGGCATCCATCTGCCTGTGTGTGTGTGTGTGTGTGCGTGCGCGTGCGCGCGCGCGCGCACGTGCTGGGGTGAAGAGGGGAAAAGAAGAAATTAGTATTAATTTAACAGGAATGTAAAGAACTTTGCTTTTTTTTTTTTGGAAAATAAGAACATTTCCAAAACAAGCTTAAACAATTAAATTATATGCCTTCAGTGAATAGGTTATTTATGTACATGATCAGGAGTAATATTGAAAATATTTGGACTTCCCTGGTGGCACAGTGGTTAAGAATCTGCCTGCCAGTGCAGGGGACACAGGTTTGAGCCCTGGTCCAGGAAGATCCCACATGCCGCAGAGCAACTAAGCCTGTGCACCACAACTACTGAGCCCACTAGCCACAACTATTGAGTCTGCACTCTAGGGCCTGCAAGCCACAACTACTGTAGTCCGTGTACCACAACTACTAAATCCTGTGCGTCTAGAGCCCGTGCTCCACAAGAGAAGCCACTGCAGTGAGAAGGCCCCGTTCGCCGCAACTAGAGAAAGCCCGCGCACAGCAACAAAGACAGCCAAAATCAAAGTAAAGACAGCCATAAATAAATAAATAAATAAAATTTAAAAAAAAAATTAAAAGAAAAAGAAAATATTTAACAACTGGAACCAGATGGGCACTGGCCATTCAGAACAGACTATTGACCAATCAGGGGCCAGGCTGAAAAGGACTAGAAGAGCTGCACCTGCACGGCTGCCAAGCAGCTGAAGGTCAGCACCGCACATGGTACTAATTTAAAAAGATACAGAAGGGTAGACAGTGAAAGATAAGCCTCTCTTCTATTCCATCTCCCAGCTTCCCCGTTCACTTCTTCAAAGGCAGTCACTTTTACCAGCAAAACTTTGAAGGTTTTATAACAAGACAAATCCAGGCTTTGTAAAGAAAGTAATTAATTTTCTAAATTCACTTATCTCCCCCTTTAGTATGTTAATTACCTGGCTTAGTAGACTTGACTGAAGAGTTTTACATATGGGAGCAGCACCCAATCAACCCAATCAGCCATAAACAGCAAGGGGAAAGGTCCATTCTTTCCAGTCCAAGGGATTGTGAAATAAAATTCATATTTTATGGCAAGACAAAAATGTAAACATAAAAAATTCTTCTCTGACCTTTGGCTTCCTCTCTCCTACCACTGTGCATCATGTATCTGCATTATGCATCGACCAAACCTCCCCCATCAGCAGGAATACCTGTTGAACCATAAAGAGTGATGTTCTCCTTAGCATCAACGAGACAACTCTTTAAAAGATAACGTTACTCCTTGAGCTTGTAAGGGGTCACGTGACCCACCATGATGACATGACACTTAGATCTGGATTATGTAAACTGTCAATAATGTCATTTGATGTACTGTCCTCTGTCTCAAAAAACTTATAAAACTGTGCCTTGACTTCTAATAGGCAGAACAGTTCTCAAAGCTTTTTGAGATACTCTTCCCAGGTCATAATGCTCAAATTTGGCTCGAATAAAATTTTCCATTTCTTTCTTAGATCGACTGATTAATTTTCATCAACAGGATTATGGTTGGAACAAAAAGTTGAAGAAAGGTGTGTTAGGTTGAGAGGAGAGATGAGCGCTGGGGACAAGGCCTTGAACCGGGCAAGACAGGCCAGAGTAGCCCTGACCAGCAGGTACCAGCAGCACAATGCCCAGGACTCATTGCATTTTAGAGAGCAGCCAAAATTATCTTCTCTGCAGAAAAGTCCAGCAAGAATTCAAAGGAGACCTGCAGGACCAAGATTCCCCAGTTGTGTCTCAAACTCATGTCAGCTACCCTTTGTCCTTCCTCTTATTCCAGATGCCATTTTGAGGGGAGCCAACCGAGGGAAATGGACTATTAACAGATTGAGTGTTTTAACCTAAACTTAAAGGAAATGTTTAAATTATTTCAACAAAGTTTATAAAGCTGGTCTAACATTTAGGGTTTTCCCCCTATGCCCCCAAACTGAGGAGGTTTTATTTACACAGCTGAACGTAATTGGAGTAAATCTGTGATGCTGCCATAAAAATATCAAGTAGTTTTTTGTATGAAATGCTGCCAAGACAGAAGATTGTGTCTTTTGGCATTTATGGTTTATTTTTCTAAGCTTAACTCTCAGTGGGTTACTACATTTTCCTTATACCCACATTTTTGATGTATTTCCACATATGGCCAACTATATGCTTACATGTATGTCAACTGCTTATTTGAGTCTCAGAGTATATGAGAAGTAATACAAACATGTTTGGATTAGGGCATGAGTAAGGCTGCCATCAGAGAAAGAATGAAGCAAGTAAAATTATAAGTCACAAAATTAATGTTCTGGTTAAGGATTCTTAATGAGTAAAGGGAAACATTCTAGTAAGCAGAAAATACCACTTCCTAAGGTGGTCAAAATAAGTAAAATATGATTGGGAATATATTATTGAAAATGTGAAATTTGGAATCCAAGAATCATTTTATAAGAGAATTTGAAAAGCACCTGGACTACTGCGATTAAGTACCCGCCCCCACATCAAGTACTCCTCCTCCTCCCAAGAAATCTGAAGTTAAAATTAGCCTTCTTGCTCTACCTTGTTATGGAGGAAAGGAAGAAAAAAAAAATACAAAAGGTACTTTGGTGGTGGAGGGAATTCGCTGTTCATTGGACAAATAATTCAGTGAGTATTACTCTAGGAACTGTCATTTAAAGATGAACATTAAGACCCATTTCCTCCATGAGGTTTTCTCTAAGTCCATACAAATCCAATCGTTCTTCTTCCTAGCCTCATTATAGTCACTGTTAATGAAAAATTTAATACTTTGGCAAATACCATTTTTTGTCTTTTCATTTTGATAGATATCCAAGAGTATAAATGAATTGAGAGCAAAGCTCATGACACCTGCATAACATCTAACACAGTGCCAAGGACACCGTAGAAAATAAACGACAGAATTGAATTAACTAGGCCTTTCAATGGCTTCTATTTATGATTCATTTTGTTCATAGCGGAAAGCTTTAACAAAGCATGGTAATGAAACCTTTTTCTTTTCTGAAGCAAATTGAGGATGCTTTATAATGTTCTAGATTTCTTTAGCTCCATTCATGTGGTTGTGACCTCACCTTATAGATCTATCAGTTGTGTGGATATATCTCGGAATTAAGGGCCCATTAGAAAAAAAAAAAAGAAACATTTGGGACTTCCCTGGCAGTCCAGTGATTAAGACTCCACACTTCCACTGCAGGGGGCACAGGTTCAATCCCTGGTCCGGAACTAAGATTCCCACATGCACCATGGCCAAAACCAAACCAAAACAAACAAACAAAAAAGCATTTAAATTATTGAATAACGGTGAAATGCCTAGGTTCACGCTTCCACCTCATTCTTCTTCAAAGCTGTCAACAAAACAAAGGTGTTGGTGAAAAACCGCATCTGCGACTGTAACTTGTCACTCACACTGTGTTAAGGTCTAAAGCTGAAACCCTTTCAAGGGGGCTTTAATTTTTCCTCTCCGAAGGATTAAAATCCCATAACGGATTATTACATAACACACCTTGACATGAATCAAATATTCTGACAAGGGCAACAATAAGGATCAAATACTTAATATCATGTAATGCTATTTTTTGAGGAAAAATTCCTGAAAACCCCAATGTATCTGATAGGAGTGGCTCGAAAGGGGAGCCCTGCTGTAGGGAAGCCGGGGGTACAGTGAACACCCAGCTGTTGACGTGACAAGCTGCTGCATACATCACAGGCCGTTTGCCATGGAGGCCGCCCTCCACCCCCTCATCGGCCCCGCGCTCGCCGCCTTATGTTCGGTGACCTGCGGGGCAGGCTGCAGGCAGCGCGATGCCACGAGACAGCAGTTGGAGGGGGCTGTGGGATCCACGTGCACCATGAGCCTCGGTCCCGGCCCTGTTCAAGGTCGGTGAGCCCAGCACACTCCGCCGGCCACTCCGCTCCCGGCCTCGGCGGCGAAGACGGCAGCGGCTGGACAAGAAGCCCGAGGACGGCTCCCGGCTTCTCTACCAACGCTAGCCCGTGAAGCTGGCTCACCTAAGTGAGCGTCTACGCAAGCGGAGTGTAGGGGCGGGGCGGGGAGCCGCGGGAAACCGTAGGTTGCGGCCGAAAGCCGGCTGCGCGGGCGGGGGGCTCGAGGAGGGGGTGGGGAAAAGGAGCCGAAAGGCCGGGGAAAATGACGCCGGCGGCGCAGAAGAGGGCTGAGTGGAGTCTGCCTTGCGAAGCCAGGTAAGGGAGTGGCCTCGGGCGGGGTCGCTCTTTCGGCCGCTGCCTCCCGCCCAGCGCCGCCTCCCCATCCCACCCCGAGTCAGCACGTGTGAGTAGACGCCCCCTCCCCCGCGCGGAGCCGGGGGGTCGTTTAGGGCCCTCACCCCGCCCCGGACCCTGGGCTGCGGCCTGACGGGAGCCGAGCCCGCCACGGCCTCCCCGGGCGCCGCTCGGCGCCGAGGGCCCGTTCGCGGCCGGTCGGAGGCCAGCCCGCCCTCCCCGCTAACTCCCGGCCCGCTCCCTGCGCCTGGCCCCTCAGCCGGAGCTCCCGGGCCCCGGAGCTGCCTCGTTGCCGCGCCCCCGGGGCAGTGCCCGGGGCAGTGCCAAGGCCTGTCCCCGTGGCGTCCTCGGGCCCCGAGGGCCCTGTCTTCTCCTGCAGGCCCGGGAGGAATTGCCGGGAACGTGGAGCCTTTTTGTTTCCTAGCAACCTGAGTGAAGGCTGGGGTGTCGAGTGTCAGAACCGGCCGGAGGTGCCCGCACGGCCCGCTCGCCCGGCTCCCCGACCCGCCCCGCTTTCAGGTCTCCCTTTTCCTTTCAGAATCTTGGCCCATCCTTTACAGATCGAGGAGCTCTCTTCTAACTTAACCTTTCAGACCCGCTTCACAGACCACCTTTGAAAGTGTTTCGATGCGTTCAAAATTCAGTGCAGGTTGGAATGCCTAGAATGGGTTTGCTTCCCTCGTATGTTAGAACTGACAGGATTTCCGGGTATTGAAGTGATAGTTTCCCTTTGTTTTACTCTTCTGCTTATTACTTGATTACTACAAGGGTGGAGATGAGAAAGATAGACCGCTGTTGTGAGGAATGAACTGAAATTAAGGCAGTAATCCTAGGGGTGATGGAGAACACAGAGGGATTCGATGAGGTGGCCTGGAGCTGTTAGGAAGAACTTCGATAATTAATATAGACTCGTAGGGTGTCCGTAAGGGTTAGAAGGAGCCCTTCTGGTAAAGGTGTATAGCATTTCTGACACACCTAGCTGTTGATCAGAGTCCCTGGGGAGCTTTTTAAGTAAACATGCCAATTCCCAGGCTCCATTACAAACTTATAAAGAATTTCTGGCAGGTGAGGCTTGGAAATCTTTATTTGAAAAAGTACACCCAGGCTTGAAAGTTCTGTGTGCTTACAAATAGCTGAAAAGAGTCGAACAAGTTTCTAAATCGATTTCTCCTTCGACCTTTTTTTTGGGGGGGTGTTCTATAATTTTGTAAAGAATGGATTGTTGAATTTGGGGTTCTTTTTTTTTTTTTTTTGCGGTACGCGGGCCTCTCACTGCCGTGGCCTCTCCCGTTGCGGAGCACAGGCTCCGGATGCGCAGGCTCAGCGGCCATGGCTCATGGGCCCAGCCGCTCCGCGGCATGTAGGATCTTCCCGGACCGGGGCACGAACCCGTGTCCCCTGCATCAGTAGGCGGACTCTAATCCACTGCGCCATCAGGGAAGCTCGGATTTGGGGCTCTTAATCACAAACTTCCTTACAGTTTCTTGAGACCCACTCTTTTCACTCCGATCCCCAGTCTTCCCTGCACTGTTGTCTACCTTATTCCTAATGGTAGTGGTTGTGTGAGCCCAAGAGTATGTGACTTTCACCTAGCAGTTATGCCAGTTATATTTTTGCCGCTTGCGGGAGATGAATGACAATCTTATTCCTTTATCATTTGGTGCAACAAATGCAGATTGTTAGAAAAATATCTTGAGATGTTTAGGGAGCAGTGTATACTTTTAGTCTTTAATCGGTTAGTGTTTATTATGACTTGATGCCTTTTCTGTGCTTGGGCTGGCAGTGGGTGGAAGAAAGGGAGGGAAGGGAGGGTACAGTGAGGCAGTAGGTCTTTTCTGGACAGAATCATTTCAATTACCTGTTGGGTGATTGACCTCATAGAACTCATTGTAATCTCTAGTCCCCCTCAAAATTCCATGCAGTTCGCTCTAGTTCACTTCCCTTGTGAGACATTTTATTAAATCAAACTGTAGTTTTGGCTTGACCTCAAGGCTGTGGAAGAGAGAGTGAAGATGATTATTGAGGGCTTTTCTTAAATCACCTCCCTGGGCTGGGATGTGAAAAGAAAACATGGAGTAAGTTTTCTTAAGAGAACTGGACACTTACTACTCACCCTCCTTCATCCCCTCCTTTACCAGCATTGTCCCCTCTCAAATGAACACACAGTTGCTCTAAGGTTCTGGCTAAACAGTTAATTAAGGTGGAGGAAGAAAAAGTTTTCTTTGGAAAGGGTGGTAATGGTGGAACAGGGTATTGATTGGGAGGAGTTTGGTGGGGAAATAGAATTCTGTTTTAAATAACCTAGTTTAGAATGTCATTTGCTTTTCCCTTTTCACAGAGGACAAACCTGTGCCTTTAAACAAATTTATATTTAGCTACAAAATTAATTTTTTGTTCATGAATAGTGAGAGATGAGGTGATAAGAGCTTTCAGCCCCTGTGCCATTTCAACTGCAGTGAAGGATTTGCCCATTCTAGTAAAAGGAGCAAGTTCATTATCACTAGAATAACTTTACCAAAATAGAAATTCTCATTTAATCCTCATTCATTCCTTCAAACAGCAATTGTCAGATGCCTTCTGTGTGTCAGGTACAGGGAATACAAAGTGCTCTTTCTGTGGGACTTCCCTGGCTGTCCAGTGGTTAAGACTCCGCACTGGTTCGATCCCTGGTCTGATCCCTGGTCCGATCCCTGGTTGGGGAACTAAGGTCGCACATGTCGTGAGGCCAAAACAAAAAACAAAGTGCTCTTTCTCTGGAGAATGGTAATAGTCTAATGGAGAAGACCTATACATGAATGTGATTGGTATGGAAGAAACTGAGGAGGAGAATTTATGTGAGCCTTGAGAGCAGGTATCTAAATTAGCCTATGAGTTTAGGAGAGATTTCCTGGATGAAGTTATACTTTAGGTCAGAATTGGTATTCAGCGATTGTTGGGGAATACCCTGATTAGGTTTACAGCATATGCAGAGGTGAGGAGGGGTTACAGATACAAACTGTATCCCGATTACAAAGTTTGGCCAAAAGATTGAGTGTGGTAGAGATAGAGCTTAGTGACATTGGCAGGAATTTACTGTGTAAGCCAATTTGAACTTCTTCCTGAAAGCCATAGGGACCTACTGAATAATTCTGGCAGGGGAGCAGCATGATCACATTTAAATTTTAGAATGCTTACTAATTACTAGCCTTGTCTAGCTTGGTACTGGTGAGACTAGTGAAGAGGTCATTCATTGCTGTCAGAGAGAAACAATTAGAACCTGAACCAAGGTAATGATAGAGGGAATGGAGAGAAGAGATTCCTGACATTTTAAGGAGATTGTGTAAGATTTGATGATTGTATGTCCAGTAGTTAAGTGTATGTACGTAGATCTGGAATACATGGAACTAAAGCTGTGAGTATGGATGTAGCCCCTGGAGGAGGAGTATAAATTGAAAGATAACAGAGATCTAGATAGAACAAAGTGCTGGAGAATATATATTTAAATGTAGAGTGGAGAAAAGAACAGCCTGAGAAGGAATGGACAAGAATAGGAAGAAAACCAAGATAGAGTGTGACAGGAAACCGAGAAGAATTTTAAGGAAAGGTAGTCAGCAGTGTCAGATGCCTTAGAGTGGTCAGATGTTTTGAAAAACATGTAAAGATGAATTAAGAATATGAAAGTTGAGCAGGTATGTTTCAGAAGGTACAGACTGGCATAGTGGTAAGGTATTTATCTCTTGTTTTTTTTTCCCTTTGTAATCTTCAAAGACTCTTTGAACCAAACCTCCCTTCTCTGTTTTGAATGGTTAAAGAAATAACTCTGTACAGTTAGAAGTAAGCTCTATCACAATGAAAATTACATATAATAACAAGTTGATGCCTTGCCAGATTCTTAAAAATGGAAATCTAATCTGTTTGCTTCGGGGCCTATTTTATTTTTATTTTGTTTTTTGGCCACTCCAGGTAGTGTTCGGGATCTTAGTTCCCCAACCAGGGATGGAACCTGTGCTCCCTGCATTGGGAGCCCAGGGTCTTATCCACTGGACCACCAGGGAAGTCCCAGGAAGCATCTTTGAAAATGAGCTAATATAAATCAGCCTCCACTTCTCATTAAGCACAGATTTGTATGATTCTTTATTGACCTGCTTTGGATTATCCAGTCCCTGAATTTTCACTTAATATTCTTACAATTTGAACACCTTTATTGGTATCCTGTTTGGACAGTCATGCTCTAAATACATATTTTCAAAATATCTTCTTTCCTACGTACTTGTTATAAATCTGAAAGCCAGGCTTATATGGTTTCTTGCTGATATAATAATTGCTGCTCTAGGCCATCTTTTTTTAAAAATAAATTTATTTATTTATTTTTGGCTGTGTTGGGTCTTCGTTGCTGCGCGTGGGAGTTGTGGTGAATGGGGGCTACTCTTCCTTGCGGTGCGCGGGCTTCTCATTGCGGTGGCTTTTCTTGTTGTGAAGCACAGACTCTAGGCATGTGGGCTTCAGTCGTTGTGGCACACAGGCTCAGCAGTTGTGGCTCGTGGGCTCTAGAGTGCAGGCTCAGTAGTTGTGGCTCACGGGCTTAGTTGCTCTGAGGCATGTGGGATCTTCCTGGACCAGGGCTCGAACCCATGTCCCCTGCATTGGCAGGCGGATTCTTAACCTCTGCGCCACTAGGGAAATCCCTCTTTTTATTTCTTATCACAGTTCATAATCATAATATTTTTGGGATCAGACGATTTGACTGATGCCATTCTCACCAGTTAGACTGGAAGCTCTTTTTAACAAGTTTTAAAAATATTTATCTATTTATTTTTGGCTGCATCGGGTCTTAGCTGCGGCACATGGGATCTTTCGTTGCAGCACACGGGCTCTACATTGCGACACGCGGGCTTCTCTCTAGTTGTGGCACGGGCTTAGTAGTTGCAGCGCACAGGCTTAGTTGCCCTGTGGCATGTGGGATCTTAGTTCCCCGATCAGGGAGATCGAACCCACATCCCCTGCATTGGAAAGCACACTCCTTCTAGACTGTAAGCTCTTAAAAGGCAGCAACCCAGGTCTACTTGTACTTACCTGAGCCTACTGTATGTATTTGGTATTGAATAAATGTATGAATGGTGGGTTTGTGTTGGGAGACCACAGCTTACTAGCTGTATCACTTGGTCAAGTCATTTAACTCCTTTCAGCCTGTTTTCTTCTCCATAAAACAGGGGTAGAAACAACCTGTTTCACAGGGTTGTTGCAAGGGCCAAATGAGATAATGTTTGCGAATGATAATATGTGTGTTTTATAGTTTTCAAAACCCATAAAAATATAAAATTATGTTTAGTTTAATAACTATAGCATCTAACACAAAAAGCTAGATTATTATTGTAAACAGAAAGGAGGCTGTTTCAAGTTTTTTGGTCCAGATATTTAATATCGAAGGTATTATTGTGAATGGAGAATATTGTAATTCACAGCTTTAAAGGTACAAAAGGAAATAATATGATTGTCTCTCACGATCACTGTTACCTTATCTATTCTTCAGAGAACAGCATACTGTATGCATTCTTTTGTACCTTGCTGTTTTCATGTTACTGCATTGGAGGTCATTCTATATCAGTAGGTAAAGGGCCTTCTTACTCTTTTTTTTTGGTGGGGGGGGGGAGATTGTAGAGTTTTCATTCATTCAGTAAGCCAACACTGAGTGTCCATTATGTGCCAACAATACTAATGTAGATTCTAGGGTTCAACAAGCCAGACAAAAATTCCTGACCCCATGGAACATATTTAGTGTTCTAGTGTTCCATTGTTTGACTTTTTTTTTTTTTTTTTTTTTTTTCGGTACGCGGGTTTCAAGCGGCCGTGGCTCACGGGCCCAGCCGCTCCACGGCATGTGGGATCCTCCCGGACCCGGGGCACGAACCTTTGTCCCCTGCATCGGCAGGCGGACTCTCAACCACTGCGCCACCAGGGAAGCCCCATGTTTGATTATTTTTTTAATTATTAAATTATTTATTTATTTATCCAATCTCTTATCTATGGACACTTAGGTTGTTTGCAATCTTTTGCTGTTACAAATAATGGCACATTGATTAAACTTGTATGAATACAATTTCACATATGAGAGTTTTTCCTGTAAGATAAATTTTCTCAAGTGGAATTGCTGGGTCAGAGGGTAAATACAAGGGAATTTGTCAGCTGTGTCACACAAGGATGATTATAGTTCTGTTGAAGTGTTTTGTACATGGAAAGTGCTTATGGTTTTGATTTGAGGACTGTGGATTATATCTTGGGTTAAGTAAAATTTTGGATTAGATTAAGGTAAATTAGCATTCATTGCTTTAACAAATATTAATGAATTCCTACTAGGTGCCCAGCTCTGTGTTATACCTACAGTGGTATACGGTTAGATATGATCCCTGCCTTCAGAACTGGCATTGGTGAGACACATTTTAATTGAAATAAACACTCAGATACATGTGCAGTTACAAACTCATAGGTTTAGAGAGTATAAGAAGGGGACCAGATCTAGGTGGGTTGGTGGGTGGATGGGTACGTAATAAAGACCTTTCTTGAGGAAGTGAAATTGTTGCTGAGATTTGTGATGTGTAGGTGTTAATTTGTGGAGGGCTGTGTTTGTGTATAGAGTATTTTGGGGTGAGGGAACATTCTGGGCAAAGACCCTGAGGTAGAAGGAACGTGCAGGGCCTTGTTTTCAATGAAGTAGCATCTTGCCTTCAGTCTCATATAGGTTTATTTATTTTGAAAGTCTTAGTTTCCTTGTTTGTAAAATAAAGGAACTTTTAAAACATTTATTTATTCTTAAGAATTCAAGATTATGTAAAGTTTCTGGAGCCCTGCCTAAGTGCTCACTCAATAGTTACTGCTGTTTGTATAGGTGTCATGTTGCTTTCCACAAAATTGGGCTAATTTACGCAGTGCCATTAAGACTATTAAAGTATATCTGTATTCCATCATCTTTGCCAGCATTTTTTTTTTAATTTCTCAAGCTTTTTATTTTCTAGTCTTTCTCATTCCCTTAATGTAGTTACGTCTCCTCTAACAGCATAGATGGCTATCTTTTAAAACAGGAGAAAAAAGAGGCAAAGAGCCAACTCACGTTAACCAACCTTACCCTTAGCTGAGTTAAAAAATGCACAAACCAAACACAGGTCAAAGGAAGCCAGTCTCTTCCCCATGACAGCTCAGAATAAGCCAATAAACCCCAAGGAAAACGCTACGTGGGAAAGCCTTCCCATCATCACAGGGACAGGACAGAAAGTGCATGTGACACAATTTCAGGAGAGCTGAGAAATCTCTGGATCTTGCCTGAAAAGGAAAGCAGCTAACAAGATGGTTTTGGAGAGGAGGTGGAAAACAGTGCAATGGGACACAGAAAGGGCCTTGGGTTTGTAGCCTAGAAACCCCTCTGCAGGGACCTCTGCTGGTCTCCTTTGCACCCCAGATGGGCAGCCTCCTGGGAGCGTCCACCCATCTGGTCACAGCCCACGTCCACCAGTTACTGCAGCATTTGTTGGTTTACTTCTGCGGCGGCTGAAGGGCCCAATTCATTAGCAAAGGGCAGCAAGGAGTATCTGATTTCTCTCAGGGCTTTCTGGTAAGGCGAACTTCGTGTCTGTCCTCGTCTGCTGCTGCTGCTGCTGCCTGGCCCCCCAGGGCCTTGGCGTCCAGCGGGGCGTCACTGCTCGGCCCTGCTGGCGGCCCTGGGGCGGGGGTCTTGGGCGGCTGCTTCAAGCCCCTCACAGATCTCCTGCAGCCGCTGCGGGCTGTTCCCAGAGTAGGTCGTGGCAGGAAAAGTCTTCGGCCGCATGGTTAGTCCAGTTTCCTTTGACCATAAATACAATCTTGTTAAAGTGTTTTATTAGCTAAAAAGAAAAAAAAAAACCTGTCAATAGTATCAGTTCGTTGTAAACACACTTTCACAACAATTCCGTTTTTTTTTTTAGAAAGAAATTTTTTTTAAAAAAATTTATTTTATTTATTTTGGCTGCGTTGGGTCGTCGTTGCTGGGCACGGGCTCGCTGCTGTGCCCGGGCTTTCTCTAGTTGCGGCGAGAGGGGGCTACTCTTCATTGCGGTGGCAACAATTTCGTTTTGAAAATGTTCTTTCCTTCCATTTTTGTAGTTCCTGCAGAGAACTGAACATTTTCAAGAGACTTCATTTTGAAGATCATCTCTACCTCTCGCCTTCTACGCTGCCGTCCGCGGCCGCTTGGCCCTCAACTCTGGGGCCTCGCGGGGGACGCCGGGGTGGCCGGCGGGCGGGGACCCGGGGCACTGGGCGGATGGGCGGGCGGCCCCATCTTCTGGTGCTTGCGCCGTGGCCCAGAGCGCAGCCCGAGCAGGATATTCGCTACGTTGAGCATTTTTTTTTTAAGCAATATTTTGTTAGTTTGATGCAGTTCATAATGGTGTCTAGAAGTCGTTTTAAAATTTGTTTCTTTAGTTGCTAGCAACATATGGCTATGTGCATTTTTCCATATTAAATTTTTATATACTAATTTATAATTTTACTGTTCAGAGTGTGTAGGTACATTTGTGATCATTTCTGTGACTATGATTTAATAATAATCTATTGTAATTTATTACTTATTTTACATTATTTTCCTGTCAGTTGCTTTGTTTTTGGTATATTATTACATTTTCTTATACATTCAGATTTGAGATACTTGATTCTCTTTATCTAAAGTTATAATGCTATTCCATTTTTTCTGTTTCTTGAATCTTTTTAAAAAATTGTCCATTTTTGGACTTACCTGGAATCTACTAAGATACATGATGTGTGCTTTTGAATCTTTATTAATTTGCCTGTCTTATTTAGTTGACATCAGTATTTCTTAGAGGGCATTCCTTTTCCATTCTTTTAAAAATCTTTTTAGTATATTTGAATTCTTAAAATAATGTGATTCTTTGGGATTCTTCACTTTCATTAATTACTTTTACTATTTTTAGCACAGTATAATATGACTTGTTAAAATGTTTTTGGATATAGTAGTATATATACACAAACTTGCCACAAGTACCTGCATGCACACAATGCTGTAAGTCCCATCAGGGTAGGGATTTTCATCACTTTTGTCCCCTGATATGTCCCTAGTTCTGTTATGTAGTAAGTATTTAATACGTATTTATTAAGTGAATATGCATTATAATATACGGATAAGTTAAACTGTTTATTTTGAGACCACTGTAGATTCACATGTAGTTGTAAAATAATACAGAAATTGTGTACCCTGGCCCAATTTCTCCTAATGGTAATGTTTTGTAAATAAAACCAGGATATCTTCCTTCTTAATAGAGTAAAGGTAAAGAAAGTGTCCATCACCACAAAGATCCTTCACATAGCTCATTTATAGCCACACCCACTTTCCTCTTGATCCCACCCTGTGCCTCCTTAACCCTTGGCAAGCACTAATGTTCACATGTTCTATATTCGTTTTTTTTTTATTTTAATTTTATTTACTTTTTATTTTTTATTTTTGGTTGCGTTGGGTCTTTGCTGCAACACATAGGATCTTCGTTGCGGCATGCAGGATCGCCCATTGAGGCGTGTGGGTTTTCTCTCTCTACTTGTGGGGTGTGGGCTTTGTAGTTTGCGGCATGAGGGCTCTCTGGTTGAGGTGCGTGGGCTCAGTAGTTGTGTTGCATGGGCTTAGTTGCCCCACAACAAGTGGGATCTTAGTTCCCCGACCAGGGATCAAACCTGTGTCCCCTGCATTGGAAGGCAAATTTGTTACCACTGGACCGCCGAGGAAGTCCCATGTTACCTATTTCCATAATTTTGACATTTCAAGAATCTTAAATATTGCACAATTCTGTAAATAACAGTAAAAAACCCACTTTAAATGGGTGAATGGGGTATGGGGTATGGTATGTGACTTAAATCTCAATAGAGCTGTTAGCAAAAAAAGAATGTTAAGTAATGTTATATAAATGGCATCAAACAATATGTAACTTTTTGGAATTTCTTTTTTCACTCAGCATAATTCTCTGGAGATTCAGGTTGTTGTGTGTTTTCATTAGTTCCTTTTATTGGTGAATATGCATCCATACGTGGTATGGATGTACCACATTTTGGTTAAACATTCATTCACTGAAGGAAATCTGGAATAGCCAGTTTTTGACTATTACAGATACAGCTGCTATAAATATTCATGTACAGGTTTTTGTGTGAACATAAGCCTTCATTCCTCTAGGATAAATGCCCAAGAATGCAATGAATGCAATTATTGGGTCATATGGTGGTTGCATGTTTTGTCTTTTAAGAAAATGCCAAGCTATTTTCCACAGTATCTATACCATTTTATATTCCCACCAGCAGTGTATGAGTGATCCGGTTTCTTTGCATCCTCGCCAGTGTTTCATGTTGTCATTGTTTTATTTTTTATTATTTTTTTAATAAATTTATTTATTTATTTTTGGCTGCGTTGGGTTTTCATTGCTGTGCGTGGGCTTTCTCTAGTTGCGGCGAGCGGGGGCTACTGTTCGTTGGGGCACATGGGGTTCTCATTGCGGTGGCTTTTCTTGTTGCGGAGCATGGGCTCTAGGCTCATGGGCTTCAGTAATTGTGATGTGTGGGCTCAGTAGTTGTGGCCCACGGGCTCTAGAGCACAGGCTCAGTAGCTGTGGCACTAGTTGATCCACAGCATGTGGGATCTTCCCAGACCAGGGCTCGAACCCATGTCCCCTGCACTGGCAGGCACATTCTTAACCACTGTGCCACCAGGGAAGTCCCTGTCATTGTTTTAAATTTTAAGCCATTTCAATCTGTGTGGTGATACCTCATGATTTTAATTTGTATTTTACTAATGGCTAATGATGTTGAACATCTTTTCATGTGCATGTCTACTACCTGTATATCTTAGGTTAAAATCATGTCTCTTCAGTGTCTTTTGCCTATGTTTTAATTGGATCATTTGCTTTCTAACTTTTGAGCTTTGAGACTTCTTTATGCATTCTAGATACTACTCCTTTGTTAGGTATATGATTTACAAATATTTTTTTCGGGTCTTTGTTTTGTTTTGTTTTGATTTTTTGCGGTATGCGGGCCTCTCACTGTTCTGGCCTCTCCCGTTGCGGAGCACAGGCTCTGGACGTGCAGGCCCAGCCGCTCTGCGGCATGTGGGATCTTCCCGGACCGGGGCACGAACCCGTGTCCCCTGCATCGGCAGGCGGACTCCCAACCACTTCGCCACCAGGGAAGCTCTTTTTTCCAGTCTTTGGATTGTCTTTTTATCTACTTAACAATCTTTTTTGCCCAGCAAACATTTAAAAATTTTTATGAAGTCCACTTTGTCAGTTTTTCCTTTTATGGAATGTGTTTTTAACATTAAGTCTAAGAACTCTGTGTAGCTCTGTATTGTGAATATTTTCTATTTTTTTCTCAAAGCTTATAGTTTAATGTTTCACATTTAACTCTGCATATTGGTTTCCTAGGGCCACTGTAACAAATTACCACAAACTTGGTGGCTTAAAACAACATAAATTAATCTTTTCACAGTTCTAGAGGCTAGAAGTTTGAAATCAATTTCAGTGGACCAAAATCAAGGTGTTGGCAGGGCCTCGAGGAGCTGGGGGCACATCACTCCAGTCTTTGCCTCCATCTCAATATGGCTTCTCCTGTGTGTTTTTGTCAGATCTCCCTTTGCCTCTCTTATAAAGACACTTGTGGTGACATTTAGGACCCACCTGGATAATTCCAGCTAATTTCCTCATCCCCAAATCTTTAACAATAATCAGATCTGTTACAATATGAGGTGATATTAACTTGTTCTGGGAATTAGGAAGTGAATGTATCTTTGGATGGCCATTACCCAGTTTACTATAGTCTGATCTGTTTTGAGTTAATTTTTTTTTTTTTTTTTACGGTACGTGGGCCTCTCACTGCTGTGGCCTCTCCTGTTGCGGAGCACAGGCTCCGGACGCGCAGGCTCAGCGGCCATGGCTCACGGGCCTAGCTGCTCTGTGGCATGTGGGATCTTCCTGGACCGGGGCACGAACCTGTGTCCCCTGCATTGGCAGGCGGACTCTCATCCACTGCGCCACCAGGGAAGCCCCCTCTGCCTTTTTTTTTTTTAACAGAAATGGTAGCATAGTATATATATAAATTGTATTCATATTTGCTTAAAGTATTTCCCTTAGGGAATATAAAACATAAATAAAGCTAAAATATTTTTAACAATTATTGTAATGAGTAGTGTGTATTTTTTTCAGGCTAAGTTAAAACTTTTAAACGTGAATGCGTCTGTAATCTATATAGAGTATTCTTTGGGATGTGTACATTTGAGTGTTGTGCCCCAACCCTGTTTTTCCCATGAGCTCTGTGGTTTTTATTGGATGATTTTGCATAGTGCAGTGACTTCTAGGAATGTGTGTGACACTTTACAGCAGAACTGAGTCTTTCAGAGAGCTTTTCTGAGTCCTTATATTTCTATGTCAGCTAAAAGAAAGCTGGTATAGAAATATTAATATCAGACCATTTAATTCAGATAGCATTACAAAAAAGAAAGTCATTTCATGTGGATAAAAGGAATAATCATGAACTTTTTTGCAGCTACCAGCATAACTTTAGATGAAAACTGACAGAATTGTCGGGAGGAATTGACAGACCCACAGTTTTTTGTCCTTTCAGGAGGAACTGATTTTCACTGAAAATCACATAATGAAGAACACCTTTAAAATAGGAAGAGAATTTGGATGTTGAAAGCACATGATCATTTCAATAGATGCTAAAAGCATTTAATAGAGTTCAGCCTTTCATTATAAAATGTCATAGCAAATTAGGAATAGGATGGAACTTACTTTTATTCTAATTAAGGGTAGCTTCTCTAAAATCTATAGTAAATGTACTGAATAGTAGACCCTATGTGCTTTTCTAGTCAAGAACTAGACAAGGGTATTTATATCCTCCCTACCATTTAACATTGTATTTCAGGCTTTAGGCAATTCAGTGAGAAAAGAAGAAATAAGGTATACAAAGATGGAAAAAGAGATAAAATTGTCATAATTTGTAGATGATAAAACTACATCTAAAACCTAAGAGAAACAACTAACAAATGATTAGAACTAATAAGAATGCACAGAGAGGTTTCTGGATATAAGAACAACAGACAAAAGTCAGTAACATTTTTTTATACCAACAGTAATCAGATAAAAAAGTAATAGAAAGAATCCTATTTATAATGCAACAAAAACTATAAATAGTTTATAAATAATTAGACTATTTATTATAATCTAGTAAAAATGTCAAGACTTCTGTAGGGAAAGTTGAAAAACTACTGAAAAGCATAAGAAATCTGAATAGGTGGAGAGACATGACATGTTTATGGGTAGAACCATTCAATAAAATTAAGATGCCAGTTCTCCCTCAGATGATTCTAAAAAAGCTAATGCAATTCCAATAAAGTCTCAACATCATTGTTTTGGTAGAACTTGAAAAACTGATTAAAAAGTCATAATGATGTGTTAATGACCATGAATAACTGAGAAAATTTGGAAAAAGTAGAACGTAGAGATAGAACCAACCCTGCTAGATACCGTGACGTAGTATTATGAAGTTATAGTAATTAAAATGGTATGGTATTAATTCAGCAGTAGATAAATGATCAGTAGGACATATACTAGAGAGCCCAGAAATAGTTCCATACATGTATTAGAACTCTGATAGATATGACATGGCAAATCAATGGGGAAAAGATGGCTTATTCAGTAGAATGGTATTTGGATAATGGCTTTGCATATGAAATCTCTATTGTTTACTGTACATAGAGGTATTTTTAGGTGAATTAAAAACTTAAATGTGATAAGCAAAACTTAAACTTCTTAGAAGGCAATGTAGGGAAATATCCCTGATCTTGAGAAGGGGAAGGCTTAAGACTATGAGCACAAACCGTAATTTTAGGAAAAGGTGATGAATTTAGACTATATTAAAAATTAAAAATTTTCCATATCAAAAGACCACAAACAAGGTTAGAAACAAGTGATAACAGACTCAACAGTGATAACATTCTGTTGTTATACAAGATTATTTCAGAACGGATTGGTTTATATGTATTTTTTTCCCCTGCACATTGATGTTTTGAGCCATTAGCAAATGGTTACATTAGCTGAAGAGAAGTACACTAAAACTCAGTTGAATATAACAAGCCACAGAATTGTACACTACTGTACGAAACGCACAACCTACATTTTTTTCTTGGTTCGGTTTGGCCATGAGATCTCTCTGGAATTTATCAGCTTTAATCACTCCTTTCTAACCCCTCACCTCTTTTTTTTAAGCTTTAGAGTAAAATGTTTATTAAGAACTTAAATGTCTTTTAAAATGTGTTAGTATTTTTATTAGGGTTGTTTGGTTTTTTTTTTTTTTTTGTGGTAAGCGGGCCTCTCACTTGTCGTGGCCTCTCCCGCTGCGGACCACAGGCTCAGGACGCGCAGGCTCAGCGGCCATCACGGGTCTAGCTGCTCTGTGGCATGTGGGATCTTCCCGGACCGGGGCACGAACCCGTGTCCCCTGCATCAGCAGGCGTACTCTCAACCACTGCGCCACCAGGGAAGCCCTGTTTGGGTTTTTGTTAGTTCTCTGGTGACAGTGTTCTACGGGTAGTTAGTCTACCCCAACCATTTTTCCCCTACAAGCCCTGTAAGTTTTAGTGTGCAGTTTTGCAGAATGTGTCGTTTCTCAGTATTGTATTTATTGCATTATCAGAAATGCCTAGGGTTCAAAAAGCAAATAGTTTAGTAGCCAGAAGATGAAATTCTAGGTTATAAGTCACTTTCCCTCAGAACTTTGAACACATCATTCTATTGTTTTGTCATCTGTTTGTTATTGCTGATGAGTTTGAAGCTAATCTGATTCTCTTTCCTTAGTACATGATCTGTTTTTTATTCCCTCTCTCTATTAGAAGTTGAAAAAATAATTATTTAAGATTTTCTAGTGATCCGGATGAAAATCTTTCAGAAGTTCATTGTACTGGTCATTTGGTTGTCTCTTATTTTGCAGACGTATTTTTTTAGCTCTGGAAATTTCCTAGCGGTTTTTTTTTTCTGGTTTGTTTTTAAGCCCAGTTAGAAGATTAATTTAGCTATTTTTATAACAGTTTAAACATATTTACCCTTGTTTTTACTCCTAATTGAAAAAAATTAAGTGTAGTATTCCTAACAGAAAAGTGCCCCATCATAAAAGTCAGCTCAGTGAATTTTTTTCAAACTGAGCACACCTATGTGTTCAACACCCATACCAAGCAATAGAACTCCAGAACTCCATTACCAGCATTTCAGAAACCTCTCAATTCTCCAAGGAGTGTATCCTACTTCTTCCAGGACACCACTATTTTGACTTTTAACAATATAGTTTTACCTGCTCTTTGATCTTTATAAAAATAGAATCATACACCATTGTAGGGCAATTATACTCCAATAAAGATGTAAAAAAAAAAAGAATCACGCAGCTTGTAGTCTTTTGCGTTTGGCTTCCAAAGCTTAACATTATATATCCAAATTCATTCTTATTACGGTATACTATAGTTTTAATTTTGTGGATATGCTGTCATTGTTTATGCATTTTTCTGTTGATGGACATTTGTATGGTTTTCAGCTTTCAGCTATTACAAATAGTGTGGCAGTGAACTTTCTAGGAAATTTCTTCTGATGAGATATGCAAGTCAGTTGGGTATATACTTTGGAGTGGAATTACTGGGCTATATTAGCTACTGCCAGATGGTTGTATTAATTTTCAAAATGGTTGTATCAGTTTACACTTTTATAGCATTGAATGCAAGTTTAGGTTGGTTTCACATCCTCCTCAACACTTGGTATTTTCCACCTTTTTCATTTTGGTCATTCTGGTGGGTATGTAGTGTTATCATATACTATTTTAGGTATTGAATAAGTGGGCTTTGAAATTTTGGTTTATTTTATCCACCCCCCGTAAATACAGCTTATGTTTGTACACCCAGGTTTCAAAAAATCTTTTAATATTCTGTGTTTATATTTTACTTGTAATTGTTAAATTAGCCAGCATATTGACTAATTTACCTGCTAATAGTTACTAACCTGCTTCATTTCGTTCACTCAAGCTCCATCAATTTTATGCATGGTTATCTCTGTGTAATGAATTTTGTTGGTGTGAACTTTGTTGACAGTTTCAATTTTTATTTAAAGAGGAAGGTTTAGCTTAATAGTTTGGTGATAGTTTTACCTTTATCTCTTTAATTACTGTTTTCTCTTTGGTAGTTTATTAGATTTGGCTTCTATAACATTATTTACTCTTGGTTCTTCTGTTTCTTTGAACCTTCCTTTAATGTTTATATCTCTCTAGATTGTTTCTTTAGTGTTCTTCTTACCTTATCTGCTCTCCATATTCTTCCCCCCAATTTTCAGATCCATTTTTCCACTTGTTTGCTGGATAACACGCATTGAGCTTTTTGTAGGTACTTTATTTTTTTAATACATTTATTGATTGATTGATTGATTGATTGATTGATGGCTGTGTTGGGTCATTGTTGCTGCGCTTGGGCTTTCCCTAGTTGTGGCGAGCGGGGGCCAGTCCTTGTTGTGGTGCGCAGGCTTCTCCCGTTGCGGAGCACAGGCTCCAGGCGCACAGGCTTCAGTAGTTGTGGCACATGTGCCTAGCTGCTCCTCGGCATGTGGGATCCTCCCAGACCAGGGCTTGAACCTGTGTCCCCTGCATTGGCAGGCAGATTCTTAACCACTGCGCCAGAACGGAAGCCCTGTAGGTACTTTAAACTTGCGTTTTTCTGTCAAACCAACTCTTCTAGTATTTTTCAGTTTGGTTAATACAGTCACCTTTTACTCAGTCTTCTAAATTAGCAATGCTTTTCTTTCTCATTCTCTCACAAGTAATTGTCAAAAAATTATATTTTATTTTTTAACCTAGGATGCCCCCTTCATACACAGTCATAGACATTGAGAACTATGTCTCTAAAATAGAGACCCTCTGTCCCTCCTTCCTACTCCTGCCTGAATGTAGACCGTATCATGATCTAGACTATTGTTCCAGTTAGTCTTGTGGGTTTTGTTGTCTGACTCTCCTTTCTTCTTTTTTTCCTTTTTACAGTCCCCCTGATTAAAGAATGCAAACACTGAGTGAAACAAATAATTTAAATTAAAAATGTATTACACAAAATTTACAAAACATATAAACAGAATTTCAGTTTTTAATTTAAACAATTAAACTTAAAAATGATGGTCTTTGTAACTTTGTGCTATTTATACTTGTGAAGTTATTAAAGCTCAAAATGGCATTCAGAGTTTTGGGACACCCTCACTAAGGATTTTGTTAAGTATTGACAAATTGCTATTCAGAAATGTAGAGCACGGGGCTTCCCTGGTGGTGCAGTGGTTGAGAGTCTGCCTGCTAATGCAGGGAACGCGGGTTCGAGCCCTGGTCTGGGAGGAGCCCACATGCCACAGAGTGGCGGGGCCCGTGGACCACAACTACTGAGCCTGCGCATCTGGAGCCTGTGCTCCACAACAAGAGAGGCTGCTATAGTGAGAGGCCCACGCACCGCAATGAAGAGTGGCCCCCGCTTGCCACAACTGGAGAAGGCCCTCGCACAGAAATGAAGACCCAGCACTGCCCAAAATAAATAAATTAATTAAAAAAAAAAAAGAAATGTGGAGCACTCATTTCTTTATGTCTCCTTTAACACTGGATATTATTATTTTTTTAAACTAGTGTTTTGACAACTGAAAAATGTATTTTTGTCTTGTTTACTTTGCATTTCTTTGACTCCTGGTTATGATGAATATTTTCCATGTTTTAAGGTATTGGTGATCACTTCTAATGCTACCTTAGTGATATTAGCTACTATTTATCAAGCACTTTGCTGACTCAAAAATAACTGTCTTGAGCATTTTATTACATTACCTATCTTAATCCTGTGAACAACCCTATCAAATGTAGATGCTTACTGTATGTGTGAGGAAACTGATTTTAAAGAAGAGTGACTTGCTCAGCGCATGGTTAGTAAACTCAGTGTGATCTGTTATCACACTATAACCTTGCAACTTTTTTGTTAGTATAGATGTGGAAGATTAGTATATTTGTATTTATAGGGGGTTGAATTAAATGTATAATTATTCTAGAGCCCAGGTACAGATGGCTGTGATTTTTTTTTTTTTTTTTTTTTTTCGATTTTTTTGCGGTACGTGGGCCTCTCACTGTTGTGGCCTCTCCCGTTGCGGAGCACAGGCTCCGGATGCGCAGGCTCAGCAGCCATGGCTTATGGGCCCAGCTGCTCCGCGGCATCTTCCCGGACCGGGGCACGAACCCGTGTCCCCTGCATCGGCAGGCGGACTCGCAGCCACTGCGCCACCAGGGAAGCCCAGGATTCTTAAGTATTTCTCAAATTATGTTCCATTGCACACTGTTGTGGGAATTTTCATATATCCTGACCACAGAAGTTTGGGCAACACTTGGTTTCCTTAGCAGAGAAACCTTAATAACTTTGAATAATCCTTGAATTTCCGAAATCGGTTTCTGTAGGAGACCTATTCATATCTTGTAGAACAACATCTTGAAGTACATCAGTTTGAGACAAAGCTGATGTGTGGCCCATTCTCTCATTTTGTAAGGGGAGGAAATGGAGATCCATTGTGGTTAAGTGTGTTGCCTGAAAATCACACAGCTGCTAAACAACACAGGATAAGATGCAGTTTTCCTTTGTACCATGCTTCCCCTGATAATGTTATATAATATTTATTTTTCCTGTATTATGTTAAAAGTAGTTTCTTTAGTATTCCCATCTAGTCCAGACATTAGTCTTACACTGAGAAATTCATATACCGTTTTAAAAAATTCTAGATTTATGTACATACAAATAGCCTAGCATGATTACATACCCATAACTGCTGTGTTTAATTATCGAAATGGAAAGAGTACTTTTTTCTGTAGTTAACCTGTCACAAATGTTTGGTTTAGTTTCTGTAGAAAATGTTTCCTGACTGCAATGAGAGAAAGCGGAATACATTGTCCCCTGTGTCGTGGAAATGTGACTAGAAGAGAAAGAGCATGTCCTGAACGGGCCTTAGACCTTGAAAATATCATGAGGAGGTTTTCTGGTAGCTGCAGATGCTGTGCAAAACAGGTAGAGTAAATGTGACATAGTTCTTTGAAAGTCAAGTTTCTACTCTGAAATTTCTGTTTGACTTGTCTTGGTGGGTACTGTTTTGAAGAGAAATTATTTAGGTTGAGAATTGGGTAGAAAAGGCCAGAAAAGCTGTGGGTGTAGATCTTACTAGATTATAAACTTACTGAGAACGGAGACCGAAAGATAGATACGGTCTCTGAATTTGCCGTAATTTTTAGCCGTAATTTTTAGTAATTTTATTTTTTCAAAATAAACACTCGTTGATTACCTGCTAAATGAACTGAATGAACAGACTGGCATTTAACTCATTGAAGCCTCATTCTGGTACAGATTCAGCCCTTGAATAGTTTTTCTGGTGGTAGTATCATTATTGCAATTTTGCAGGTAGAAATGGGCCAAATGGATTTATGTAGTCAAGGGGGAACTCTCTAGCTGCCCACTGTACTTGGATGTTTATGTGTTTATCTAAGAAATCACAAAATACTTGGCAGAAGACTTTGCCTTTTAAGGAACAGGTGTAAAACATCAGGTATTGGCGAATAACTGGCATTAATTCTCCAGTCTGGATTTTTTTCTACCGTTGGGAGAGGGATTGAAATGGTGAGAGGTGGTTAGGCTTTTAGTATATTCGTTTATTATGGATTTATCACAACCACTTTTTCAAACAGCTAATAAAGTCAGTGAGCAAAAAAACCAGTTGCTGTTTCATGCATTCACACAAGACATACCTGCTTTCCCATGTCTTTGAGGGAGGTGTTAACTGACAGGGCAATGAAGTGAAGCTGGAAAATACACTTGAGAGATTTCTGGCTCTACTCAGAGAGAAACTGAAAAATGTTCCAAGTGTTAACTTGGGAACTTAGTTTTTTAAAGCACTTTCTAACTCTGCCAGGTTGCAGTAGTTAAAGAAATAAAAAGATGTCCAGTACTATGAGGCAACCTCTTAATACTTTTAATATTATTTTTTGTCTATTAGTGGTATTTTTTTTCAGGTGTAAAATTATTTGTTAATTTTTATGGTTGAGTTTACAGACAGTTGGACTCATCTCCATTGTCTCTGAATCTAATGGAGAGAAACTTACTGCTTATTTTCAGCTCCTACTTAAGAATTAAATCATTTACTTAAAAAAAAAACAAAGACCTCTTGTTTAAATGGAATATTTTGTTATCTATTTCTGCCTTGTTTTTTTCCTTCTTGTTGGCAATATCTCAAGTCTTATGAGTTCCTTTTTATATTGAAAGTCACATTACATTAAACATTTTTTAAATGTTTTATTATGGTAAAATATATAATGTAAAACGTACCTTTTTTTTTTTTGCGGTACACGGGCCTCTCACTGTTGTGGCCTCTCCCGTTGCGGAGCACAGGCTCCGGACACGCAGGCTCAGCGGCCATGGCTCACGGGCCCAGCCGCTCCGCAGCATGTGGGATCTTCCCGGACCGGGGCACGAACCCGTGTCCTCTGCATCAGCAGGCGGACTCTCAACCACTGCGCCACCAGGGAAGCCCCGTACCGTTTTTTTAGTTTTATTTTATTTTTTTTTATAAGTGAAAGATTGTGGTAAACTTTTTTTATACAATAAATGTCCATTTGGTAAGAAAACATGATATGTATATACATACACACAATCTGTATGAGGCATCAAATGAGCAATTAGAGTGCAGTATCAAGAATGGTAAGGTAGAAAACGTACCATTTTTAAGTGTACAATACAGTGGTATTAAGTACATTCATAACATTGTATAGCAATCACCACTATCTATTTCCAGAATTTTTTCATCATCCCAAACAGAAGCTCTGTACCTGTTAAATTGTAACTTGCCGTTCCCCCACCCCCACCCCGACCCCTCTACTAACCTGTATTCTACTTTATCTCTGAATTCTGTTCTACCTCATATAAATGGAATCACGTTATATTTGTTCTTTTGAAAGTTACATTACATTTAATCAATAATTTACAGATTAAATTCTATCGCATGAGACATCATTACAAATCTTGTAAGAAGTACCAAGATGAATATGGTGTTTCTTCTGTCATTCCAAACTTTCAGATCTCTCAAGATTCAGTAGGGAACAGGTAAGCAATATTTATTCTTAAAGTTTTTATTTTTATAGTTAAAATGGAAATTTTGCAGAGACTGTATAAAGTGTTTTTGTGTATGTGTGGGTGTTTGTGTTTTTAAAGTAAATTGCCTTTGTCCTCATAAGTTTGTCTGATGCATGTAAAATGACATCTGGGAGATTGACTTTATGCTAGACTTAAGCTTATGTTATGTAAAAATCATTCTAAGAAACTTTACATGTCTGAATAAAAAGTACATCTGTGAATTGAATGTTTTCTTTTGCAACTGAAATTACTTGAAAGCTAGAGAAAATCCCTTTCAGTAATGTATTTGCAAACTAGAATCCTTTTACTCTCTAAGAATAGAATTGTTTGAATTTTTTATTTTGATAAAATGTCATGTAAAAGTGAGATTTGGTACGATTAAATTTGTAGTTCTATTTTAGTCTCAATTCTTTTAAAGCTAGGTTTTGGCTTGATTTATATCTTATTGTCTCAGGTTTATGTACATTAAACATTTTTATGAAATGTATTTTATGAATAAGAATGGCCAGAATGCACACGTGTGGTTTAAAAAATAGTGACAAAACAAATACCTAAGCCGGGTCAAAAATTATAACATTTTTCAGGACCTTATTTTTTTTTAAATAAGTTTATTTAATTTATTTATTTTTGGCTGTGTTCGTTGCTGCACGCGGGCTTTCTCTAGTTGCTGTGAGTGGGGGCTGCTGTTTGTTGCAGTGCGTAGGCTTCTCATTGTGGTGGCTTCTTTCGTTGTGGAGCACGGGCTCTAGGCGCGTGGGCTTCAGTAGTTGCGGCACGCAGGCTCAGTAGTTGTGGCTCACAGGCTCTAGAGCACAGGCTCAGTAGTTGTGGTGCATGGACTTGGTTGCTCTGTGGCCTATGGAATCTTCCCAGACCAGGGATCGAACCCATGTCCCCTGCATTGTCAGGCGGATTCTCAACCACTGTGCCACTAGGGAAGCTCTAGACCTTAGAATCTCCTTGTGAGCCCATGCCAATTTGAACCCCATACTCCCAGAGGTAACCACTATCCTCTTTTTTGGGTTGTTCATTCTTTTGCTTTTCTTTATAGTATTACCACCCACGCATGTATCTCTAAACAATGAAGTGCTTAATTTTTAAAAGCTCAGTAGCAAGCACACACCATTCTGTAAAGAAAGGCAGTATTGGCAGCATTATAGAAAGGCTCCCAGGAGGCGATATGTTAAGCAGAGTCTTTAAGATTTTATTTTAGTAGCATTTCATTTCACATGTTGCTAATTTTCAGTAATTTAACCACTCTTAGAAGCACTTATACTGTAGTAAGGCTTCTTCTCAACTCCTTAGTTGAAACTGTTCAGGTAAAGGTCTTTAGTAATTTTCTTATTTCCTGCTCTTTTAGGTTCTCGTTTTATTTGACTCAGTGTCATTGGATGAAATTGGTCACTCTTATTTTGTGATTTTTAAAAAAATCCCCTTCGGTTCATCCTTTTTGGTTTTTTTATTTCTGTACTTCTGCTGTATTGAAATTACTCAACAATTTGTTATTAACCCAGTAGATTATTCTTAAGTGCAGGGATGGTGTTTGTCTTGTTCAACAATGTGTCTCTAGTTCTTAGCAAAGTTCCTAGTATATATGATTTGCACAGTCACTGCTTGTTAAATGACTCAGTTTTCTTCTCATGAGACATGCCTTCTTCCCTCTTACCCCCCAGATCTAATTGGTCATAGGTACTATTGATTTCTAATAGCAGTATTCCTCATCTGTGCTTTTCTTCTGCCCCTGTTGTCACTTCCATAGCTCAAGTCCCCATCATCTCTCACTTGAACTGTTGTAGTATTCTTTTAGTTGGTGGTCCTCCTTTAATCTGTCCTGTATACGATTGCCAAAGTGATATTTCAGAAGTGCAACTCTGACCTCTTTCTCCTTGTCCTTGTACCTACACTTCTGTACCTTGTCAGTGACTTCCTGTGGTCCCATAGCTGTGTTTCTTCTCCTGGGTTCCATGGGCCAGTCAGGGCTCTGTGAACTGCTTAAACTGCCAATTTTTTGTGTGTACTATGTGTGCATTTTTCTGGAGAGAGAATGTCAAGATTCTCAAGGGGTTCCATGATCTAATTCAACAACTAGCTTAATAAGACAAAATCCCTATTCTAAAGCCCTTTCTGATCTGGCACTTAACTTTCCGTTTAGCCTTTGTCTTTCTTGGCTACCCGTATTGCATAATATGCCTTAGCCATGTTGAATTATTCCCACTGTATCCTGGCCATCCTTGAGAAGCAATATAACTTAGTCATTAAACATGAAGGCTTGGAACCAGACTGCTGCGTACGAGGCTCTGTCATTTACTAATTGTATGACTTTGGCAAGAAACTGTACCTCAGTTTTCTCATCTGTTTAAAAAGGTAATGGTGATACTATTAAACACCTCATTGGTGGGAGTCAATAAGTAGGTTAATAGAAGTAAAACATATCGAATAGCACCTTACTTGGTGAATGTTTGGGGATTTTTTGTTTGCTTTGTTGGTTTTTTTTTTTTTTTTCCGGCTGTGCAGCGCATCTTGCGGAATCTTAGTTTCCTGACCAGGGACTGAACCCATGCCCTCGGCAGTGAAAGCACAGAGTCCTAACCGCTGGACCGCCAGGGAATTTCCTAAATGTTAGTTTTTAATTATCATCATCATCACCATCACTCCCTCACCTCCATACTTTCCCCACCATTCTAACCCACACTTTGCCAGCCAGTGGACTTTTTCTTCTCTTTGAAGACTTAGACCGAGTGTTAGATACTCTGAAGTTTTTCCTGTTTACTTGTCTTTTTTTTTATCTAGTAGATGGGCTTCCTAGTCTTATTCATGTTAATATCCTATGCAAAATTCTAGTTGCAATGGAAAAATTCAGTTTGTATATGAATTTCTAGTAAGGAAATTGTTGAAGGAAGGAAAAGATTTTTTAAAAAATGGTAGGAAATATAAGAAGCCAGAATGTATAGTCAGGGTCCTGGGATGAAACAGATAATTATACTCAAATTAGATAATTTGAGGGGAATTTAGTGAAGGACTATTCTTTAATTTTTTATTTTTGTGTGTGAAGGGACTATTTGTAAGGAGTAGAGTATTGGGTGCACTATGTAAGCAGGGTATAGGAAGTCACAAGGAATAGTCATGTACTCTGGGTCTACTGAAAGCAGGGGAGGGGAGAAAGTAGACACCAGAATTGGAGAAAGAAAGCTATGTGGAGAGGGCAGTTGGAGAGGGATGCAACCAGTCAAGGCAGTTTTGCTGGGAAGGAGTCTGGGAAATAGGTATCCTAACCTTCCTCTTGTTCTTCCTCCAAATCTCCTGCTGGGCTGAACCCATTTGGGAAGCAGAGAAGGGAACCTGTTAATGCAGGTTAGTTTCTCAGTACAAAGAGCATGGTGAAAAATGGAGGAGAGAAGATCTAGAGGGGCAAAAAATATACCCAGCACATAGGATTTCAGTTATTAGCCGAACATATTGTAATACTCTGTACACTGTGCTTCACAGCTTCCAAGTAGTACAAAGAGGAAAACATCCACTATGTTATTAATAGTGTCTATGATATTGGAGACATTCACAGAAAGATAGACAAGATGCAAAGGCAGAGGGCTATGTACCAGATGAAGGAACAAGGTAAAGCCCCAGAAAAACAACTAAATGAAGTGGAGATAGGCAACCTTCCAGAAAAAGAATTCAGAATAATGATAGTGAAGATGATCCAGGACCTCGGATAAACAACGGAGGCAAAGATCGAGAAGATGAAAGAAATGTTTAACAAAGATCTAGAAGAACTAAAGAACAAACAGAGATGAACAGTACAATAACTGAAATGAAAAATACACTAGAAGGAATCAACAGCAGAATAACTGAGGCAGAAGAACAGGTAAGTGGCCTGGAGGACAGAATGGTGGAATTCACTGCTGCAGAACAGAATAAAGAAAAAAGAATGAAAAGAAATGAAGACATCCTGAGACCTCTGGGACAACATTATACGCAACAACATTCACATTATAGGGGTCCCAGAAGGAGAAGAGAGAGAGAAAGGACCTGAGAAAATATTTGAAGAGATTATAGTCAAAAACTTCCCTAACATGGGAAAGGAAATAGCCACCCAAGACCAGGACGCGCAGAGAGTCCCATACAGGATAAACCCAAGGAGAAACACGCCAAGACACATAGTAATCAAATTGGCAAAAATTAAAGGCAAAGAAAAATTATTGAAAGCAGTAAGGGAAAAATGACAAATAACATACAAGGGAACTCCCATAAGGTTGACAGCTGATTTCTCAGCAAAAACTGTACAAGCCAGAAGGGAGTGGCATGATATACTTAAAGTAATGAAAGGGAAGAACCTACAACCAAGATTACTCTACCCAGCAAGGATCTCATTCAGATTCGATGGAGAAATCAGAAGCTCTACAGACAAGCAGAAGCTAAGAGAATTCAGCACAACCAAACCAGCTCTACAACAAATGCTAAAGGAACTTCTCTAAGTGGGAAACACAAGAGAAGAAAAGGACCTACAAAAACGAACCCAAAGCAATTAAGAAAAATGGTAATAGGAACATACATATCAATAATTACCTTAAACGTGAATGGATTAAATGCTCCAACCAAAAGACACAGGCTTGCTGAATGGATACAAAAACAAGACCCATGTATATGCTGTCTTCAAGAGACCCACTTCAGACCTAGGGACACATACAGACTGAGAGTGAGGGGATGGAAAAAGATATTCCATGCAAAGGGAAATCAAAAGAAAGCTGGAGTAGCAATACTCATATAAGCTAAAATAGACTAAAATAAAGAATGTTACAAGAGACAAGGAAGGACACTACATAATGATCAAGGGATCAATCCAAGAAGAAGGTATAACAATTATATATGCACCCAACATAGGAGCACCTCGATACATAAGGGAACTGCTAACAGCTCTAAAAGAGGAAATCGACAGTAAGACAATAATAGTGGGGGACTTTAACACCTCACTTACACCAATGGACAGATCATCCAAAGAGAAAATTAATAAGGAAACACAAGCTTTAAAGGACACAATCGACCAGATAGATTTAATTGATATTTATAGGACATTCCATCCAAAAATAGCAGATTACACTTCTCAAGTGCTCACGGAACATTCTGCAGGATAGATCACATCTTGGGTCAGTAAATTTAAGCCTCAGTAAATTTAAGAAGATTGAAATCATATCAAACATCTTTTCCGACAACAACGCCATGAGATTAGAAATCAATTACAGGGAAAAAAACGTAAAAAACACAAACACATGGAGGCTAAACGATACGTTACTAAATAACCAAGAGATCACTAAAGAAATGAAAGAGGAAATCAAAAAATACCTAGAGACAAATGACAGTGAAAAGACGACGATCCAATACAAGCCTACCTCAATAAACAATAAAAATCTCAAATAAATAATCTAACCTTACACCTAAAGGAACTAGAGAAAGAAGAACAACCAAAACCCAAAGTTAGCAGAAGGAAAGAAACCATAAAGATCAGATCAGAAATGAATGAAATAGAAACAAAACAGTAGCAAAGATCAATAAAGCTAAAAGCTGGTTCTTTGAGAAGATAAACAAAATTGATAAGCATTAGCCAGACTCATCAAGAAAAAGAGGGAGAGGACTCAAAATTAGAAATGAAAAAGGAGAAGTTACAACAGACACGACAGAAATGCAATGCATCCTAAGAGACTACTACAAGCAACTCTATGCCAATAAAATGGACAACCTGGAAGAAATGGACAAATTCTTTGAGAGGTATAACCTTCCAAGACTGAACCAGGATGAAATAGAAAATATGAACAGACCAATCACAAGTAACGAAATTGAAACTGTGATTAAAAATCTTCCAACAAACAAAAGGCCAGGACCAGATGGCTTCACAGGTGAATTCTATCAAACATTTAGAGAAGAGCTAACACGCATCCTTCTCAAGCTCTTCCAAAAAATTACAGAGGAAGGAACACTCCCAAACTCATTGTATGAGACCACCATCACCCTGATACCAAAACCAGACAAAGATACTACAAAGAAAATTACAGACCGACATCACTGATATCACAGAAATTGAGACACAGATATAGAGAACAAATGTATCGACACCAAGGGCTGAAAGCGGCAGGGGGGTGGGGGTGGGGGTGTGATGAATTGGGTGATTGGGATTGACATGTGTACACTGATGTGTATAAAATGGATGACTAATAAGAACTGCTGTATAAAAAATAAATAAAAAAATAAAGGTTTCATAAAAAAATGTCTATGATATTGTAAACCAAATAGTTCTTAATGAGAAAGACAGCTTTTCCTGATAATAAAAGAGATTATACTGAAGTGCTTTGCCCATAGGTCCTCAAAAGAAGAAACTAACATAGTTTAAAAAATATTCAAAATAAACCCTTAGATCATTTAATCAATTCAGCATACATTTATTGTACCTTCTGAACTACTGGGCACACTACATGTTATTGAATATGCAGGGATGGATAAAACAGACATAATCTGCCTTTCCATCTGTGTAAGCAGTATAACTTCCAGTCGAGTCATCCAAAATAAACCAACACACGTTTCAGCCAGATCAGTCAGGGTAAAACTATTTACCATAAAGTAATAAATGTTGGTGAATGTTTAACAAAATTATTGCATTCGTATGGGGTAGTTTCTTATAATTATGTAGCAGTGCTAGTTATTTTACTAACGCCATTTCTAGTTCATAACATAAAATTCTGTTTTTAACATGTAGGACTGTATCTTTCTGTTTTCTTTAGCTACTAGAAAGGAGAGAGGGAGGATGCATGTAATCATTAGATGCCAGCACACATTTCTGTTTTATCTTCCTTGGATTTATTTGGTCTGTTTGCAGGTTTTTCCAACTAATCTTAACTCTTTGTAAACATTAATAACTGGATGTCAGTAAACCTATAACAGTTTAGTCCAAATACCACACTTCACAAAGACTGAAAGAATGAAATTTGCAAACAATTTTATGTTTATAACAGATTTCTCTCCAAGGTGTTGAACATTTTCAGTAGCTAAGTAACTATTAAGGAATCTGGTACAAGTATGAGATAAAATTTCCTTTTCCTTATTTATAGGCATTCATGATATATTCTGGATAATAATTCTTTATTACATGCAATACAAATATATTTACATTTTTTCCAAAGAATTAAAAAAATTTTTTTTGCTGTTTTCTGAAACGTGTAAGCATAGAACTGGAGATTTTTCTTCACATTTTAAAGACTGGAAATGAGGTACTCTAGTATTTTGAAAACTGCCTTAGGTAATAACACAATTTAATTTAGCATAAAATGGCATAGTCATGCATAGGTTTTTTTGGGTTTTTTTCTCACCCCTTTTTTTATTATGATAAGAATATTTTACATGAGGTCTACTCTCTTAACAGATTTTTAAGTGTACAGTATAGTATTGTTATATACAGTATAGGCACAGTGTTGTACAGCAGATCTCTAGAACTTACCTTGCATAACTGAAATTTGTACATGTTGATTAGAAACTCTCATATCCCCGTCCTGTAGCTCCTGTTAGCCACCATTCTATTCTTGGCTTCTTTGAGTTTGAGTATTTTAGATACCTCATATAAGTGGAATCATGCAGTATTTGTCCTGTGACTGGCTTGTTTAACTTAGCATAATGGTCTCAAGGTTTATTTATGTTGTCACAGTTGCAGGACTTTCTTTTCTTTTAAAATTGAATAATATTCCGTTGCATGTATATGCCGCATTTTCTTTATCCATTCATATCTTTTTTTCTTTATCCATTCACAAGATTGTTTCTATATCTTGGCTATTGTGAATAGCGCTGCAGTGAACTTGGGAGTGCTGTTTCTTCAAGATTCTGATTCCAGTTCTTTTTGATAAATACCCTGAAGTGGGATTGCTGGATCATATGGTAGTTCTACTTTTTATTTTTTTGAGGAACTTCACTGTAACTGTTTTCCATAGCAGCTGCACCATTTTGCATTCTCACCAACAGTGTACAAAGGTTCCAGTTTCTCCACATCCTCACCAACACTTGTTGTCTTTTTGATAATAGCTATCATAACAGCTATGAGGTAATATTTCATTGTGGTTTTGATTTGTATTTCCCTTATGATTAGTGGCATTGAGAATCTTTTCATATACGTTTTGGCCATTTGTATGTCATCTTTGGAGAAATATCTATTCGTATTTTTAGCCCATTCTGTAATTGGGTCATTAGTTTCTTTGCTGTTGAGTTGTAGGAGTTCCTTATGTATTTTGGAGATTAACCCTCTGTCAGATACGTGGTTTCGAGATACTTTCTCCCATTACATATGTTGCCTTTCACTCTGTTGTTTCCTTTGCTGTGCAGAAGCTTTTTAGTTTAATGCAGTCCCACTTGTCTGTTATGGCTTGCAAATATTTTTGATCAGTCTTTGGCTAGTCTTATTGTGTCTTTTGACATACATAAGTATTATATTTATACTTTTATATATATTATATTTATTTTCTTTATGTTTTTTGCTTTTTGTGTCATGCTTGAGAAATCCTTTCCCACATCATAAAGTTATAGAAGATATTTTCTTCTTTAACATTTTAAAGCTGTGCTTTTCACATTTATTTTGGATGTATAACATGAGGTAGGAAAAATTTTCCCCAAGTGATAACCATTTGTCCTAGTACCATTCATTGAGGAGTCCATTCTTTCCCCACTGATTTATAATGCCATTTTGGTCCTACACATCTCTATTCTGTTCTGTTGCTTTGTTTATTCCTCTAATACCATGCTATCTTAATTACTGTGGCTTTAACAATAGGTCTTAAGATCATGTAGGGAAAGTTCTCCCTTTTGTTTTACCTAGAAAATTGTTTCTGTTATTCTTGGTCCTTTGCTATTCCATATGAATTTTAGGATCAGACTTGAGTTTTCTAAAAATTCCTGTAGAGATTTTGATCGGAAGCATTATAAAGGTTGAATTTATTGAAATCATAGATTAATTTGGAGAGAATTGACATCATATGATACTCATTTTTCCCACCCAGTTTCCCACCTGTTTATCTCTTCCATTTAAAAAAAAAATGCAGTAAAAGAAGTCCATTTAGAGCACACATAAATATGTTCTAGTATATCTTTTCCTAGTAAAACCTTACAGTTTTTTTTTTTTTTCGGTACGTGGGCCTCACACTGTTGTGGCCTCTCCCGTTGCGGAGCACAGGCTCCGGACGTGCAGGCCCAGCGGCCATGGCTCACGGGCCCAGCTGCTCCGCAGCATGTGGGTTCTTCCCGGACCGGGGCACGAACCCGTGTCCCCAGCAGCGACAGGCAGACTCTCAACTACTGTGCCACCAGGGAAGCCCCTAAAACCTTACAGTTTTTGTTGCTGTACAAATGGATCTTTTTTCCTGTTTTATAATCTAAGTGGTTATTACTAGTGAGTAGGAATATTAAGGATTTTTATGTTAATCTTTGATTTAGCAGCTTTGCTGATTTATTAGTTCTAATAGTTCTAAATAATTTACCTGTAGATTCTTTTGGATTTATTACGTAGAAAATTATTTGGTTTGTCAATGCAATTTTGTCTCTTACTGCTTCATTTTGTACTTGATTTATTGCATCAACTAGGGCCTCTATCCAGTATTAAATAGAAGGCACCTGTTTTTCCTTGATTTTAGTGGGAATGCATCTAAAATTTTATTATTATGGATGGTGTTCACTACAGTTTTTTAACATATTCTTTATCTGTTCTATAATGCTATCATCCTGAATTTAAGATTTCTCCGTTGAATGGTTCTTACTCAAATCAGAATCTTGTATGCAGTTAAAAAAATGTATACATCTGACTTCATTCCCAGATACTCTGCTATCTAGAGTTTAGGGATTTGTACTTTTACAAGCATTGTGGGTGATCAGAGGTTTTTTTGTTTTTGTTTCCATTCTGGAGGTTGAATTTTAGTGAATGATTTCTACATCAGATGAAATAAATGATCATATGTTTTTTAAATTGATAGTATGGTTGTCAGTAATAGATTTTCTATTGTTGAACTCATTCATACATTTCTAGAATAAATGAGTAGGCTCCCAGTAATAGCCCTGGGCATGATACAGGATGATCAGGAAGGACTAGAATGATGATAACAATAATAATGGAAAATAGAGAATTGTAAAAGTAGGTGGAAAGTAGAAAACATTTAAAAAGGGCATTAACTTTGATATTAAAATGCTTTAAATCAGGAGTTTTGTGATTGCATACCCCACCAGTGAAAAAAATTGAGCATGTACTCTGAGTATGTGTGTGTTTATTTTAAAACTATGCATGTGTTTTATAGTACTGATACTTTATGCATAACACATGCAAAATTTAAGTGAGATAAAGATGAAAAAGTTACTTTAAAAATAAGTTTGCTTTATTTAATGGTATAAAATATTTTCATTCTTAAAGTTTTATTACTGTTTTTATTGAAAACAATATGGTTGACTATGATTTCTAAAATTTCTTATAATCTTGGTTTAATACAGTGACAGTAATTTAAAGATTTCGATTAAATTCACTTTACTTTGATACTTGGTCTTGATGACTATCATGGCTGAAAAGATACCTACAACACACAATACAGATCCAAATGGAAGAGTATGTCATAGGTTGAGACTCCTATATTTTTCCGTCCCATTTGGTAAATATTAAAAGGGCTTTTGTTGAAATTTTCCATAGTCTCTGATTATGTTATAGTTGTTCTTACAAACGAATCGGAAGTTTTTTTATTTTATTAGGGCATGTTCAAAACCCAATGATTATCTTTATTTGGAAGATTTAAAAACAGTTTAGAAAAATCTGTTACCAAGTTTAAATGTATAGTTATGAGATTTTAAAAAAATAGGTGACATACTGTTTTTGGTAAAGTCATAACATCCCTTTAACACATGCACTCTCCGTAGTTTGAATTTATTTTGAAAAGCAGTTTTTAGTCTCCACATTGTTAGAATCTGCAGAGACAGATTAATAACTGCTAAAAAGATGCAAAATAGTGGTTTAATAGTCTCCTATTTGGGCAGGGAAGCTTTCTTGCAGAGAATGTGTGTGGAGACACAACAGTATTTTCACAGAAGGGAAATGACTGTCATTGGAGAACATCTGTTAGGTAGATGATACAGTATTGCTTGTCCTTTTGTAAAAGAAAAATGAAAAGTCAGTTTTCTAAGTTTCACAACAGTTTTTTTGTCCACTACCTATCTCATTTTTATTTTAATGTTTCTGCTATTGAAAGGCCTTGTTTTTATAAAATTGACTACATTGATGAAATTCTGTAATGCATGACTGACAATCCTCATATGGAATGCCCACTTTTCTCTCAGGATTTCTCTGATACTGCATAAGACACATGACTCTGGCATGGGGTCCCAGTGAGGACATCAAGTTATTCTGTATATTAAATGTTGGAAAGCCTAGTTCCTTTTTGGAAAATATAAACATAATGAACATTCAAATATTTTTTCTTAACCTACTCCATTTAGGAGTTGTAGCATCATTTTGGATGCTACAGCCTTAAACTATATCCTAGTTACAAGTCAAGAAGTTCACAAATTCTTGATTCTACCCCAGCATTCAAAAACTAACTAGTCCAGGTAGAGGTAGGGGTGTCTCTTAATTTGAAAGTCTAAAGGACCTGGGGAAATGTTCATGCTATGGATTTAAGACAATTCTGCAAAATACTATATTCTCTATACTTTTGTAACTATGCCTAAATTAATTTTTAAAGGACCTCATAAGCAGTCTTCTTATCAGAATTTATTTGAAAAGTAATTAATGCCATAATTATGTCATAGTTCAGAACTATTTGAAGTTCAGGCTTTTCAAACAAATTCAGACTGGTTGTCTTCATTAGCAGTTAATGAATCTGTGTTGTGCTTTATTACTCGAAGTATTAACTTCTCCCCCTCCTCCCCATGCCTCTTAAGTAATAGGAGTGAAACATCCACATCTGATAACACAGAAACGTATCAAGAGAATACAAGGTAAGCTTTTGAATTTCTATTATTTTAGTAAATAATACCTATCACTTTGTAATAATGGATTTTTAAATTAAAAAAATTTAAATTCAGTTAAATCATCAGACATAATGCATAAGTTAGCAGTTTAGAAATAAATGATGCAGTTGCTTTTACAGGTCACATTAAATTAGAAGCGTGTAGCTCTCCTCTTTCACTGTGGTCAGATTTCTTCCATGCATAATTTAGGCAGAGTTGTCAATACTGAACTGTCCCTTGCTGAAATTGAGATATTAAAACCCAGTGATGCCTGATCCTCAAAATATTTTGAAATGTTGATCATTCTCATGGCTGATGCTTTTGTTTTTCTCTTTTCCTATGAATTTTGTATGTTAGAGTCTTAGAACTAGGATAAATTAAAGATACACCATATGGATGTAAGTCTTTTAAAAGTTTTAATTTCCTAGATATGGTGTTTCCATACTGGGACACCATGGGATATTTAGAATTTTCAGGGGACATACAGTGACATCTATTAGTTACAGGAATGACTAAATTAAGTTGTTTGAATCTAACTACTTTAATAAATGAGACAGCTAGGTTTGTTATTAATTTTGTTTAGGCCTCTTGTAGAGGCACCATGAAAAAATTTCCTAGACACTAAGTGTACTGTAAACTGAGATTGTTTAGGAATATCTATTGTAGATTATTTATTGAAAACATAGTTTTTTAAAAGTGAGACAATCTTTGATTAGTCTATACTTATAACTTTTAAAGAAATAATAATTGGTCAAAAAATAGGAGCTCATCATTTTTACGTTACGATTTCAAATTCAGTATGCTGCATTTAAAATTGTTTTATAGTTCTTCTGGGCATCCCACCTTTAAGTGTCCCTTGTGTCAAGAATCAAATTTTACCAGACAGCGTTTACTGGATCACTGTAATAGTAATCACCTATTTCAGATAGTTCCTGTGGTAAGTATGTATGTTTAAGACAGTCTTCTGTTTAAGGTATGCTGTCCCATTTATTTCACTTCATTTGTACAAGGGAAAGTGGTTACTTTAAATTTTGCGGGGCATTGTCAGTAAGGTATATTTTGTCAACAAAGGATTGATGACTGTGAAGCAAAATGAGATATTTAAAATCCCAGTAACTAACTTATAAAAAGATGTATGCTTAATTGTGAGGGTAAAGTACAAAAATAGCCTGGAAAAGAGTGAAATAAGGAAAGGTGAACTGAGGACTCATTACCAAGCAGTAGCATTGTAAATTGTATCCTTGCAGAATGTAGTATATGAGTGCATAAAGCAAGAAAGGAAAAGAATCATACTTTCTTTCTGATGCATACATATCTTTTTTTTTTTTACATCTTTATTGGAGTATAATTGCTTTACAGTGGTGTGTTAACTTCTGCTTTATAACAAACTGAATCAGTTATACATATACATATTTTCCCATATCTCTTTCCTCTTGTGTCTCCCTCCCTCCCACCCTCCCTATCCCTCCCCTCCAGGCGGTCACAAAGCACCGAGCTGATCTCCCTGTGCTATGTGGCTGCTTCCCACTAGCTATCTATTTTACGATTGGTAGTGTATATATGTCCATGCCTCTCTCTCGCTTTGTCACAGCTTACCCTTCCCCCTCCCCATATCCTCAAGTCCATTCTCTAGTAGGTCTGTGTCTTTATTCCTGTCTTACCCCTAGGTTCTTCATGACATTTTTTTTTCTTAAATTCCATATATATGTGTTAGCATACGGTATTTGTCTTTCTCTTTCTGACTTACTTCACTCTGTATGACAGAAATGTTTGTCTTCTATAAACTTCCCTCTTAGAACTGCTTTTGCTGCCTTCCATATGTTTTGGGTCGTCATGTCTCCATTATCATTTGTTTCTAGGTATTTTTTTATTTCCTCTTTGATTTCTTCAGTGATCACTTTGTTATTAAGTAGTGTATTGTTTAGCCTCCATGTGATGCATACATATCTTTTTGATGCCAATGCCATTTTGAGGGTGTGTATGAGAGTGGTGAGACCTTTTTTGATGAGTGAAGGAGAATAGAGCAGAGTGCAGGATTCCAACATTGTGTTAGTGGTTCTACAACTCCACATTTGGAGCATGAGTTTCAATTTCAACTGTATGTCAAACAGGAGAAACTGAGCTGGAAGAGCTACTTCCCATTTTGATATGTAAATATTTTCTTCAGAAATTAGAAGGAAAATGTATCAAAAGGTAAAATAAGGATTGTGGATACATCTTAGCAGTTTTACAAAAAGTTGTGGAAGAGTATGCCCCAGTATGCCCTTAAAGTCTCGGGTAGTTCTAAGGGAGATACCCCCCCTACTTTGCTCATTAGGAGAGGGTCTGTTACTGTTAAGTAAACAGATACAGTGCCAAAGACATCTCTTGGGGAAAATCTCATATTTAAGAGATTTCATTTGTTTTATATTGCATTAGTGAATTTTTGTTTCTGCTTATATTCAACATAGCACAAACTTTGGCTATAGTCCAGTTACTAAAGTTCTGTTTTGTTTCATTTCAGTCTGTAATCCATTCACTTTTTAAGATGTACTTACTTCATTTGAAACCTTAAGGATACAATTTAAGGCTTCCTTTGCTTTCATCTTATAAATGAAATTAAACTAATAATAATAATTATGTCACAGTTATTGTGTGGCTCTAATGAGATTACATACTGGTTACTGGTAATTATTATTACAATTGGTTAAGGCTGGATATGGTGTTTCTGTTAAAACAGAATAATCAGATTTAAGTAATAGAATATGTTAGATCTCTCTTTTTATTGTGTTGTGTTGGATTAGTGTAATTTATCTAAGGTAATTTGGTCTAGAAATAATCTAGTTATGAAATTTGGCCCTTAGAAATGCTTTTCATGTAGAATTTTTTGTAACATGTTTTAATACTTTCAATAATGATGTTTGGTTATTTTCATTTTTTTAAATTTGAAATACTGTGTTTCTTATAGACATGTCCTATTTGTGTGTCTCTTCCTTGGGGAGATCCTAGCCAGATTACTAGAAATTTCGTTAGTCATCTAAATCAAAGACATCAGTTTGATTATGGAGAATTTGTGGTAAGTGAGTTTTTCAAGATTAAGAAAATACCATTTAAATATTGAAGTTAAATTAACTTCTTCAATCTAGACTTGAGTTTTGAGGCAAGATGTATCATACTGGATGGTTATAGAGCAAGTTCTGTTGTTTTTATGATAATATAGGTGAATTTTGGTTTGTAGAAGTGGTGAAAGTTGAATTTACTGTCCACCTTCTATATTAGAGAGATAATTAATAGAGGAAGAGCAAACCCCCAGATTAACAAAATAATGATATATATGAAAACTGTCTAGATTTAAGGAAAATTATACTTGCTAGAAAAGTAAAATTGGTATGACAGATGGAGGATGTATTTCTCATGTAGTGTAAGTAGCTTGTTAAACTCATAATAGATTTCTTTTATCTGCACGTGAGACACATTCTTTTTAAAAATGAGGGAGCTTATTTATGTAAAGCCAGGTTGAATGGCAGATTCTGGCCTTAGTTCACTGCTTTAACAGAGTGCATGAGGGAAGTTATATAATATAAAAATGGATCCCCAGAGCAAAGCATGAGGTTAATTTCTACTTCCCAAATGTGTCTTGATAGTTACAAAAAAAAATTAGATGACTTTCATTTTATTAATTGTGAAATTGCATTTTATTCATCTTCAATGAATTAAAACCTTATCTCATTCAAGATTCAGCCTGACAAAGAATGGTTCATACTTGTTTTCCAGTTTATGTAATAAGCACAGACATGTGCAATTCTGAGAATGGCATGAACAGAATTTCCATTTCTTCTGCCTTCCAGTGTTGAAATTATGTCATTCTTGATATATATATTTTTTATTTTGTGTAATTTGCATTTTTTAGTCATACTGTATAAAAATATGTATGTAATAATATTTTAAATATATGTAAAATTCAAGTGTACTCTGATAATTTTAGTAGTTTTATGAAGTAATTATGGGTTATTCTTAAATTCTCAGTGTAAGAAAGGTTACTGCATCTGGAGAGCTATGTGTTTGGAAAAACAAAAATTTATTTTGTGAACTGCTTTTGATCTAATTGTCAGACTGTTTTCCCTTGCCACAGAAGAACATGTAATTTTAATGATTTGAGATTGTCGAATGGAGGCCTATTTTAAAGCAAATCCATGGACCATAATTGAAAGGAAATAGAATTTTTCAAGTTAAGGAGTAGTAGTATAATCAGTTTGAGTGAACTGTAGTTTTTACCTTTATGTTATGATTAAGATGATGTTAATTCAACTATCTTAATGTAATAAGTGCTTATTTTCTTTAAAATGAATATACGTTCCAACATTGGCATTCTCTTCTAGAGATGACAGAAAATTTATGATTGTGGGTTACCCTTAACTATACTACTTTCAATTAATAACTTATCATAAAACACTGTAATTCACAAATTTCATTGTCTGCTGATCATCTGTTATTTATCAATTATTCCTAAATAATTATAACTGAATTTTTTAAATTAAAAGTTTAGGTATTTAGTGCTTATATTTTAAAGAAGTATATGGTGTAACAAACTGTTTCAAGTATGTATGTGTATCAAGATGTGTAATGTATTGGACTAAGTATTGAGTATGTTTTTCCTATTGACATGTTAATGTTACTGTTTTTAGAATCTTCAGCTAGATGAGGAAACCCAATATCAAACTGCTGTTGAAGAATCTTTTCAGGTAAACATCTGAAGGCTGTAGACATCTCTGCATCTTTGTACCTGCAAGTGCCATCTTTAAGGAGAAAACTACACGAAGTCACCGTTTCAATAACTTGATGTGCATATTAATAAAAGTAATTCAGTCTATTGATTTAGTTTTTAATTGAAAAATAAAGGTGGGCCATCTAAAAACTTCATTCTCTTGATAAGTTAAAAGATAAAAGTTAGGACATTATCTTTAAAAGCATTAAAATGATTATATTTCATTAATGTAATGGTGAAAAGGGAATCCCTGTTGTACTTATCTTTTTATATTACATATTTAATTTTTCCTTGCTTTTGAAATTTGGTGCAGTTCCTCCCATTGACATTATTGTACACAGGTAACAGAGTACCATATTGTGAAAGATGAGATTGATATAAACCTAACAAATCTGAGCCAGTTATTTGAGTTGCAGAATGGAGACTTGAAGTGCTAAATGAAACAATCCAAAGGAAACTTTTTTAAATACAGATTCTAGCAGAGGAATTCAACTATTATAAGAAAATTGTATTTATATAACGTTTAGTATTTTTGAAGACTAGTGAGATTTCTTTACTAATTTTGACTCTTTAAAAAGTGAAAGCTCATTGTATAGATATTTCCTTTTTGCTGTTAGAAGGAAATATCAAGAGAAAATTTTATTTCTTTGGTGGGCAGTTGGTAATTTCATATCTTGTTTGTTTGGTTGACTAATTTGTAAGCCTAAAGTACAGTAAGCTGAATTACAGCTCTTTGGCCTCAGAATTTTCAATAGCAGAATTGCTGATTAGCTAAGATGAAACTTTTATTAGAAACTTTCAGTTGGTGATATTACATTCTATATATATATTTAAATGAGAGGTTTGACTTCATCTCAGTTTAGAAATTTGTTCAAATCTAAAGATGTATATGCATATATACATACACTTTTGTATGTGTATATACACATATATGCATACAGTTTGTCAGGTTATATACAGAATTTCTATTAAGATTTTTAAAATGCACAAGCAATATGGGATCAAAGTATTTATCTGATTTGATTAAAATTTTATATGTCACCAAATTTTTAAAGTAACAGTCAAATGGTAAGTTATCTACTTGGCTACTATTACACCTTAAAAATGAGTTTACACACCTACACAATTACCTGTTTATATGGTGCTCATTTGTTATCTTAAGGTAATGTGGGACTATAGTAGTGAGGTGGATTCTACCAGCCACTCTGTTTCCCTACATTTTAGTCAAAAACTGGGTTTGTTCTTAGTATTCATTAATGAGAATCATAAAATAACTTGTACTAGAGGGCCCAAATCACAGAATAAAAGATGAAGAGTGGATTAGCTGACATTCCATACTAATACATTGTTGATGCTTTCTTTAAAATAAATAACTCAAAAGAACATAAAAGAAAGTCTCAGAAGTAGTTTGCTGCTAATATATACATATATTGTATAAAAAGGTATATTTTGATTTTGTTAAAATCCTTGTTGACTTTTCTACAGTGAACATTTTTTTAACTTGATTTAATAAAAATGTTAATTTTGGAAGTGGAGTTTTGTAAAAACCTTTTTCAGTCAAACAGTAATTTATGGGTAATAATAACAATCACCAAAAAAGCCATACATGTTAACATATGCCTTGGTTGTGTCATTCTAAAGAGTGATGTTTACTATGTGCTTGAACATTTCTCTGCGGTTACATGAGTGTAATTGTAAGAATAGCTGTTTAACAAACTCTTTTTTAAAAAGACTTTTGACCATGGGTTTTTCCAGTTTAAGCAATAACTTTAGTACTTTCTTTCAAAATTTAGTACTTCCAGTATGTCAAGTTAAACCATTCTGAGATTTGAGAACTTCTGTAAAGGAAAATTGTAGAGATCATCTTGATGAAATTGTGTTTTGAAGTTTGTGGGTTAGTTAAATATCATTTATAGTCTGGTGTGTCTTTCACATAAGTTTTTTTCGTAAGGAAAATATTGACTTTATTTGCTTTTATCTGGGAGCTCCTCAGTATGGAAATGTTTGTTTAAAACCTCCCATCCTTTTGTCAGTGGATTAGGAATAGGGATTGGCTTTACAGATACACAGTTTAAATTCATGAGACAGTCCTTGTTTTTAATGTGCATATAGCTGAGTCAGAATAAGGGAGGAAACTGTATTGATACTCTACCTAAATTTCAGAATACCACTTACAGGCCTCAACAAATTACAGTTTATGTTGTTAAACAGTCTTATTTGAGATGTATTGCTTTATTTTTCAATTAAACGTGGTTTTCTCCTACTTGTGTGTCTAATTAAATTTTTGTCTAGAGGCAAACATGATAACATTTAACTCTCATAACTCACCCTGGAAGACATGTAGGAGATGACCCATTATTTTGCACTTAAAAAAGTGGATAGGAGAAAGATACCACATGCTGATACTATATTTTGGGTTTAACTTTACAAACCTATTTTATCTTTATTTTCAAATGTTAATCAACTTATAAAGCTATTTTATCAAGTGTTCACACAGCAGGATTTTCAGACCATGCTAGCAACCAGACAGAAAGCTAGTTAACTGGTTAACAGACATTTTTAAATGGAAAAGTTACCCTTAAATAAGGTATCAGGGTTCTAAGAATATATTGCCAAATACCATGTCACATACTTTTTGCATGTTTAGCAAGTATTAATTACAATCTTCAGTGAATCATAACTTTATAGGAACCCTTTAGGGCTGCTACTCAAAGAATAAACCCTCTATGGAGGTTGTGATGTTTGTAGAAAAGGTGTGGCCCAGAATACATGTACTGTAAAACTAATAGAAATATGAATAAAGTACTCATTCCACATTACCACTTAATATGGAATATAATTTTCTAATTAGGCAGTACAGTTCTGAAAAAAGATGGGGAATGGAAATGAATTATATCAAGAGATTAAAAGAAGATACAGAGACCTGAAAATGTGTGTTACAGCCTGCATCACCCCAACAGCGATTGTCCAATCCTGAGGCTGAGAAATGGGAGTGACTGCACTCTCACCCCGAAATGAGGAAGATAAATGTGTGTATTTTATTAGGTACTTGACTGACAAACTTGCATTACACTATACCATGCAATTTCCTGTGTAATAAGAATTCTTAATAGATTGGTGAAGGATATACCATTGCAGAATGTAAGATGAACAGGCAGGGGAGTGAATACGGAGGAGAGACATTAATGAATTATAGCCATTCTAAGGAGGTTATGGAGAGGAAGAAAATACACAAGATGTGAGGGAGGAAATGGCATGTCTGTCTAAATGGGCAAAATAACGGTACATGACACTGAAATTGTGAACAATAATCAGAGCACAGATCAAGAAAAGTTGCTAGAATCCCGTAAGTCCCCTTGTTCCTACTTGCCACTACTACCAACTTTTTTTTTTTTTTTTTTTCTGGCCATGCTGCGCAGCATGTGGGATCTTAGTTCCCCCACCAGGGATTGAACCTGTGCCCCCTGCATTGGAAGCATAAAGTCTTAACCACTGACCACCAGGGAAGTCCCACCACCAACTTCTAATACCACAGATTGTATTGTCTGTTTTTATACTCTTACAAATGGAAGCACTCAGTAAAAATTATATCTGGCTACTTTTGCTCAGTATTGTTTTGAAATATCTAGGTCAGTTTTGTAAATTGTCTTTTCTGTCCAGAACAGAAAAGCTAAAAAGTAGCTTCTAAAGCTACTTTTAAATATCTGTATGTGGAAGTTAAGTGTATTGCAAATGGTTCTTTCTCCATGCGTGTTGACACCTAGTGGTTCCATGTCTAGATAAAACCTGAAAACTGACTGGTCTTCCCCTCGTAATAACTGAGGAAAAACAGGTGAAGAGTGTAACCAAATGGTTTTCCACTGAAACCAGGTAAGAATCTGACCTTTCTAATAAACTAGATATAGGATGTTCTGTTTTCAGGGCATTTTGTAGGAACAAGATTTTATTTTATTTTATTTTATTTTTTAACATCTTTATTGGAGTATAATTGCTTTACAATGGTGTGTTAGTTTCTGCTTTACAACAAAATGAATCAGTTATATATATACATATGTTCCCATATCTCTTCCCTCTTGCGTCTCCCTCCCTCCCACCCTCCCTATCCCTCTCCTCCAGGCGGTCACAAAGCACCAAGCTGATCTCCCTGTGCTATGCGGCTGCTTCCCACTAGCTATCTATTTTACGTTTGGTAGTGTATATATGTCCATGCCTCTCTCGCTTTGTCACAGCTTACCCTTCCCCCTCCCCATATCCTCAAGTCCATTCTCTAGTAGGTCTGTGTCTTTATTCCTGTCTTACCATTAGGAACAAGATTTTAATAAGTATGTAAGGACTATATTTTCTGGCAGTATTGTGTAATGCTACCAGTGGAAGCTTAAAGGGCTCCTGCAGTGGATACAGAAGAAGGGGGTAAATGCATCTTCCCTAGGATACTAAAAGCATTTAAAACAACCAAGCCTAGTTTCTTTGGCTAGGTAGCCTGGTTTTGATGATTCTGCCATTTAATACTTACATGGTTTTGGACAAATTATGTAGCCTCTCATCTATGGATTGTGAAGATTAAGCATTAATACACAAAGTTCTGGGGACAGAGCCTGTTACCTTTACTATTACTGTGTATTCAGTACAAACGTACCAATTATGTTTACATCTGGCAGGTCTCTTCAGTCTGTATAAAATTTTGTTGGGAAAATCTGGAATAATTTTTTTCTCCTCCTTTTAGAATTTAGAACCTAAAGGGTTATTATGTCTTCGCTAGCCTCAAGTTTTGTAGGAACATCTAAGACATTGTCTCCAAGAAGTACAAATACTACAGACAATGAGAAATTCTAAATAAAGAGTACCTTTTAAAATAATGCTTACAAAGAATAATCAGCTGATGATCATCCTTCTGTTTAGAAGAGAACTTACAATATTTGTAATATTCGTAAATCACTTGAGTAACTTGTATATGATTACCTAGGTTATTGGGTAGTCTTTCAGACCTTTAAGGTTTTAAATCGTTTTTCTGACCTTTTTGAAAAGTTGATGAATGTTTGTTTAGTATTACTCTATACCAACTTTTTATGTTTCCAGATAGAATATTAAACTCATTACATTAATAATAATTTTAGTGGAAAATAAATGTTTCAGCGAGGTTAGTGGCACTGTTTGGCATCCTTACAGATCTCTTTAATACTGGCTTAATGGTTGACCGCTGGGTTCTTAGAACTGCATCTGCCTTCAATCTGTTGTGATAGGTTGTTTTGGTTAAAGGATATGAAGGCAATCTAGTTTCACATAGTGTAGTTGGAAAAGGGAATATTAGTAACCTCAAAAAAAAAAAGATATTTGTGGATATTCTTTGATAATACACCAAACTCGGCAAATGGTAATCTGCCGTCTGAAACCATGTCAGACTTTTCATGCACTGTAACTATAAAATCCCATTTGTCTGTCTTCCACTTTGAATGGATCTTTTACCCATGCACGATTTTGTAACATTGTTTAATGGTCATTTGGAAAATGGTAGCATGAGTTATGTAGATGTTCCAAATGTTGACACATTTAAAAAATATATCAATCATATTTGTTAATATGACCGTTGATTGAGAAGATCACAGCTTTCTCAAAATTCTAATTTTTGCTTAAGACCTCAGATTTTATTATTGCAACAAATAGTTGGTTGTTTCCTTGAAGTAAGTCTGAATAAACATGGTTCATCAGTTGTTCTTTCAAGCAAAAATGGCAGTGCAATAAAAAGCAAACAGCTGATTGAGCTCAAAACTTAGAGTTGCACAAGTATATTTCCTTGAGACAACCGTTGCACCTTATAAGTGCTTTGTGTGTTATTTCTCATATCATTATACAGAATATCAAAAAGACTTGTACTTAAGGATTAAATTTTAATACAATTAAAGATTTCACTGATCAACGGGTAAAGCTGTTTTCTCCCCTCTGGCACTTGAGTGCATGATATAAATACTGGTATGTTTGGTGCCACTCACTGCCTTGATTCATGCGAAGACACCAACACTGCAAATAACATGGTAAGGGTAAGTAAAAATGTCTTAGTATTTTTATGAAAATATTTTTGACCTCACAGACCGTTGGAGGTGTTCACATTCAGAAACCATTTCCCCTTCCCCAGGGATCATATACCATCCTTTTGGTACAGAATATGTTTTGTTTTAGCACATTCTTAGTATTTTCTTAATGGTGTCGTGTAAAGTACAAAAGTTTTGAATTTTGATGAGGTCCATTTTATCTTTTTTTTTTTTCCTTTCATGGGACTGTGCTTTTGGTGTCTTATCTAAGAAATCTTTGCCTAACCTAAGGTGTTGTATTTTCTACATTTTACGTTTTATCGTTTTTTCTCTTCCATTTAAGTCTATGATCTGCTTAAGTTTAATTTGTGTATGGTATGAAGTGTAGTGGTTGCATGTAGATATCCAGCACCTGGCTTGCCTTTCCCCAAAGAATTGCATTGGCACCTTTGATAACAATCTGTTGACCATAGTAAAAGGATTTATTTTAGGACTCTGAATTCTGTTCTATTCATCTCTATCTGTCCTTGTGCCAATACTACACTGTCTTGATAATTGTAACTTTATGGTGAGTATTGGAATCCATAAGAAAGTCCTTCAACTTTGTTCTTTGTCAAAACTGTTTTGGTTGTTACAGGTCTTTTGCATTTCCATGTAGATTTTAGGATTTATTCATCAGCTTCTGCAAAAAGTATGGTACTTTTTTATTTATTGAGGTAAGATTGGTATATAACACCATATAAATCTCAGGTGTACAACGTTGTAAATTGATATTTGTATACGCTACAAAAGTAATCACCACCATAAGTCTAATTACCATTCATCACCATACAGTTGATCCCCTTTAACCCATTTTGCCCTCCCCCCCAATCCCGTTGTCTTCTGTTAAGCACCAATCTGTTCTCTGTATCTATGAGTTTTTGTTTTGCTTGTTTTGTTTTTTAGATTCCACATATAAGTGAAAACACATGGTATTTGACTTTCACTTAACAAAATACCCTCAAGGTCCATCCATGTCTTAGATGCCATGTCTTTTATGGCCAGTATTCCATTGCATGTATGTAACACATCTTCTTCATCTGTTCACTTATTGATGGACACTTGGGTTGTTTTGATATCTTGGCTATAGTAAATAATGCTGAATATTATTTACGGAAATGAACATAGAGGTGCATATATCTTTTTTTTTTTGAATAAGGCATGTCACTTTATTCAAGGAACTAGAACCTCTTAAGGAAAATAAAATATGTATTTAAATAGCTATAACACAAATGAATATTATGATGGTGAAACAAACTGCTAATATAATTGTGAGAAAGAGAATTTGCAGCTAGGGTTGCATGTATCTTTTTAATTTGTTTTCATATTCTTCAGATAAATACCCAGAAGTTGAATAGCTGGATCATATGACAGTGTCTTTCTTTCTTCCTTCCTTCCTTCCTTTCTTTTTTTCTTTCCTTCTTTCTTTCTTTCCTCTCTTTCTCTCTCTCTCTCCCCCTCCCTCCGTCCCTCCCTCACTCCCTCTCCCTCTCCCTCTCCCTTTCTCTCTCTCTCTCTCTCTCTCTCTCTCTCTCTCTCTCTTTCTTTTTGGCTTCATTGGGTCTTCGTTACTGCGTGTGGGCTTTCTCCAGTTGCAGCGAGTGGGATATGATGGTGAAACAAACTGCTAATATAATTGTGAGAAAGAGAATTTGCAGCTAGGGTTGCATGTATCTTTTTAATTTGTTTTCATATTCTTCAGATAAATACCCAGAAGTTGAATAGCTGGATCATATGACAGTGTCTTTCTTTCTTCCTTCCTTCCTTCCTTTCTTTTTTTCTTTCCTTCTTTCTTTCTTTCCTCTCTTTCTCTCTCTCTCTCTTTCTTTTTGGCTGCATTGGGTCTTCGTTACTGCGTGTGGGCTTTCTCCAGTTGCAGCGAGTGGGGGCTACTCTTCATTGCGGTGCATGGGCTTCTCATTGCGGTGGTTTCACTTGTTGCTGAGCATGGGCTCAAGACACGTGGCCTTCAGCAGTTGTGGCTCACGGGCTCTAGAAGCACAGGCTCAGTAGTTGTGGCGCACGGGCTTAGTTGCTCCACGATATGTGGAATCTTCCCGGACCAGGGCTCGAACCCATGTCCCCTGCATTGGCAGGTGGATTCTTAACCATTGTGCCACCAGGGAAGTCTGGCAGTGTTATACTTAATTTTTTGAGGAACCTCCATACTGTCTTCCAGATTGGCTGCACCAATTTAAAATTCCCACCAACAGTGAACAAGTATTTCCTTTTCTCCACATCCTCTCCAACACTTGTTGTTTCTTGTCTTTTTGATCATAGCCATTCTAACAGTTTTGAGGTGATAATTCATATGTCTTTTCATTTTCATTTCCCTGATAGTGATGTTGAGCATCTTTTAATGTGTCCCTTGGCCGTCTGGATGTCTTCTTTGAAAAAATATATATTCAGATCCTCTGTCTGTTTTTTTTTAAACATCTTCATTGGAGAATTATGTCATAGATTGTTCTGCCTGTGTTTCCCTCTAAGACTTTTATAGTGTCTGGCCTTACATTTAGGTCTTTAATCCATTTTGAGTTTATTTTTGTGTATGGTGTTAGGAAGTTTTCTAATTTCATTCTTTTACATGTAGCTGTGCAGTTTTCCCAGCACCACTTATTGAAGAAGGTGTCTTTTCTCCATTGTATATTCTTCCCTCCTTTATGAAAGAAAAGGTGGCCATATGTGCGTGCATTTATCTCTGCACTTTCTTCCTGTTCCATTGATCTATATTTCTGTTTTTGTGCCAGTACCATACTATCTTGATTACTGTAGCTTTGTAGTACAGTCTGAAGTCAGGGAGCCTGATTCCTCCAGATCTGTTTTTCTTTCTCAGGGCTGCTTTGGCTATTCAGGGTGTTTTGTGTTTCCATATAAATTGTGGAATTTTTTGTTCTAGTTCTGTGAAGAATGCCAGTGGTAGTTTGACAGGGATTGCATTGCATCTTTAGATTGCATTGGGTAGTATAGTCATTTTCACAATGTTGATTCTTCCAATCCAAGAACATAGCATATCTCTCCAATGATCATATGGTTTTTCTCCTTCAGTTTGTTAATATGGTGTATCACATTGATTGATTTGTGTATATTGAATCCTTGCATTTCTGGGATAAACCCCACATGATCATGCTGTATGATCCTTTTAATGTGCTGTTGGATTCTGTTTGCTAGTATTCTCTTCAGCATCTTTGCATCTATTTTCATCAGTGATACTGGCTTGTAGTTTTCTTTTTTGTGACATCTTTGTCTGGTTTTGGTATCAGGGTGATGGTGGCCTCGTGAAATGAGTTTTGGGAGTGTTCCTCCCTCTTCTATCTTTTGGAAGAGTTTGAGAGGGATAGGTGTTAGCTCTTCTCTAAATGTTTGATAGAATTTGCCTGTGAAGCCATCTGGTCCTGGGCTTTTGTTTGTTGG
>NW_020174565.1:994391-995774 GCF_003031525.2 Neophocaena asiaeorientalis asiaeorientalis
TTTTTCCTTGGATTTATCCTGTATGGTACTCTCTGTGATTCCTGGACTTGATTAACTATTTCCTTTCCCATATTAGGGAAGTTTCAACTATAATCTCTTCAAATATTTTCTAGTCCCTTTCTTTTTCTCTTCTTCTTCTGGGACCCCTGTTATTCGAATGTTGGTGCGTTTAATGTTGTCCCAGAGGTCTCTGAGACTGTCCTCAATTCTTTTCATTCTTTTTTCTTTATTCTGCTCTGCAGTAGTTATTTCCACTATTTTATCTTCCAGTTCACTTATCCGTTCTTCTGCCTCAGTTATTTTGCTATTGATCCCTTCTAGAGAATTTTTTATTTCATTTATTGTGTTGTTCATAACTGTTTGTTTGCTCTTTAGTTCTTCTATGTCCTTGTTAAACGTTTCTTGTATTTTCTCCATTCTATTTACAAGATTTTGGATCATCTTTACTATCATTATTCTGAATTCTTTTTCAGGTAGACTGCCTATTTCCTCTTCATTTGTTAAGTCTGGTGGGTTTTTACCTTGCTCCTTCATTGGCTCTGTCTTCTCACTTTGCTTATCTTATTGTGTTTGTGGTCTCCTTTTTGCAGGCTGCAGTTTCATAGTTCCTGTTGTTTTTGGTGTCTGCCCCCAGTGGCTAAGTTTTGTTCAGTGGGTTGTGTGGACTTACTGGTGGAGGTAACTAGTGCCTGTGTTCTTGTGGATGATACTGGATCTTGTTTTCCTGGTGGGCAGGTCCACGTCCGGTGGTGTGTTTTGGGGTGTCTGTGGCCTTACGATGAATTTAGGCAGCCTTTCTGCTAATGAGTGGGGTTGTGTTCCTGTCTTGCTAGTTGTTTGGCGTAGGGTGTCCAGCACTGTAGCCTGCTGGTCGTTGCGTGGAGCTGGGTCTTGGCGTTCAGATGGAGATCTCTGGGAGCTTTGCCTTTTGATATTATGTGGAGCTGGGAGGTCTCTTGTGGACCAATGTCGTGAACTTGGCTCTCCCACCTCAGAGGCGCAGCCCTGACACCTGGCTGGAGCACCAAGACCCTGACATCCACACAGATCAGAATAAAAGGGAGGAAAAGAAAGAAGATGATAAAGTAAAATTATTAAAATAATTATTTAAAAAAAATTTTAATAATAAAAAATGGAAAGAAGAGAGCATCTAAACCAAAAACCAAATCCACCTATGATAACAAGCACTAAAAACTATAGAAAACAAAACAAAAAACGGACAGATAGAACTCTAGGACAAATGGTAAAAGCAAAGCTATACAGATAGAATCACACAGAAGCATACACATACACACTCACAAAAAGAGAACAAGGGAAAAAATATATATCGTTTCTCCCAAAGTCCACCTCCTCAATTTGGGATGATTCGTTGTTTATTCAGGT
>NW_020174565.1:995791-1046048 GCF_003031525.2 Neophocaena asiaeorientalis asiaeorientalis
TTTTAATAATAAAAAATGGAAAGAAGAGAGCATCTAAACCAAAAACCAAATCCACCTATGATAACAAGCACTAAAAACTATAGAAAACAAAACAAAAAACGGACAGATAGAACTCTAGGACAGATGGTAAAAGCAAAGCTATACAGATAGAATCACACAGAAGCGTACACATACACACTCACAAAAAGAGAACAAGGGAAAAAATATATATCGTTTCTCCCAAAGTCCACCTCCTCAATACTTGGCTCTCCCACCTCAGAGGCGCAGCCCTGACACCTGGCTGGAGCACCAAGACCCTGACATCCACACAGATCAGAATAAAAGGGAGGAAAAGAAAGAAGATGATAAAGTAAAATTATTAAAATAATTATTTAAAAAAAATTTTAATAATAAAAAATGGAAAGAAGAGAGCATCTAAACCAAAAACCAAATCCACCTATGATAACAAGCACTAAAAACTATAGAAAACAAAACAAAAAACGGACAGATAGAACTCTAGGACAGATGGTAAAAGCAAAGCTATACAGATAGAATCACACAGAAGCGTACACATACACACTCACAAAAAGAGAACAAGGGAAAAAATATATATCGTTTCTCCCAAAGTCCACCTCCTCAATTTGGGATGATTCGTTGTTTATTCAGGTGTTCCACAGATGCAGGTACATCAAGTTGATTGTGGAGATTTAATCCACTGCTCCTGAGGCTGCTGGGAGAGATTTCTCTTTCGTTTGTTCGCATGGCTACTGGGGTTCCACTTTGGATTTGGCCTCGCCTCTGCGCGTATTTCACCTGAGGGCATCTGTTCTTTGCTCAGACAGGACGGGGTTAAAGGAGCCACTGATTCGGGGGCTCTGGCTCACTCAGGCCGGGGGGAACGAGGGATTCGGAGTGCGGGGCGAGCCTGCGGTGGCAGAAGCCGGTGTGACGTTGCAACAGCCTGAGGCATGCTGTGTGTTCTCCCAGGAAAGTTGTCCCTGGATCACGGGACCCTGGCAGTGGCGGGCTGCACAGGCTCCCGGGAGGGGAGGTGTGGATAGTGAACTGTGCTGGCACACAGGGTTCTTGGTGGCGGCAGCAGCAAACTTAGCATCCCATGCCCATCTCTGGGGTCTTCACTGTTAGCCGTGGCTCACGCTCGTCTCTGGAGCTCCTTTAAGCAGTGCTCTTAATCCCCTCTCCTCGTGCGCCAGGAAACAAAGAGGCAAGAAAAAGTCTCTTGCTTCTTTGGTAGGTCCAGACTTTTTCCCGGACTCCCTCCCAACTAGCTGTGGCGCAGTAGCCCCCTTCAGGCTGTGTTCATGAAGCCAACCCCAGACCTCTCTCTGGGATCCGACAGAAGCCTGAGCCTCAGCTCCCAGCCCACTCCCGCCCCGGTGGGTGAGCAGACAAGCCTCTCGGGCTGGTGAGTGCCGGTCGGCACCAATCCTCTGTGCGGGAATCTCTCCGCTTTGCCATCCGCACCCCTGTTGCTGTGCTCTCCTCTGTGGCCCCGAAGCGCCCCCGCTGCGCCACCCGCAGTCTCCACCCGCGAAGGGGCTTCCTAGTGTGTGGAAACCTTTCCTCCTTCACAGCTCCCTCCCACTGGTGTAGGTCCTGTCCCTATTCTTTTGCCTCTTTTTTCTTTTGCCCTACCCAGGTACGTGGGTAATTTCTTGCCTTTTGGGAGGTCTGAGGTCTTCTGCCAGCATTCAGTAGCTGTTCTATAGGAGTTGTTCCACATGTAGATGTGTTTTTGATGTATTTGTGGGGAGGAAGGTGATCTCCGCGTCTTACTCCTCCACCATCTTGAAGCTCCTCCTCTCCTCTGCCTGTTTTTTAAATGCTTGCTGTGTTGTTGTTGAGTTGTGTAAATTCTTTGTATATTTTGTGTATTAACCTCTTATCAGATACATGATTTGCTAATATCTTCTCCCATTCCACAGGTTACCTTTTCATTTTGTTGATGGTTTCCTTTGCTGTGCAGAAGCTTTTTAGTTTGATGTAGTCTTATTTATTTTGCTTGTTTCCTTTGCCTTTGGAGTCAGATCTAAAAAGATATTGCTAAGACTGATGCCAAGGAGGTTACTGCCTATGTTTCTTTTAGGAATTTTATGGTTTCAGGTCTTATATTCAACCCTTTAATCCACTTTGTGTTAATTTTTGTGTAAGATAATGGTCTAGTTTCATTCTTTTGCATGTAGCTGCCCAGTTTCTCGACACAATTTATTAAAGAGACCGTCCTTTTCCCCATTGTATGTTCTTTGCTCCTTTGTCATAAGTCAATTGTCCATATATTTGTGGGTTTATTTCTGGACTCTATTCTGTTTCATTGATCAGTGTGTCTGTTTTTATACCAATCCCATACTGTTTTGATTACTATAGCTTTGTAGTATAGTTTGAAATCAGGGATCATGATACCTCCAGCTCTGTTCTACTTTCTCAACATTGCTTTGGCTATTCAGGGTCTTTGTGGTTCCATACAAATTTTAGAATTTGTTCTATTTCTGTTAAAAATGTCACTAGAATGTGTATAAGAATTGCATTGAATCTGTAGATTGCGTTAGGTAGTATGGACACTTTAACAATATTCTTCCAATCCATGAGCACGGAATATGTTTTCGTTTATTTCTGTCTTCTTGAATTTCCTTAATCTTGTCTTACACTTTTTTTTGGTTGGGGGCATGCCACACGGCATGGCTTGGCATGGGGGATCTTCGTTCCCAGAGCAGGGATTGAACCCACCCCCCACCCCCTGCAGTGGAAGCATGGAGTCTTAACCACTGGACTGCCAGGGAAGTTCTGTCTTACAGTTGTCAAATGTGCAGGTCTTTTACTTCCTTGGTTAAATACCTAAGTATTTTATTCTTTTTGATACAATTGTAAATGGGATTGTTTTCTTAATTTCTCTCTCTGATAGTTTGTTACAAATGTATAGAAACACCACATATTTCTATATATTAATTTTGTATCTTGCCACTTTACTGAATTTGTATATTTCTAACAGTTTTTTGGTAGAGTTTTTAGGGTTTTCTGTATATAGTAGTGTGTCATCTTCAAATAGTGACAGTTTTACTTCTTTCTTTACACTTTGATTGCCTTTTCTTTTTCTTGCTTAATTGCTGTGCTAGAACTTCCAATACTCTGTTGGCTTTTTTTTTGGCCATGCTGGATGGCTTGTGGGATCTTATTCCCTGAGCAGGGATTGAAACTGTGCCCTTGGCAGTGAAAGCACGGAATCCTAACCACAGGACTGCCAGGCCTCCAATACTATGTTGAATACAAATGGCAAGAGTGGGCATCCCTGTCTTGTTCCTAATCTTTATAATATTATTTTTACCCTTCAAAAATGTGGTACATTCTTAAATGTAGAAACTCCCTTTAAAAACAATCTCATATAACGTATTTAATGAACCCATAATGAATGTAGTATGGTGTAAAAAATTTTTTTGTTATAGTATATAATCCTGAATATAAGAAATACTAGTTTTCTAAACTTTTACATGGTTGGATTATGTTAACAAAACTATTCATAGAAAATACTATTGGAGCACTGACACACTTTCCACCTGTGGTTGTTTCTTGCTCACCTAGAATATAAGCAAGATATTGTACTGTTTCCTAACATAAATTTATTCCTTAAAAAAAAAATTCTAGCAAACATCCTACAAAGGTAGCATCCTTAAGTATCATTGTATGCAGTTTCTTATAAAAACTTTGTAGTTAAAGTAGAAGTCTTTCTCTTGGTTATTCATCCATAAGTCTATCAATCTTCTATCTACCTACCTGTTTATTGTGGGAAACTTCATTTTTGTGTGCTAGCTGGTGGTTTTTAATATTTACTTCAAAAATGTGCTTTATAGATTCTGCAGAAAAGAAAGTATTTTATACTACATTAGGCAGGTTGAAACTCCCAAGAAATTGATTTTTTGTTTTTATGTATTGCATAATGTTTTGATTTGAAAACGTAATACTTTTTACAACATTTGAACATTGTTGTGTTAATTAATATTTAAATGCTTTTTAAAATAGCTCACTTTAGTATATTCCTTCTTGGTAAATAAAGACTTTCTGAAGATTTACAAGTTAATTCACTTGGTGGGATGGGCATCTGAGTGAACCTGCCCCCTACCAATCTTGTGGTATGCATTTGCACCAGTACAGTTTTGAATTTTGCATTTTTTAATCAATTCTATTTTCTTGCCTGGTTCCTCATATTTTTTCTTATTTTTTATATCACTAAATAATTATATCCCATTTGTGCCTATTTTAAAAAATACATATATACATCTTGCATTAATTTGAGTGTGATTTATTATACATCTATGGTCCATTCAGATCTATTTTTGACTAATCATTTACTCATTCATTTACCTTTTTTAGTGTTCACTCCAAAGGATAAGATATTCATCCCCTTCCCCCAAATACTAAATAAATTAATGATAATTTAGTTTAAAGGAAAACTTGATTAACTTTGTGTGCTCAATAACTATCTCTTCTATTTTTGTTTCCTCTTCAATGAATGACCTTGCCTTGGCTTATAACCCAGTGAACTTCACAGGGATCTACCATCTCCCTCTAAAGGATTTACCTTTAGACCCTGAAGTGTGCTTTAGAAAATCTTTCTCATGATCCCTTTAAAAGGAGGAAGCCAGTCCAATAGAGAATGAAAGACCTAGAAGCCTAAACTCTTTTGAGAAAGGTTTAATTGTATATTTCCTATGTCTCCTTGAGAGCTGCTGGGTGCCCAGGAAGGAATTTTGTCAAACTGGAGAGATGTTTGAAGGCAGTATTAGTCATTGGTCCATGTAGTTCATAGTGTTTCTGTTTTACAGAGGCTCAGAGAATTTGGATTAATTGCTCATGGTCACAATAGCCAGTGAGCAGAGAAGCAGAAAGTAAACATGGTATTTTACTCCTGATCCTATGACAATTCTATTTTACTCAATTGTAGAACTATGAATTTCCCTTCAAAATCTACCAATTCCCTATGTTCTTTTGCTAGTTGCCCCTTTTCTTCATATGCCTTCTGAATTTGAGCTATACAAAATTTCAGGCATGGGTAGTATACTGAAATTCATAACATTGTCTCTAAGAGGTTAAGGGGAATTCCCTGGCAGTCCAGTGGTTAGGACTGTGCGCTTCCACTGAAGGGAACATGGGTTTGATCCCTGGGTGGGGAACTAGGATCCCGCGAGCCGCCCAATGGAGAAATTTGAAAAACAATGAAAAGTATCTACATATGCCTTCTGAATTTGAGCTATACAAAATTTCAGGCATGGGTAGTATACTGAAATTCATAACATTGTCTCTAAGAGGTTAAGGGGAATTCCCTGGCAGTCCAGTGGTTAGGACTCTGCGCTTCCACTGAAGGGAACATGGGTTCGATCCCTGGGTGGGGAACTAGGATCCCGCGAGCCGCCCAATGGAGAAATTTGAAAAACAATGAAAAGTATCTAAGATATAATGCACCCATAAACCTACCATCTAAGGTAATTATTAAAATTTTCGTGTATGTCAGAATGTTTTATATGTATAACTTTATGTAATTCTCATCAAGATGGGTATGTTTTATAGTCTGAGTTTTTATTTAACTCTATCAGACATCTTCCAATGTCAAAGATTCTATGATATTTAAAATATTTTAATATAGTCCAGTGTATAAATATACTGTTAATCTATTTTGCATGTTTAGATTGCTTTCAGTTTCTTAAAAGATATGTCTGTGATGATACTGTATTTAATCTTGGCCTTCTTTTCAACCTTGGAACCAGTCTGGAAGCCAAGCAACTAAACTTGTTAAAACTGTGTCTAAGTAAATAATAAACAAGCTCTGATTGAAGTGATATGGTCTTCTCCTAAAGTAATGTAAATTTAAATTCATGGAAACTTTGACTTGCAGAGTGATAGAGCTTTTAATCTCTGTCATTCAGCCTTGGATTTGAAACTAAGTCCCATCATATATTAACTGTCACCTTGGGTGAGTCATTAATCTGTATAATACAATCTCAGTTTCCTATCCATGAAGTAGCAATGGCCTACCTCACAGAGTCATTGTTAAGATTAAGACGGTGCTTGATATGTAGTGAGCACTCCGTTTAAGCCAGTTTTAATCTATTTTTTTTCCTTACTCCCGAAAAGTTGAAAAGGCAAGTCTCACTACTTCAGCTTTTGTAACTACATTACCTGTTATTCATTTTTGTGGCATAGTTACAAAAGTATCTAAAAACAAAATAAAATACAGGTTAAAATGTACCCTGTGTACATGGCAAAACCACGTGTTTCTAAATGGTTAAGGGTGTGTGGATCCATAGTGGGAAGAATTGCCTTATAAAGGACAGTAACTGGGACAACTGGTGAAATTTGAATACTGACCATATATTAGGTAACATTATGACATTTAAAAATTTCCTGAATTTGTAGTTGTATTGTGGATATGTATGTGTAGTTTTATAAGAAACTGCCAAACTGTTTTCTAGATTGGCCTATACCTTTTTACCAGCAATGTATGAGGGATTCAGTTTCTACACATACTCACCAGCATTTGGTATTTTGAACATTTTTAAAATTTTAGCCATTCAGATAGGTATATGATGATATCTCATTGTGGGTTTTTATTTGGTTGCATCAAGTCTTAGTTGCGGCATGCGGGATCTTTTGTTGTGGCGCACGGGCTCCTCAGTTGTTGCAGTGCGCGGGCTCCAGAGCACACAGGCTTCAGTAGTTGCGGCACATGGGCTTTCTAGTTGTGGTGTGTGGGGTCTCTGGTTGTGGTGCGCAGGTTTTCTCTCTAGTTGCAGTGCATGGGCTTCTCTAGTTGTGGTGCACAGGCTCAGTAGTTGCAGCACATGGGCTCCAGAGGGCACGGGCTCTCTAGTTGTGGTGTGTGGGCTTTCTCTCTAGTTGTGGTGCACGGGCTTCTCTCTAGTTGTGGCATGCAGTCTCTCTAGTTGTGGCGCACAGGCTCTCTAGTTGTGGTGTGCGGGCTTAGTTGCCCTGCGGCATGTGGGATCTTAGTTCCCTGACCAAGGATCGAACCTGTGTCCTCTGCATTGGAAGGTAGATTCTTAACCACTGGACCACCAGGGAAGTCCCTCATTGTGTTTTTTTTTGTTGTTGTTGTTTTTTAATATTTTTGGCTGCGTTGGGTCTTCGTTGCTGCCCGCAGGCTTTCTCTAGTTGTACCGAGTGGGGGCTACTCTTTGTTGCGGTGCGCGGGCTTCTCATTGCAGTGGCTTCTGTTGCTGTGGAGCCGGGGCTCTAGGCATGTGGGCTTCAGGAGTTGTGGCATGCGGGCTCAGTAATTGTGGCTCATGGGCTCTAGAAGTGCGGACTCAGTAGTTGTGGTGCACGGGCTTAGTTGCTCTGAGGCATGTGGGATCTTCCTGGACCAGGGCTCGAACCCGTGTCTCCTGCATTGGCAGGTGGATTCTTAACCACTGCTCCACCAAGGAAGCCCCTTCATTGTGGTTTTAATTCATATTTTCCTAATGGCTAATAATGTTGCATCTTTTAATGTGTTTAATTGCCAGCTGTATATACTCTTTAGTGGAACATCTATTCATATTTTCTGCCCATTTTCTAATTGGATTATTTGTTTCTCTGCTATTGAGTTTAGAGAATTCTTTATATATTCTACATCCAAGTCTTTTGTCAGATATATGGTTTGCAGATATTTTCTCCCAGTCTTGGCTTCTTTTTCTTTCTTCTTAAAAAGGTCTAATGTTTTAAATTTTGATGAAGTTCAATTTATTGATTTTTTTCTTTTATGAATTATACTTTTAGTGTTGTGTGTAAGAACTCTTCACTTAGCCCTATGTCCCACAGACTTTTTCCTATGATTTCTTCTAAAAGCTTTATAATTTTATGTTTTAGCTTTAAACCTATAATCCATTAATTTTTATGTAAAGTTATGAGGTTTAGGCTGAGGTTCCTTCTATTTATTTATTATTTTGTTTATGGATGTCCAATTGCTTTAGCAATTTGTTGAAATTTTTCTTTTCAACCATTTGTTGAAAAGACTTTCCATCCTGCATCGAATTTGCTTTTGCATCTTTTCTGAAAAAAAAAATCACTTGAGTGTACTTGTGGGTCTCTTTTGGGGTTCTCTGTTCTGTTCCATTGGTTTTTGTGTTTATCCCTCCACCAATATGTAAAGTGGGTATGTAAGAATATGTCTTTTTTCTTAAGAGATACATCAGAACTATTTGGTCATGATACCTGCAATTTGTTCTTAAATGGTTAGGCGAAAAGGAAAGACACACAGATAAACAAATGTGACAAAATATTAACACCTAAAGACAGTAGAAGAAGGGTATATGAGAACTTACTGTAAATAGTCTCGTACATTTTCTGTAAGTTTGAATTTTTTTCAAAATAAACCAAAGTGTGTGGTCTTTTTTTAAAACAAAGCATTTTTAACAGCGGCAAAAAGTGACTAATTTGTGACTTGCCTTTTGAAATTTAAAACTGTGTCTTCAAGTTGACAAGCTACAGAACTCCAGCAGTTTATGGAGAAGATTAAGCTGAGCAGAGATGATGATTTAGAAGGAAATAGTGGTTAAGTCTGTGATTCTAGTACTATGGAGCTGAGAGGAGCACTTTCTGAGGTAGTAAGCTTTTCCACAATGTTTTCAGACTGTGGCATGATTCTTTCCCATTGAAGTTATCTCCATAAAATAGCTCCATCATTCCATACTCTAGTCTGATCAAAAATAAATAACAAAATTATGGCCTCTGCTTTTGAATATGTGAAATAAGACATTCTTGCAATATCAGGAATTTTAAAAATTTCATTTCAGTTTAAACTTAGTCATTTTCTTTGATCATTACTCATGGCCTGGTTTTAGGGTCTTCATTGTCTGGTCCTGGTTTAATTTTGTTAATGCTCTAAATTGTTGGTTCCTTGATCACCATACAGTGCTTATATTTTCTTCTGATCAGTGCAGGGTAATTTGGTACTATTATGTACATTGTTTTAGAAACCACATTTTTATCAAGATTGCTCAAGTGTACATGAGCACCGATGGCAATCTATGTCAGTTATAACCTCTAAAATATTTTTTATAATTTAGGACCTTACATTTATGACTACTGAATTTATCTTTTTTAGTTTTGGCCCCTGTTGCCACTTATATGTTTAGAATTTTGATTTTGGCATTTAACATTAGCTATCACTCCAAGATTTATTTGCAAATTTGATAAGCAAGATCTTGACTTTATTGTACAGGACCAAGGCCAACTCAGGAGCAAGCCACTAAAGACTGCTTTAGACAGGCTCCATCTACTAAACAATAATCTTAGAGAACAGTTATTAAACACTTATAAATATGCCTAAATATCCTAGTCTCCTGCCCTTGCATATTGATCATGAGACTAACGATTCTTAATCTACCGGTCTATTAAATGCATTAAAATAAGAAATGTTTTTAGTTCAATTTGATTTACTGAATATACAGTGGATCCTTTAATTACTATTTTCTAATTACTTACAAATCAGCTATTCTAGAATTTTGTCAAGTAACATGATTTTCACTGATAATGTCTAGAGTACCCTTTCTGTGTCCTTGGAAAATTAGTTCTATTAGGGATGCTTAAATGGGGACTATATGTGAGATGTTGTATTGTCTTCACTGGCGAAAGGTGTGATTATTTCAATAAAGTGAGAAGTTTTTGTTTCTTCCATTAGTTATTTAGGCCGTGGGTATTGGGGAGGACAATCTGGTTCTGAAGAAGTATTTCTTGCACCAAAAATCAGGAACAGGTTGATCTAGATAGAGGTCTATGATATCATGAGTATGAGGTTCTTCAGTGCAAACATGTCTAAATAGAAGTGAAGATTCTATTTTCAGGCTTGTTTCTTTCATATTCCTGATAAATAACCCTGATGCTTATTATGTGATGTGGGCCAATAGGATGATAAGGAGGCAAGTTGATCTGAGGTTTGTGAAAATTATAATACAGGAAAGGGCATATTAATTTTAAAACAGATTTTGAGTTGGCTTTGAGACATTACATCATTTAATCCAAAGATGGAAATGTACACATGAAGTCAATGTAGACTATGTCCTTGTTATTCTAAACCTGGGACTTCCTAGTTTACTTGTCTCTTGTCTTGACTTTGTCATTACTTGAAGATTATTTGTAACGTCCAAAACTGTAAAGTGATTATTGTCATAATCATCATTGATTGATATTTATCCCACCCTGAAAACATGACAGGGCTGGGTCCCCCTGGGCTGTGTGTCTTGGGTTATCTGTGAGCCCAGGCCCAAAAATCAAAATCCTGAGGTAAAGCTAGAGGTTGGTTAATGTGTGACCAGTTCAAAATCACTGAGACAAGAGGGAAGAGATAAACTCCAATGAACTGGTTGTGGGGTAGAGATGCTGGTCAACACAAGCAGACACAATAGGAAGAGGAGTCAAGTATGAGTATTGTGGGGTGTGGGTCGGGTTCAGGCAAACCTCAGCAGATGTAGAATCTTGGAAGACGGGCATCCTTTATGTTCTTTTCATGTTACCTGCAGATTGGACATGAAGCTTTAACGTGGAAGGCTCTCAGCAAACAGCTGTCATTGTCACCATTGTCATGGGGTTGTCACTCTCATCCTTATCATCCTGGTATGCAATTTATCTGGACTTAGAGATGTGAATTCATCTGAAGCAGCTATTTACTTTTATTCATGTATCTTGAGCTTTAACTATGTTTATGCCACTCTTTCTAGTTAAATGTTATTTTCCTCAGTAGAAAAGATGGAAGTCAGGGTTTGTATCTCTAGAACCTTAATGCTGAGAAGTCGCTTATTTCCTTGATGGAGGTCTCATAGCTAGTTAGTACTTGTTTAATTTTATTGTGCTGAAATACTCGTTTTTCTAGTCATATTTATGGCACTCTACTCTCCTGGTTCTCCTTAGATGACTCTCCTTTGCTGGTTGATCTTCTTTGACCAGGCATTTAAATGTTAGAGTTCTTCAGGGCTCAGTCCTACCCTTCCTCTTTCTCACTGTATTCTTCATCCCTAGTCAAGGATTCTCATCCTTTATTGTACATTGGTGATCATATTCATACAGGTTTCAAGTAACATCTTCATGTTAACCAATCTCAAATTTTCATCTGCACCTCTCCTCTGAGCACCAGACCTGCATATCCAACTATTTGCTCAGCATCTCTGATTGTTTCCCAGGCATCTCAAACTCATGATAGCTAAGAGCACACTTACCTTCTCCTCATTCCTAGTTCTCTGTGTTCCAAAACCCAGAATCATAGTAGCTTCCAGCACTTCTTTGGGCTAAAAAAGCCTTGGGAGTCATCCTTAGCTCTTCTCTTTTCCTTATCTCACATATGCAAGTCTTATCAAACCCTGTTTATTTTATTTCATAAATATATCTTAAATTTCTTTACATTTCTTCCTATTCACTGTCATCCCACTACCCAAAGATATCACCCCTACTCGTGGGATGCTATCAGTCTTCTGCATCTCCTTTTGTTCCCCTTAGTATACATCCTCGAATTTCTCATCATTTTCTGGTTAAAACCATCCAATAACTTCCATTGTTCTCACACAAAAAGGGGACAACACAGAAGTTTTTAAGTTGGCCTCCAAACCTACATGGTTTGCTTCTTGCTTAACCTTCCCAGCTGCATCTACACCACTCTCCTTGCTAGAGACCAGGGCATTGTAGCCGTAGATTCTGTTCCTCCAAAGTTGCCATACACATTCCCACCAGAGGGTCTTCAAACCTGCTGTCTTTTCAACACAGGACACCCTTACTCTGATGCCCTTCCGCATCTAGATATGTGTGATCTATTCATCTGAAAGTTCACTTCTCACCTTATTTGCTCAAGGCAGTCCTGGTGGCCCCGTACTGGCTAGGTTTTGCTAAAAGCTCCCAGAACACTCATTTCCTGTCTTCCCTACACAGGTACCTCCAAATACACTACTTACACTGAATCCTTGTCTCAGGGTCTACTTCTTGTGGAAGCCAAACCAAGGCATGCACTAAACCTCAGAGTGTGTCCGAGTGAGGTGCCAGAGTAGAGGCATCAGCATTACTTGGGAATCTGTTAGAAAAAAAATTCGTAAACCCTGCCCCAGGCCTTTGATACAGAAACTCTGGGGATAGGGGTCAGCAATCTGTCAGCCTCGAGGTAATTCTCAAGCGCCCCACTGGAGTAAATTGTACCTTCTGCCCTCAACAAAACCTATTTCTATTTCTTCCCTCTTTTTAAAAACATATCTATAAAAAATTTTAAAAATCTTCAGAATTTTTCAAGAGTCCTAGATATCCTGGGCACTAACCTTGAAATGATTCTTGAGAGGTTTAGGCCATCACTGCTATCTATCCTGTGTATACGTCCCACTTATGAGACTGATCCCATTTTTGAAATGTGGTGTCTTTCCAACATGCAGTTTGATTTCTTTAAATATTTCCCCCTGTCCTTCCTCATTGGGATCAGTTTATGATAACATTGTTAGAATACCCTTTCTAGGAACTTTTTTCTTTTTAAAGCCTCTGGCCTGGGGATCATACTACCTTCCTTTGAACTTGTTGAAATCTGATATTTTTTCTCCACTAATTCATCAGTCTTCTGCCAAAGAGAAATTTTCCTTTAAAGAATTTCTTTGCAATCTATTAAGACATTCAATTCAGAATTATTTTCAGTTGTACCTTAATAATTTAATAATCTGCTTTATTTTAAGAGGTATTCATTCCCAACAATGTTATATATTTTCACCATCTTCCAATATTGAATCTCGAACTGAATCTTTCTTTGTATTTCTATAATGAAATCCAGGCACCTGCCACCCTCCTTCTTTGGTCGAACTCTTAGTGGAGTTTTGAACACAGGAAGATTAAACTTATCAGCTTTCTTCCGCTATAAAAATGGAGGCAGTCATCTTTTTTATAGGAATGCTGGTGCGTAAGTAGAAATATTTGATAACCTTAGAACTTGAGTGTAGTTTTTGAAAACTATAAATTGTGTACTTTTTTGTTCTTTTGATATTTACCAATTTCTGCACACAATAGATAGAACAACTTCCTTAGCCTGGAAATCAATACAGTTGTTTTCCACTAGTCTCCATGTTAGAATCTACAGCCTGGTTTTAGTCAGCTGAAATTCTTTCCACATACTCTGCACTTGTTCTCATGTCTCTTGTTAGTACCTCTGCTTTGAATGCCTTTCCCGTACCTTATCTTGCTGAAATTCTATTTTATTCATTTTAAAAGCTACAGCTCAGCAATATGAATTGAATGGTTACGTTAGGTGTGTTCTAGTGCTTGAGATGTATCAGTAAACAAAGCAAAGAGCTCTGCCTTCGTGAAGCTTATATTCTGCTTGGTCCCCAAGCAGAATTTATTACTTCAATAGCAATTTGTTTATACCTCTATCGGAACATTACAATTAATTTGTATAAGTCTCTTTCCCAATTAGACCAGTGGTTTTCAACACTGCCTGTTCAACAGAATCACCTGGGAAACTTTGGGAAAACATCTATACCCTGGTCCCATCTCCAGAGATTTTGATTTATTTGGTTTGGGGAGAGGCCCACATGATCCTACTGTGCAGCCAGTGTTAAGAACCACTGCGACAGACCACACTATGAAATTTTTGAGGGTTATGGTTATGCTACTCATTTGGTATTGCCTTACACCTAACAGGTAGTAAGCAGTCAAAAAGTATTGAGTGTGGGAGTAAGAAAAATGGTACTGGCTCTTCCTTTACTGAGCTACTAAGACATTGAGATGTATAGTCTCTATGGGGCCTTTAAGAAATTGGGTTCATTTCAGGTAATTATTTAGACTTATAATCAATAAAAATTAACAGACAGTATCCAGAGAAACTGTGGAAAGCATTTCATAGAGAAACTTGAGAGAAAACTTGAAGGTTTAAAAAGGAAAGGTAAGGAATGAATTATAAATTAGGAGAAACTGAAGAGGAGAATTATGAAAGAGAAGTAGTTTTAAAAAACACCCTTATAGTTATTAAATACTCTATAACTTTAATGTATTTGGAGACCAGTGTTCTGCTTGATTCTCACAATGATGATGAGTCAGGACAAATATCATTCCCACTTTTCAGATGGTGAATCTGAGTGGAGGTAGATGAGTTTGGGTGACTGGTCCAAGGTTATATACCAGTGTTGCTGATTGCAGGTTCATGTGCCCATGGCACAGTGAGGCCAAACAAACCAAAACATTGGAGTTTGGAGGTTTATTGCAGGGCCAAGCAAGGAGAATGGGTGGCTCAGGCTGAAAAACCCAAACTCCTCGATGGTTTTTAATTTTTAAAATTTTTTTAATTAAAAAAATTTTTTATTTTAACATCTTTATTGGAGTATAATTGCTTTACAATGGTGTGTTAGTTTCTGCTTTATAACAAAGTGAATCAGTTATACATATACATATGTTCCCATATCTCTTCCCTCTTGCATACTTTATGGTTTTTGAGGCAGTTTTTAAATTTATTTTTTATTTTAAAAAATTTTTTGGCTGTGTTGGGTCTTCATTGCTGTGTGCGGGCTTTCTCTAGTTGTGGTGAGCGCCGGCTTCTCATTGCGATGGCTCCTCTTTGTTGCGGAGCATGGGCTCTCGGTGCGTGAGCTTCAGTAGTTGTGGCTCACAGCCTTAGTTGTTCTGCAGCATGTGGGCTCTTCCTGGATCACGGCTTGAACCCATGTCCCCTGCGTTGGCAGGCGGATTCTTAACCACTGCACCACCACGGAAGTCCCCAAGGTGGAGTTTTTATAGGCAATATTTGGGGTGAGGGCTGCAGGTCGTGTGACTCTCTTCTCATTGCCTGGTGGTGAGGTAACAGGGCAGTGCTCCAGGGATCTTGCGCTCAGCCTGAAGTCACCATCCTGCACCTGGGTGGGGGCCATACAGAAGAACTTAAGATATTGTTATGTATATCCCTTGAGGAGGAACCAGGATCCTGCTTTAGTAGCTGCCGTATGGTTTCTTGACTGCCTTTCCTTTGTTTCTGCATTTCCTCGCTCCCCTAATTAGTAACTCAATCTGCCCTTTAGAACACAAGGAAGGTCTCAGAGGCTGAAGCCTTTTTCTTACAAACTAGAAACAGGGGACGTGGAAAGGCTTTGTACCCAGGAGGGACCCACAGGGTCCCGCTCGGTTTCAGTTCTCCTAAGAACGTTTAAACAAGTCTGTTAAAAGCAAGATCCTGGAGTGCTGCTTGGGCTGATGAAACTAGGAATAAAATCCCAGAATGGCATTGTGTGTGCCCCACCAAACAGTGCTGCTGTTCCCTCTCCCTGCAATGTTTAACCCCACCTCCCCACCCCTGCAACCTTGGCCCCTTGACCTTCTGGCTTAAGCCTTAGCCCAGCCTCTTCTGTGATGACATCACTGACCCCTTCCGGGGGGCCTGAGTGCTCTTTCCCAGGCCCCCAATGGACGAAGATGCCAGTTTAAAAAGATTGCATCACAGCAGTTGTCCCTCACGTCTCCTCACAAGGTGGCGTTTCCTCCAGGCAGTGGCTAATAGGTGCTCAATAAATGCTCGTGAAAGGAATTTATTATTGCTTGTGGGATATTGGGGTTTTATAATAAAGATTACGTGGTAATTTGGGAGAAAACCATAATTATGTCTAGACTGTGAAGTAATGTGCAACCCTGCCATGGTTTTAAGTTCTTGGGACACTTGTTATCCTGAAAGATGTAAAGGACTGTAATCCATTTCCATGAGTCTATGACAGGAAAACTGGCAGCTCTGGGAAAGGAAGCACATATTTCTACTATTCATCTGTCACAGAAGGAACACGTTGTTCCTAAATGCCAGATGGAGTTAGTGGTGGTGTTGAAAATGCAGAAGGTGTTAGGGATGGCATCAAATCACAAGAGGCACAATAAGAAGACTGGTTAAAACACATACTTTTAACCAGTCTTCAGGTTAACCAGTCTTCAGGAAGTCAGGACTTCCCTGGTGGCGCAGTGGTTAAGAATCCGTCTGCCAATGCAGGGGACACGGGTTTGAGCCCTGGTCTGGGAAGATCCCACATGCTGCAGAGCAACTAAGCCTGTGTACCACAACTACTGAGCCTGTGCTCTAGAGCCCACGCACCACAACTACTGAAGCCTGCTGTGCCACAACTACTGAAGCCTGCACGCCTTGACCCATGCTCTGCAACAAGAGAAGCCACTGCGATGAGAAGCCCACGCACCGCAACGAAGAGTAGACCCCACTCGCCGCAACTAGAGGAAGCCTGCGCGCAGCAACGAAGACCCAACGCAGCCAAAGGTAAATTAATAAATAAATAAATTTATAAAAACAAAAACAAACAGAAAACCACATACGTCTAAACAGCCACTAGGTGGCAGCCTAGAACTATGACATTATGGAGAGAACCCTGAAAGACCAGTTGCTTGGAATACGGCCAGAGTGGAGAAGAGAAAGCAGGCATATTGGGCAATTTGAACCAGAAAGGGAGAAAGACCATGATTTGTAGTACTTACTGCACACACCTTTATAATTTTGTTTTTCCTAGAAAAAAGGACAGGCACACGCGTATACACTCACACACAGCAAATTCTCATCATATATACACTTAACTTGTGTCACTCTCAAGAAGCACCACAGCGAGTCTGAGGTGTTTCAAGCATGAGTTGGCTGTTTCCTCGGGGAGGGGGGGGCTCACCTTCTCTGTACCCCGTATGTAGGGTTTATAGACTATTCAAGCACTCCCTGAGGGTTATTTTATTTTATTTGGTTTTCGCCTGACATATTTACTTTTGAACCTAATCCTCTTAATAAATTTTACTCTACTCTGCTTATAAAAATATACACAAATATAAATTTATATATGTTCTATATAACATTTTATATATTATGAAAACATAAAACATACTGATAAGTCAGGCAACCAGTGCTTTCCAGCATGCCTTGAATACAGTAGGTGCTCAATATATGTTTGCTGAACTGAACTGAAGGGAAACAGAGATAAAATGTCCAGGAAAAGGAAGGGGCAGACTTAGCAGTAGAGCTGCTAGATTCAACACAGTGTAGACAGTCATAGTGTAGAGGGTCGTGCACTATTCCACACGGTGCAGAGAGTCCTGGAGGGACGCAGTGTAGACGTGCAGAAGGCAACAAGGGGGGAAGAGAATGCCTACTTTGCTTCCTTTTCTCAGAGTAAACCTGCTGCATCTAGGGATCTATGAAACTCAGCATTCGCCTCTTAGTTTTGATCCAAACTGTCATCATGTCCACATGTCCTTCTAATGATTTAAACAGCAGTTCCTCTAATACAATTGTGATTCTTTAGGAAAAATAAGAGTATTGTGAAGGTGATTGATAGAAGGCAAAGTTTATGAGGGCAAACATGCTGTTTGAACTCTCATATTTCCAGTTCCTTACACAGAGTAGGTATTTAATAGAAATTGATTATACTCCAACCTGCCCAAAAAGAAGTCCAAAAACTATTCACTGAACCATGTGAATGTAGGGGATTACTGAAGTAGTGGAAATGTTATTTATAGTGAACCATGTGTACACCACTTTAAACATAGCTTTTATGTATCTAACAAATGGAAATCACATGTAGCAAAATCAGACTCACACTAGGCTACAAACTATGGATATAGGGCAAAGGGTACTATATCATCCTGACTTCAAGGAACTTATAACTTAGAGGGAAAAGACGATATGTCCATAAAAACATCTCCAACGAAGTATGGCAAAATAAATTCCGTCAAATCTCACAGGAGGGAGAGATCACTTTATTGACATCAAGGAAGAGGAAACTAACATTGACTTGGACTTTGGAAGGTGCATCATACCTAGATCATAATAGGAGGGGCAGAGCGCCAGGAACACACTCAGCAAGATGTGTTTAGGAGAAGGTGAGGAGAGCAGGATGGACAGAGCAGAAGTTCATGGAGGGTGTGGTGGGAGATAAGACAGACTCCGATGGGGCAGAGCGTGAGGAGCCAGGCTTCAAGGGTCTGTTCTTGTGTACCCAGGGACACGCAAGGTCTTTGAGGAGGGTAATGACTGGTAGAGGCTGAACTTTGAAAGATTACGCAGTGAATATTGGTTTGGTTATAATGAGAGATTTAGATGGTGCTTTACTTTGTTTTTTAAAAAAATCCTCCAAATACTATAAAATACAATCCGTAGCTACTATGCATATATAAATGTTCAAACATTACAGCCAACAGATTTATCACACAATTACAATTGGATGACAAAATACATTTTTGTATTTGTATTGGGGCCAAGATCAACAGAGTCCAAGCTTTAGTTGATTGAAGTCAGGAGGGTCAGTTACCTTGGGTTCCAGTTGATGTGATGGTTGAGGGCCCAAAGGGGGTTTCAATTCAGCAAAACAGCTCAAGAAAGTGCTTCAGGCTAATCTTTACCCCTGAAACAGAACTGGGAGTCTTTACAACTGCTTTATTTTCTTTGCTATTGTGATTTCTCTTGCCTGATAACAGTTTGTTCTTTTGTTCCCTAAGGTCATTACAAGGACCTGTTCAAGGGTAAGCATTGTGGCCGGGCTGAGATCACAAAATGGCTTAGGCCAAAATGGCTTCTCTTATGTCAAGAAAGCCATGCCTGCTTCTCTTTCACCAGGGAACCCCCTACCCTATCTGCTTACCAAATGGCTCAGGCGTGAGTATGAGGGAAAGCAGGAGATCCAGAAAACTGGTATCCTGGTTGATGTGCCCTGGGAGAAGGAGGAGCCATTCGCTGTGATGAGCTTGCAGGAGATGTAGTTGCCCCGAGAGGGACAAAGTGAGTTGAGTTCTAGATCTGTTGATTTTGAGAGATGTCCAGTAGAAGCAGGATTTTAAATGTGAATCAAGGATAGGAGGTCAGGGCTTCCCTGGTGGCGCAGTGGTTGAGAGTCCACCTGCCGATGCAGGGGACACGGGTTCGTGCCCCGGTCTGGGAAGATCCCACATGCCGCGGAGCGGCTGGGCCCGTGAGCCATGGCCGCTGAGCCTGCGCGTCCGGAGCCTGTGCTCCGCAATGGGAGAGGCCACAACAGTGAGAGGCCCGCGTACCACAAAAAAAAAGGATAGGAGGTCAGTTTCAATATCACGAGAGCAGATTAGATCACCCAGACTAACCTGTAATAGTATTTAATATTTAACATTTATTACACACCTCCTATGTGTTATGCATTAACTTATTTAATTCTCCCAACAAATTATTCAATTGATACTTTTATCCCATTTATATAGAAATGAGAGATTAGCAATAATAATAAGAGAATTTCTACAACCTCTTCCTCACCCCCATCTACCCACCTGCTTCAGGTACTCAGTCTACTCACCTCACATTCTTGGTCTGCTGTGGATGAAGTTCACCATTTGTGTACCAGGTCTCATCCTCACTCACCTACTAAATGGCATCGTTCCAGCAATTGTCCCCTCTCTCTGTCCACCTTAAAATTTTCCCTCTCTACTGGCTCATGCTTAAAGTGTTACGAATGCACTGTTACTTCTGGATCAAATAAAACCCAAACCCAAACTCTCTTGACCCCATTCTTCCTCTAGCTCATGTCCCATTTTTGTTCTACTTCTTACACCTCAAAAGAGTTGTCTGTATTCGTTGTCACTAACTTCTCTATTATATTCTTACCTGTCTTACTCCAGAATGGCTATTATTGCTTCAAGTCTCCCAAAACTGTATGTAACAAGGTGGCAAAGATAACATTTTGCTAAATCCAACGATGAGCCCTCAGTTCTCATCCTGTTTGACCTACCTGCAGTGTCTGACTCAATCGATCACCCGCTCCATCTTTTTGTCGCTTGCTTTGGAGGCTGCCATGCTCTCTTGTTTCTTCTGTGGCCCTCTCTGGTCACTCCCTCTTAGTTTCTTTTCTTATTCCTCCTTGCGTCCCTGAACTTTTAGTGGGTAGGGCCTCAGGGTCCAGTCCTCGCAGGCTTTCTCTTTTCTATTTTACACCTTAGTGGTCTCGTCCAATCTCATGGTGTTAAATACTCTTTGCTGTTAACCCCAAATTTCTGCCTTTAACCTATACCTGCCCTCTAAACTTCCTATTCATAGATCTGTCATCTTCAATTTGATGTCTAAAGGAAAACTCAAGCTTAATTTGTCCAAACTGAACTCCTGCTCTCCCCGTCCCCATACAGGCTTAGTTGTCCTTCAGTTTTTCCACTTTTAGCTAATAGCAACTCTATTGTGCTAGTTGCTCAGCCCCCAAACCTGGACTCATCCTTGATTACTCCGTTTCTCCAATATCCCACATCCAGTCCAAATTCTGTTGATCCTACCTTCAAAAGATGTCTAGGAATCCAACCTCTTGGTACCATCCCCACTGCTACTTTCCGGATCTAAGCTGTCATCAGCTTCCCTGTGGATTTTTGCAATAACCTTACAATCTGCATTTGCTGACCTTTTAGTCTGTTCCCAAGATAGCAGCCAGAATGATTTCCCTAAGACATTCTTGATCTTGTTATTCCCCTGCTCAGAATCACCCAGTGGATGCTTATCACACACAGAGTAGAAGCCAAGTTTTTGGCAAAGCCCTGCAAGCCCTCTCCCTACCACCACACACACACACAGACATCTGGCCATTACCCATTTGACTTCCCTATAGATACTCTCTCCCTCACATACACACTCTAGCCACACTGTCATCCCTGTAGTTCTTTTAACATGTCAGTTATGCCTGCAACTCGGGGTCTTTCATTTGCTGTCCCCGTCTGCCTGGAACTTTCTCCTCATAAAAATCCCCGAAGTTTTACTGCCTCACTTCCTTCAGATTATTATTCAAATATCGCTTTTTTAGTAAGTCCTTGTGAAACTGCACCTGAGATGGGACTGGAACCCACAATCTTCCAACTGAAACCAAACAACTCATCTCAGGATTTAATGAAGCTCAGCTTCTTTATATCTCGGTACAGAAGGAATTCAGCGAGAGGCAAAGTGATAGGTAAGAAGTAGATTTATTAATATAGGACGCTTGTGAAGGATCCAAGTCGGCAGGCAAGAGGGCTCTGCCCCAAGAATTAAGTGGGCTACATTTTTATAATCAAAGGAAAAGTGGGGAGAGAGAGAAGACCACCTTCCTCCTCTTCCTTTGTAAAGATGTTGCAGGAAAATATGGTGCAAGAGGATGGTTATGTCCCAGGCCTCGGGCGAGTTCCTGGGACGGGCCACCAATGAGGGTCCTTGGCTTCGCACAGGAAAGAATTCAAGAACGAGCCATAGTAAAGTGAAAGCAGGTTTATTGAGAGAGACACACATTCCATAGACAGAATGTGGTCTGTCTCAGAAGGTGCGAGTGGCCCTGAATTATGGGGTGGTTAGTTTTTACGGGCTGGGTAATTTCATAGGCTAATAAGTGGGAGGATTATTCCAACTATTTTGAGGAAGAGGTGTGGATTTCCAGGAATACCAAGCCCACTTTCTGGCCTCTTATGGTTGTCCTCGGAGCTGTCATGGCACCTGTGAGTGTGTCGTTTAGCATATGGTAATGTGTTACAATGAGCATATAATGAGGCTCAAGGTCTATTGGAAGTCGAGTCTTCTGCCATCTTGGGCCTAATCTGTTCTAACTAGGATTTGTCGTATCCTCAAGGGCTATGTCATTCTTTTAAAGGTTGTGCCCTGCCCCCTTCCCTCTGTCTCACTTCCCTGAAAATCCTATTGAAAATTGCTACCAATACTCCTTATTCCCTTTCCTAATCATGGTGGATTTTAGTTCCCCAACCAGGGAACTTAGTTCCCCAACCAGGGATCGAACCTGCGTCCCCTGCAGTGGAAGCACAGAGTCTAAACCACTGGACCGCTAGGGAAGTCCCTACTGAAGGAAGGAAGGAAGGAAGGGAGGAAGGGAGGAAGGAATGTAGTGTGGGAGGATGCCTGGGGCAAGATGAGAATAGAACCCTGGATGTGGTGGAGGAAGAACCTGGGTAGGAACTTTGTCAAGGTGTCACCTGGTTTGGTTCAGTTCAGCAAATATTTGTTGAGTACCTCTTGTGTGCCAGGTATTTTGCTAGCTGCTGGGGCACATAAAAAGAATAAGTTGTGGTAGGGCAATAAGGAAAGGTAAAGGAGGTTTCGCTGAGAAGCCTCTTGGTTTCTCCTTTCTCTGGATGTTATATTCCTAACGCACCTTGGCCATGTTCTGTTGTAGCCATGTGATGTAAGTAATTAGTTTCAGTCTACCATCCCTTTTGGCAGTGGAATCTCAGATGACAGGGCTGTGGCTCAAAATCCAGACCCTTGGTGCCCAGCCCAGTACTTAGCACTTGTAGGTGTATAGCATGTGTTTGATGACTAATTAAACTACAAGGAGATTTTAAAATATTTTAGACAGCTCAGCTATTTGTCTCAGGCTTTCCTAAAAGTCATTTTCTCTTAGTGGTTTCCATGCAAACTTAACAGAAATTGGATTATTATAATAATTTTATCCTTCAGTTCTCCAAAATTTAACCCTGTTTTGGGGATCAGAAATAAATATTAAGTAGTGTTTTAGGTCACATTTGAGATTAATAGAGAGTTGATTTGCAGCCCCAATTTTTCATTGGGAAATGCCACTGTTTGTATAACTAGCTGATCAGACCACTTTTGTTTATTCATTTTCTTAAAAGGTGTTGTTTTACAGGGTCTCTAATCCTGAAACTTCATACCCACCACTCACTAAATTCTGTCCTTCTGGTTTCGGAAAGATGTCATCTAACAAGAGATTTTCGCTCCCCGACCACTCATATAAATAATGCCCTCAGTCACTCCGGACCTCCTTGCCTTGAATTGTATGTCTTCAGGGTGCACATCACTTCCTCATGTGGTGCTCTAAGGTCACAGATCTGAGAGCTGTCTTCTCTTCCATGAGAACATAAGCTCCATGAAGGCAGGACTTCATCTGTTCAGTTCGCTGCATTATCCCCCGCACTGAGAATAACACCGGCATAAAATAGGGCAGGAAACCAGTTGATTGGATCGTTATGAGCCATTTAGAGCAGTCAGTGGATTTGTTCTTTTAAAACAGTTGATGCATAGGGAATTCCCCGGAAGTCCAGTGCTTAAGACTTGGTGCTTTCACTGCCGTCTGTGGGTCCAGGTTCAATCCCTGGTCGGGGAACTATGATCCCACAAGCCCCGCGGCAAAGCCCTAAAAAAAAAGGGCTTCCCTGGTGGCGCAGTGGTTAAGAATCCACCTGCCAATGTAGGGGCCACAGGTTCGAGCCCTGGTCTGGGAGGACCCAACATGCTGTGGAGCAACTGTGCCTGTGCGCCACAACTACTGAGCTTGTGCTCTAGAGCCTGAGAGTCACAACTACTGAACCCGCATGCCACAACTACTGAAGCCCACGCGCCTAGAGCCCTTGCTCCACAACAAGAGAAGCCACCGCAATGAGAAGCCCGTGCACCGCAACGAAGAGTGGCCCCCGCTCGCTGCAACTAGAGAAAGCCCGTGTGCAGCAACGAAGACCCAATGCAGCCAAAAATAAAAAAATTAAAAAAACACAGTTGGCATGGCATGTGATATTTTGTAAGATTAAGGTGTATAATGTGTTGATTTGATACATTTATATATTGTAATGTGATTAGCTAACATCTCTATTATGTTACATATTATTTCTTTTTTTGTGGTGGTGGGAGTAATTATGATCCAGTCTCTTAGCAAGTTTGATATTTCTCTCTCTTTTTTTTCCTTGGCCATACCGCATGGCATGTGGGATCCCCTACCAGGAATCAAACCTGAGCCCCCTGCACTGGGAGAGTGGAGTCTTACCCACTGGACCACCAGGGAAGTCCCAAGTTTGACGTTTCTAATACAGTTTTGTTTTCTACAATCTCTATATCGTGTATTAGATCTTCAGGACTTATTTATCTACTGGTTGCAAGAAAGCACATTTTCTTTTTAGAAAGTTACCAGAAACTGATAAAGGTGGGTCATGAGAGAGTCATCCTCAGAAGTTTCTAGGGTAGCTAAAGCAATTCAAGTCACTTCACTATGCGGGACTGGTTTTAGGGCCAGTTTGTGAGATGTGCTGGTTACTCTTGTCTTGTAGTCCTCAGCCCTGAAATGTCTACTGCTGGTAGTGAATTCCTTAAGCCCACATGTAAGATGACACATTACCATGGTAATTCATTATCTCTCTTTTTCCTCTCTCAGATGAAGATGGAACAGTAGCCTGTATGTCCTGTCTGCTTTGTCTGAAAACAATGATGACTTCATCTGCTGCATCTGTGAGGTGAGGTGTCATTCTTTTGTGTCCCAGGCCCAGACATAACTCTTCAGAACTCTCTTCCGGGGAGCCAGCTCCATGGAAACAGTGACCAACGGCTTAAATTATGACACTTGAAGCAAATGTTGTTCTTTCCCTTTTATTCTTACCCAAACCTGCAATGAATCACATCTCACCTCCTCCATGAATGTCTTCTCCTTCTGACCACACAAAGTCAGCAACTTGAGGGCCCAGAACCCACAGCAGCACCTGTCAAAGCAAAGTCCTCAGTCATAGAACAGCTGAGCATTATGTAGCTATAGCTGGAGATTCCCATGAGGTATGTATGAGTATCAGCCGCTGCTGCTTCTCACCACCATGGTGGGGACCCGAAAATCCGGTGCTCATGGCACTGTCGCTGTGACTCTCCTCCCCATCTGAGGGCACAGTTTGTACTTCAGAATGGTGGGGCTCCCCCTCTCCTTCTTAGCCCACTAGGCACTTTGGTGACCAGTAAACCCTGTCAAAACCAGGCTTTCTGTAGTCTTCTCCACTCAGATTGCCCCAAGAGCCCATCTCTCCTTTTAAACTGGCTTCCTAAATCCAGCCATAGATTACAAGCAGGTATTTTACTGCTCGACCCTGGCACTTGGTGTATACCTATTTTGATAACACTCATCAGGTTGAATCTTGCGTGATTTAAATGCCCCTGTAAACTATTTAAGAGCAGGGTTCATGTCATTTGTTTCTGTATCCCCATCACCGAGCACAGTGTCTGGCTGTGGCTCTCTGTAAATATTTTGGAATGAATGTATGAATATGTTAAGTAAAGAACAGTGTAGTTTTCCATATTTTCCTTTGTTCATGAACTCCCTTATACATACATCTCTGGTTCATACCCTAGTTTGGTCTATATTCTAGGCACTAACTTTATACATACAATTTTTTTTCTTTTTTTTTTTTTTTGGAGGTACGCGGGCCTCTCACTGTTGCGGCCTCTCCCGTTGCGGAGCACAGGCTCTGGATGCACAGCCTCAGTGGCCATGGCTCACGGGCCCAGCCGCTCCGTGGCACGTGGGATCTTCCCGGACCGGGGCACGAACCCATGTCCCCTGCATCGGCAGGCGGACTCTCAACCACTGCGCCACCAGGGGAGTCCTATACATATAATTTTTAAAACATGCTAATCATGCCCATTTATTTTATTATTTCTATTTTACACGTAAGAAAGTTGAGACTCAGAGAGTTTCTTTCCCATGCTCAGTTAGCTAATAAGTAGTTGAAGTTCTTAGCTAAGGGTTTAAATCCCAGTCTTTTTGAGTCTCATTCTATCTTTCCCCTCACTATAAGGCAACAGTTCTCAAAGTGTGGACCACAGGCCCCTGAGTGTCCCTTAGACCCTTTTAGGGCTCCACAGGTCAAACTATTTTCATAAAATACTGACATTTTGGCCTTTTTTTTTTTTTGACTGTGTTGACAATGCACCTTGACGCAAAGGCACTGGGACAGCAGTCATTGTATTCTTTACTGCCAGGCACTGGCAGTAAAAAACAACCACAAAACAGTCTACCTTTAAAATGTCCTGATGAAGCTATAAAAAGTAATTTTGTCAAATCTAGACCTTTGAGTGCACATCTTTGTAACATTATGTGTGACAACGTGGAAAATTCACAGAGAGCACTTTTGCTACATTCCAAAATACAATCTTTGTCTTGAGGAAAATTATTGGTGTGATTGCTTGAGATGTGAGCTGAACTAGTTGTTTTTTTCCTGGAACACCATATTTACTTAAAGAACAACTGACAGACAAAACTATGGTTATTAGGTATTTGACAGAAATTTTTTGGCAAATGAATGGAATGAGCCTAAAATGTCCAGGAAACCAACTAGCAGTATTTATTGTCAATGATAATAATGGAGCTTTCAAAAGAAAGTTAGAATTGTGGAAAACTTGTATCTGCCATCACGAATTTGACAGTTTCCCAAATACTTATAAACATTTCTGATGAGATTGATGGTGATGTTAACAAAGAGACTTATCTAATAAGGTACAATTAAATGTGTTAATGTTTGGAAGATCTAGGTTTTCTAAAAGATGAATGATGTTACAATGCATAAGTAGAGGATCCATTCAAAATGCAAGATGGACCAACGGATTTTAATACAACAGAGTACGAAAAGTTCATTGATGTGGTTTAAGAAACTACAGCTTGTCAAGTTTGGGTATAGTATTTGAGAAGAACAGCCACAATTATCCCAAAAAAGCTATTAAAACACTCCTTCCTTTTTCAACTGACATTTCTGTTTGAGGCCAAATTTTCTTCATATACTTTAATCATAACAATACGTAGCAAGGACTTGAACACAGAAGTGCATCTGAGAATCCAACTGTCTTCTATTAAGCCAGACATTAAGAGATTTGCAGAGACAGAAAACAATGCCACTCTTCTCACTAATTTATTTTTGTCTTTTAATATGTACTTATTTTTCATTAAAGTGTATTATTTATGTTAACATACACTGGGTTTTAAATTGTTTTTTTTTGTTTTTTTTGTTTTTTTTTTTTGCGGTACACGGGCCTCTCACTGTTGTGGCCTCTCCCGTTGCAGAGCACAGGCTCCGGACGCGCAGGCTCAGTGGCCATGGCTCACGGGCCCAGCCGCTCCGGACCGGGGCACGAACCCGTGTCCCCTGAATCAGCAGGTGGACTCTCAACCACTGCGCCACAGGGAAGTCCTAAATTGTTATTTTAAAATGAATTATATTTATTTAAAATTTTTTCTCAGTTTTAATTTTTTTTTTTTTCCTTTTTGGTCATGCCGCGTCGCTTATGGATTTTAATTCCCTGATCAGGGATTGAACCAGGGCCCTCCGCAATGACAGCACAGATTCCTATCCACTGGACCACTGCGGAATTCCCTCAGTTTTAGTTTTTAATAAGGTCAATATTGATAGGTAGCTCAGAACAGTAAAATTTCTTTGGGGGTCCTCAATCACTTTTCAGAATGAAAATGGGTTTCAAGAGAAGAAGTTAGGGGACAGCTGCAAAGGAATGCACACATGACAAGAAGAACCAGGAGGTCTTCCCTGGTGGCGCAGTGGTTGAGAGTACGCCTGCTGATGCAGAGGACACGGGTTCGTGCCCCGGTCCGGGAGGATCCCACGTGCCGCGGAGCAGCTGGGCCCGTGAGCCATGGCCGCTGAGCCTGCGCGTCCGGAGCCTGTGCTCCGCAATGGGAGAGGCCACAACAGTGAGAGGCCCGCGTACCGCAAAAAAAAAAAAAAAAAAAAAAGAAGGACCAGGAGCCAGACACACCGGCTGAGTGCTTCAGAGATCCCTTCTATTCATAGTCGACGACAATGAAGTGAATCATACACTCAAGCTTTTCTTTCTCAGTAATTTTTGTGGTTAAAGTGACCCAGGCTTAATGTTATTGCAAGTTAAAAACTGGAGCCCAGAAAATGAAAGGAAGAAAGAAGACGAGTCTCTCAAATTTCCTTTGCTTCTGCCCAGCAAGATTTCTCCTACCAGAAGCAGCAAAGGCTTAAGCAGTGCCATTGACACCAGACACTTGAACAACCCAATGTAGCAGAGTCAAGTTCATCCCCCAGTGCACCAGTCCGGTCTTGCGCACCGTGTGGGACCTTGTTTACCTCATGCTCTCTTTCTGTTGTTGCACAGCAGGTAGTGTCATTTACGTATTCTTTGTAAGGTAGTTGTCATTTTAGTACACGTCTGGGTGGCTTACTTCTGCAGGACACTGTAAAACAAAATGAAACAAAAAGCCAACACAGGGGAAAACAGGCTGGATGACGCACATTGTGTTGGGCACATGGAAAGTGCTACCTGCTAGTTGTTAAACCAGATTAGTTGCACTTTAGTGATTGTATCTCAGGGCCTATAACAGTGTCATCTTAGCTGACCCAAATAGCCAATGATCCATGCTCTCAACTTACATGTTTTTGAGGAAAAGCACTTATGTGATTGCTTGAGATGTGAACTGATTTAGCTGCTTTTCTCATTCCATGAAAAAACACCATATTTACTTAAAGAACAACTGACAAACTATGGTTATTGGGTATTCGGCTGAAATTTTCTTGAAAATGAATGGAGTGAGCTTACACTGAGTACATTCATATTGACGAGTGGCTTTTAAACTGTGTTAGTGTCGGGCATACACAACCCCACCCGCGGGAAGTACTCTTATGTCATTTTGCACGTAAGTCTGATTTGGCCCAACCAAACCATGAAGCGTTGATGTGTACACAGGAAACCCGTAACAATAGATCACAACAAAGCCTTACATTTCTTCCCAGTGGGAAATGTTTGTTCTTATTGGACAAAAACACTCAGGACAAAAACATGTGGTTTTGTTGGCTTCTGTGCCCATGAAAAAATGCTATGCACCTAATGGCATTGGGGTAGGCTTACAGAAATTAGAGCATTTTCTAGATACTGATTTTCCATAGTTCATTCCCATTTCTCCCAACAAATGTTTACCAAGCACCTATTAAGTGCCAAGTATTGGAGTTACAAATTTCAATGAGACTGATTTCAGTTAGTTACTCGGGAGAGGAAGATTTGTAAATAATAACTATACTTTTGGGTAATGAGTACCATACATAAATGCAACCAACGCATGAAGAAGGAATGATTCATCCCTTCTTCCAGGTGTTTGCAGGCCTGAGCTACAGGAGGAGTAAACTGGACTCGAGTTTGAGGGCATTAAAACTCTTGAGCAGTCTCATGAAGTAGATGAACGGGTATCAGTGGATGCCCACTCTGGACCTGTTGGAGCTTGGGGTGAATTCTTAACGGCACCAGGCCAGCTGGACTAGATTAGGGTTGCAGAACTTTCTGAGCCACCTGTTGATCCTTTTGTAGTGATGGCAGGACGCTGTTTATCTCATCATGCTGCAGCGATTTCCCCCCCTCAGTTTCTTTGTGGGCTGCCTCTTAGCAGAAGAGCTCCCTCTATGAAACCAGTGCAGAGGTTTGAAGAAGGATCATTCTGTGTAGGAATAGAATTGTTCCTCACTCCCTCAGCCAGCTGGCTTCTTGACATCTCAAAGGTTACTCCCAGTCCTTTGATCAAAGGTGTGACTGCATTGTCATTCATGGTCCTTGTGAACTATGATACATAACATCTTTGTCTTCAGCCAGGGGTGTAGCTGACAATCAAGCCACTTGTATTAAGTGGCAACAGTAGTCACCTCTAGCATGACCAGTAGGCATCCCATAAACAGGTGATCATGAAGAGTCTGGCAATAAAAGAAGAGCAGTAAAAAGGTGACCATCACAGGATGATTCATTTCCTGTGTTAACCTGGCTAGGCCACAGTGTCCAGATATTTGGTCAAATATAAGCCTAAATGTCCCTGTGAAAATATTTTTAGATGATGTTAACATGTAAATCAGTAGCCTTTGAGTAGCAGATTACTCTCCATACTGTGGGTGAACCTCATCTAATCAGTTGAAGGGTTGAAGAGACAAAAGACAGAGGTCCCCAGAAGAAGAGGAGATCCTGCCAGCAGACTGCCTTTGAACTCAAGCTGCAACATCAACTTTTCTCTTGGTCTCCAACCTGCCGGCCCACTCTGCAGAGTTTGGACTGGCAAGCCTCCACAATGTTGTGAGCCAATTCCTTAAAATAAATTCCTTTCTCTATCTATATATACATCCTATCGGTTCTGTTTCCCTGGAGAACTCTGACTAATACAGTAACTTACCACAATTTTGAAAAATGGGGTAAGAGACGGTAATGTGGGGAGGGGCTTAGAAGATCTGTGTGAAGGACATGATTTAGTCTGTTCAGCACCAGGGTGTGCAGATGTCCTAGGAGCTCTTCTGCCCTTCACTTGGCTGGACCCCTATTGAATTTGTGTCCCCCTAGCTGCCCAGGGACTTCTCTAGTCACCACGTCCCCCCATTCTTTTCCTTTTTCCTAGATCCATTTAATTAAATTTAAATTTATGTACCTCCCCAGTATGTTATAGAAGTGCTTATAAGATTTCATAAAAAGTTAGCATTGGGAAATTAATGAAATAACTTACAAAACTTTTTTTCATCCAGTTTTATTGCGATATAATTGACATACAGCACTGTGTAAGCTTAAGGTGATTTGCCTACGTACATAATGATTTGAGTTACATACACTGTGAAATAATTATCACAGTGTTTGGTGAACGCCCATCATCTCACGTAGATACAAAATTAAAGAAGCAGAAAAAAATAGTTTTCCTTGTGATGAGAACTCTTAGGGTTTACTCTCTTAACTTTCATATAGAACTCATAGCAACGTTCATTATATTTACCATGTTGTACATTACATCCCTAGTACTTATTTATTAATTATTATTATTTTTAAATAAAATTATTTATTTATTTTATTTTTGGCTGCACTGGGTTGGTCTTCGTTTCTGTGCGTGGGCTTTCTCTAGTTGCGGCTAGCAGGCTTCTCATTGCAGTGGCTTCTCTTGTTGCGGAGTACGGGCTCTAGGCGTGAGGGCTTCAGTAGTTGTGGCACACAGGCTCAGTAGTTGTGGCACGCGGGTTCGGTAGTTGTGGTTCGCAGGTTCTAGAGCGCAGGCTCAGTAGTTGTGGTGCACGGGCTTAGTTGCTCCGTGGCATGTGGTATCTTCCCGGACCAGGGCTCAAACCCGTGTCCCCTGCATTGGCAAGCAGATTCTTAATCACTGTGCCACCAGGGAAGCTCCCTAGTATTAATTATCTTTTTTTTTTTTAAGTGAAAGAAAGTTTATTTAGAGAGATACACATTCCATGGACAGAATGTGGACCCTCTCAGAAGGTGAAAGCAGATCTTATTTATCTCATACCTGGAAGTTTGTGCCTTTTGACTGCCTTCATCCAATTCCCCCTCCTCCCACCCTCTGCCTCTGGGTACCACAAATCCGATCTCTTTTTCTATGAGTTTGTTTGTTTTTGAAGTGTACTTGACCTACAGCACTATGTTAGTTCCTGTTGCACAACATAGTGATTCAATATTTCTATACATTTCAAAATGATCGCCAGTACATGTCTAGTTATCACCTGTCACCAGATAAACATATTACATAGTTATTGACTATATTCCCCGAACTGTACACTTCATACCCATGACTCATTTATTTTGCAGCTGGAAGTCCACACCTCTTAATCTCTCTCACCTATTTATTTCTTTCCCCCACCTCATCTCCTCTGGCAACCACCTGTTTATTCTCTGTATCTATAACTCTGTTCCTGGAAAACTATTTTTTTGCGGGGGGGAAGGAGAGTCAGGTGACGGAAACAGGCACTACAAGAAGAAAGATACAAAGTCTTTTGGATCTTTGTTGCAATCTCTCTGTACTATTTCCTGTTAAGAAGTTTTTTACACTCATAGTCTGCTACCCTCAGGTCTAGAATGTACTCATATTCCACGGGGATCTTGAGAATCACATTCCTAAGAGAAATATGCTTTCCTGATAGTTTAAGAGGCTTTCAGAGCAATCCATAAGGCCTAGAATCTCCAGCACTGGGTCTCCTGTTCACAGATGCCTGTTCCTTCCATATTACCTGGGAGAAAAGAAGACCAGAGGAGGACCAACAACCGGAGGCAGACATTTTCCTGGGATCCAACTTCAGATTCCATGATGAGCTTGAAAAAGTTTCCTAGGGGTGGGGTACAAGTGAGGGAAACTGGAGGTGTGTTAGACAAGCCAAGTGTAGCTTCTGCATTAAAGAGCATCACTGACAACCCCAGAAAGAAAGAAATGTAAAAGATATCCATTAACTGTAGTAAAACACATTATATTTGGATTTCAGCCATGCCTCCATGACTCTCTGTGAGATTCGTAGCAAGGCTCTGTCCATATTCTGTAATTAGGGTCCAAAACAGACTCCAACAGTCCTGTAGGAACTGTTGCTTCTTATCTGCCTGCTTCCAATTTGCTAACTTCGAATGTGAGCTCCTTGTCCCGACACATAGAATGCAGTCAGGAGTCTCAGTTTCACATCTCAGCTCACAAAAAGAGATGTATACAATAAATACCTTAATTTTTTTGTAACCATAACTATTATTTTGGGTCCCTATCCACATAAGTGGGAGATATTTAATCGCAGCCAATTCAGGATTTCCATCTTTTACCCCTAGGCTTGTGCCTAAACTTAACAGCTGAGGTCCCATCTGCTCCTGATGTCATGTGTCCTCACAAGCATCCTCTGAAACATCCATCCCTCTGTCTGGTCCCTTGTTGTCATTCTGTGCAGTCTGCTGTGGAGACATTCTTTTTTTTTTTTTTAATAGATCTTTATTGGAGTATAATTGCTTCATGATACTGTGTTAGTTTCTGTTGTACAACAAAGCAAATCAGCCATATGCATACATATGTCTCCATATCCCCTCCCTCTTGAGCCTCCCTCCCACCCTCCCTATCCCACCCCTCTAGGTCATCGCAAAGCACCGAGCTGGTCTCCCTGTGTTATGCTCCTGCTTCCCACTGGCTAACTATTTTACATTCGGTAGTGTATATATGTCGATGCTACTCTCACTTTGCCCTAGCTTCCCCCTCCCAACCTGTGTCCTCAAGTCCATTCTCTATGTCTACATCTTTATTCCTGCCCTGCCACTAGGTGCATCAGTACCATTTTTTTTAGATTCCATATATATGCGTTAGCATACAGTATTTGTTTTTCTCTTTCTGACTTACTTCACTCTTTATGACAGACTCTAGGTCCATCCACCTCACTACAAATAACTCAATTTCATTTCTTTTTATGGCTGAGTAATATTCCATTATATATATGTGGCACATCTTCTTTATCCATTCATCTGTCAATGGACATCTAGGTTGATTCCATGTCCTGGCTATTGTAAATAGTGCTGCAGTGAACACTGTGGTACATGTCTGGTTTTGAATTATGTTTTTATCAGGCTACATGCCCAGTAGTGGGATTGCTGGGTCATATGGTAGTTCTAGTTTTAGTTTTTTAGAGAACCTCCATACTGTTTTCTATAGTGGTTGTATCAACTTACATTCCCACCAACAGTGCAGGAGGGTTCCCTTTTCACCACACCCTTTCCAGCATTTATTGTTTCTAGAGATTTTGATAATGGCCATTCTGACCGGTTTGAGGTGATATCTCATTGTAGTTTTGATTTGCATTTCTCTAATAATTAGTGATGTTCAGCATCTTTTCATGTGCCTCTTGGCCATCTGTATATCTTTCTTGGTGAAATGTCTATTTAGGTCTTCCGCCCATTTTTTAATTGGATTGTTTGTTTTTTTGATATTGAGCTCCATGAGTTGTTTGTATATTTTGGAGATTAATCCTTTGTCTGTTGTTTCATTTGCAAATATTTTCTCCCATTCTGAGGGTTGTCTTTTTGTCTTGTTTATGGTTTCCTTTGCTGTGCAAAAGCTTTTAAGTTTAATTGTCCCATTTGTTTATCTTTGTTTTTATTTCTGTTACTCTAGGAGGTGGGTCAAAAAAGATCTTGCTGTGGTTTATGGCAAAGAGTGTTTTTCCTATGTTTTCCTCTAAGAGCTTTATAGTGTCTCGTCTTACATTTAGGTCTTTAATCCATTTTGAGTTTATTTCTGTGTATGGTGTTAGGTAGTGTTCTAAATTCGTTCTTTTACATGTAGCTCTCCAGATTTCTCCAGCACCACTTACTGAAGAGGCTGTCTTTTCTCCATTGTATGTTCTTGCCTCCTTTGTCATAAATTAGGTGACTGTATGCGCGTGGGTTAACCTCTGGGCTTATTCCTATCCATTTGGCCCCTCAGACCTGGTAGCTTTCTTTGATACTTCTGGGCCACTCTTGGCTTCTTAGGAGTTATTCTCCTCCGCTGAAGACATGCTTTCTTTTGTAGAGTATTGCTGTTTCCTTGGATCTTTTTTTTAGTCTTTTTTAGAAAAATTAATTACTTAATTATTTTTTGGCTGTGTTGGGTCTTTGTTGCTGCATGTGGGCTTTCTCTAGCTGTGGTGAGCGAGGGCTACCCTTCGTTGTGGTGCGCAGCCTTCTCATTGCAGTGGCTTCTCTTGTTGAGGAGCATAGGCTCTAGGCATGCAGGCTTCAGTAGTTGTGGCGCACGGGCTTCGTTGCTCCGTAGCATGTGGGATCTTCCCAGACCAGGGCTCAAACCCATGTCCCCTGCATTGGCAGGTGGGTTCTTAACCACTGAGCCACCAGGGAAGCCCCTACATGTCTTTTCATATCCTTTTTATTAGCACAAAATGGAGCAAAGACCAATCTTGAGTGGGGAAGGAAATACTGAGGGGAAAAATTTGTATTTAAAAAATATTACCCTGCATCACACTTAAGTTGAGAGTGGAAGTGTGAGAAATGAGAGAGTAGGTTGTCTCTAAAAAGAAATTACCCCAAGAGGAAAAAGAAAGAATTGAGAGATGGATTGGGGACACTAGTTTTTCAGAAAACCAGTGACCCTTCCCAGTCTTTAACTCCCACTTGACTTTGCTTGATGGGAATTTTCAGGAGAGATGTATGTTGCTGTTTTACTATTGCCACTTTATATGTGAATATCAAATATGCCAAGTTTCTAGGACATTAATGGATTTTGTATTGTAATTCAATACATTTTTATTAAATGAATGAACAATAAACAGTCATGGACATACATGGATATATTAAAGCAGCTCAGGGCTACAAGGGCAGAAGCTTCACAAATGTTTCCATTTGAAAGATTGAGTTTAGAAATTAATTGGATTTTTTTCCCTCAAATGGCACTTAATAATCTTGGGGACCAGTATTATACATTAGAGAACTTATTAACAGGTCTCAGCCAGGCACTTGGCTATTGAGTGTTGACACAGGAGAAAAAAAAAAACCCACACACAGAATAACAACCAATAAACTCTGCAGAACAGTGTTAAGGATACTGGACTTTAACTTTTTGATTGGAGGTATTACTACTGCAGTGGGCTGACCTGCCAGATGGATCATTAGGATCAAAGGCTATACGTTATGATGTTTGCCTTTTAAAAAGTAAATGCTACTCTGAATTTCATAGTTTGCAACTTTCAGCTGGAAGTGACAGCATGGATTCTTGGTATCTGCCTTCATTTCTTTTCTTTGCTGCCCTCCTCCGGGTTTTTGGCTTGGTAAGAAAACAATGTATGGAAAACAATTAGAAAAATTGGGGGTAGTTGATACCGATCATTAAAGAACAACCTGTTCGTTCGTTTTTTGTTTTTTAAGGAATTTCAAAGTGTCAATGAAATAAACGTTTCTTTTTGGCGAGCAGGGACAGGCAGGGTACTGGAAGTGAGAAGAAGACCCACCAGAAGAAAAGTCAGGGACACTGACATAAAGTTATGTTTTATCTTCAGTTTCATTGCTGTGTAACAAGTTTTCTTTTCATAAGATGGAAAATGTGAAATTTGAAAATCATTCCATTTTTACTGCGGAATGTGACACATATTGCTGTTACAGTAATGTGAGACGTGACGGAGTGAATGATGAATGTCACAGGCACAGCAAATACTTACGTTTTGTAGCATGGGATTTCTTTTCTGCTTCTTCATCAGGTTAGACCTATCTTTCTACAGTGACAGGTAGTTGGTACCACAAACCAACTTGAGGTTTGTTTTATTTATTTATTTTAATTTTTATCGGCGTGTAGTTGATTTACAATGTTGTGTTAGTTTCAGGTGTACAGCAAAGTGAATCAGTTATACATATATAGAGAGCCACGCTTTATTTATTTTTTTTAAGATTCTTCTCCCATATAGGCCATTACAGAGTATTGAGTAAGTCCCCTGTGCTATACAGCAGGTTCTTATTAGCTATTTATCTTATATAGATATGTATATATGTGTGTATGTCAATCCCAATCTCCCAAATTTTCCCTCCCCCCCTATCCCCTGGTAACCATAATCACGTTTTTGTGTTTTTTTTGTTTTTTCATAATCAGGTTTTAAATGAAGTTTCAAGTGACTGGGGGGGAACCTTTAGTTGTGATTTTTAAATAACAATTATTATGTTGAGCTGATATTCTGTGAACAGAACTACAGCAGTGAGAACAGGAGATACTATTGAAGACTCATTAAAACTGTAATTATGAACAAATACTTGATGACTTTTTTCAGGAGGTGTGTTGGCATTCTTCTGTGAGTGTGTGCCTGTGTGTGGTCAAGTGTGAGGAAATCAAGGCACTAATTAATATCAAAAAGGATGGTCATCATCCAACCAGTTATTCCCATGCTTGTCCAACACCCCAACTGATTCTAGTATCTATATTCTAGTATCTACAGGTAAGTATTTAAATAAAATTGCACCTTACATTTGTATGACGAAGTTTACCAAGTTCTTTCACATTACATCATGTAACCATCATAATACCCAGGCAAAGCAGGCACTGACCATATTATACAGATATTCTAAGTATCAGGAAGGTGAACTGACTTGCTGTTAGTTGGTAGAAGCAGGAATAAAACCCAGACCTACTGTCTACCAGTCCCATGAGCTTTTTAAACTAGACTTCACTAAGAAATCTCAGGTTTACTTAGTTTTTGCCATCGTGTATGTGGTCTGGGTTTCATTTCATCACCTGTAGCAAATCTGTTTTCAGAAGTTTTTTTTTTTTTCCCACTTGCAAAGTATAGCCATAGATTTTTTTTCTGGAGTATTTGGTACTGACTTTAAAGGTGGAGTCTTGAGAGAAATGTGAAAATAAACCATGGTTAATGAGGTCTTCAATAAAATTTTCTTTATAAAGGATCATGAAAAATTATAATAATATTTCAATATTGGGAATAAATTATTAGGTTTTTCAAGCATAGCTCCATGAATTCTTTAGAATCATGTTCACTTTAAATCATGTTTAAAGTGAACCCTTGATTGAGGGCAGGACTCTTATGTTCTGCCTTCTTTTCAACCTGTGAAGTTGGTTTCTTGTTTCTTTCACCTTCAAATCCATACAACAGGCTGTTTCATTTTTTTATATGAAATGAGAAGACCCTTGGGTCAAAAAGTTATCTTAGACTCTGATTTAGTTCTCTTGGGATTTTGCCAGAAAGTTATCCATAATATTAGGGAAAAAAGAAAACCCCAGAAATGGTTAGATATAAATTGGAATCAATAAGACCATTTATTTCGTGGGCATCAAAATAATATATCTTTTGTATGTGTTTGTTTCCCAGCCAACCCCAGAAATCTTTGGTGAGTCTATTTTGAGTTTTGCCCTATGTTATAGTAAAAAAAGGTTATGTGAATAATAGAACAACAGAACAGAAGAACTTAGAACACATTTAATGCTAAGCACAGTGCATAATTGCATATGCATTATTGCATAATTGCATTGAACTTTGATCAAGCGCTGGCTTCTTTTGACTTATTGAGGAACGTTTTATTGTTTCTGCTCCGGCGTTCCACCTACTCAGCAAAAAAAAAAAAAATAAATGGTGGTATAAGAAAGTCCAAACACAGTGACTGACATATTGGCATCCCATAAAATGCCTACTATTATTATTTTTGTTATTTTGTGTCAAATCAAATGGACCTGATGTCTGTCCTATTCAGTTGTACACTTAGAGACTTGGCCATATTATCTACCCCTTTGCAACTTAAGAATAATTCAAATATAAATTAGGAATTTTGCTTGAGAGTTCCAAGGTACACTATTAGCAAGGAATATAAATATATGGATAGATTGTACTGGTTTGACCAAATTTAAGTATTTGCTTCCTATTTAATCTAGTCATCTAATCTAGTCTTTCAAATTAAGCTTAATATTATATGGAATGACCAATTTCTTATTCCTGAAGTTATTTGGCATACAAGGGACATGGGTAAAACAAGAGTACATATGCAAAAGCCCCATAGCCCCAAGCCTGGCTCATGGGAGGTCTCAATCAATCGATCAATCAATCAATGAATCAATGTATGTTGAATCAGAACCTGGTACTCTCTTATCTGAGGCAAAAGAACCTTGCTTACTTCTAATTGGCCATTGATAAAGATTTTCTTCTTTCATAAACACAATGTTCAATGTGTTTTTATTCTTTTTGTTAAAGATGTAGATGGTGGAATTGACCAGGATATATTTGATATCAATGAAGGTTTGTGGATTTTTTTTTAATTCTTTATTAAGTGGGGAGTTTGAATCCAATTTGCTAACACAAATTTTTACCTTCCCTCTTAGATTTGGGACTGGATCTTTTTGAGGGAGACATCAGACTTGATGGGGTGAGTTGAAACAATGCAAGGAAAGACCTTCAATTAACCACTGCAAGCTAAAATAGAGTATCTGAGAATGATGGGACAACATGGGCTTTGTTAAGCCCAACTGTCTCTAAGGGTGTAGAATCATAGTTGACACATTTAGTCAATGAATACTTTTTACTCTAAGGGATTCATATAATAGTATCTTCATCATTCATTACTCAGATTTCTGTGTGGTTAAAACCACCATCCCTCACCTGGTATGCTTTGGTCTTACTGATCTGACTGATTTTCATTATGGGAACAATATGATATTTTCATTTTTAAATAGAACCTCACTGATTAAAGCCAGTTGAAGCAAAATTAAACTGAATTTGTAAATTCAATGAATCAGGTTTTTACCATAAGAGAAAGGTTTTGTGACTCCTACTCTGACAGCTGAGAATAGAGTTGCCACATAAAGATCTTCCCAAACTATCATAAAGAGTACTGGTTCTGGGGCTTCCCTGGTGGCGCAGTGGTTGAGAGTCCGCCTGCCGATGCAGGGGACACGGGTTCGTGCCCCGGTCTGGGAAGATCCCACATGCCGCGGGGCGGCTGGGTCCGTGAGCCATGGCCGCTGAGCCTGCGCGTCCGGAGCCTGTGCTCCGCAACAGGAGAGGCCACAACAGTGAGAGGCCCGCGTAATGCAAAAAAAAAAAAAAGAGTACTGGTTCTTACCTAGCCATCATGGCACACAGATGAACACAGGTACCTTACGTGTAGTTTAAGGGAGCTTAAACATTCCTCAACCCCCACTGTGAACTTCAACTCAAGAAACAGAGCTGCAGTGTCTGAGGTTTAGTCCTTGGTCTGCTCTTCTCTCCTTGATCCTACCCTGTACCAGGGCTTGTCATCTCTGTGCTGATGACTCCCAATGTATAACTCTGGTTCATTCCTTCCCCTGAGCTCCTGACTTGTCTATCTCAATACTAATCCATCAGTTCCATTGGAATGTCTACAAGATACCTCAAACATAATATGTCCTCAACTAAACTCTGATTTCTCATACAAGCTGTTCCTCCCTAGTTTTCCGTCTTAGTAAAGTTATCACCACTCCCTCTCCCCACTCCACTGAATAAGTAAAAAACCTAGGAGTCACCTTTGCTTCTTCCGTTTCCCTCACCCCACCATCCACTCCATCAGCAAGTTCTATCATTTCTATCTCCAAAGTATATATACTCCAAAGAATCCACTTTTCTCCTAATTTATCTGCTTCAAATGTTGCCCTCCTAGAATCTTTTCCACCCTGTCCCTGTCCCCTATCCCCTACAGCAAAGTGAACTTTTAAATAAGCAACACCACCATTTCACTTCCTGGCTTGAAACTCAACGGCTTCCTACCATATTTAGAATAATATCCAGATTTACCCACAGCCTTTAGGGCTTTGCATGATCTAACTCCTGCCTATCTCTCCTCCCATCTCCTCTCTTCTTTGATCTCATCTCCTTAGGCCACTGGCCTCAAACATGCAAAATATACCAAGCATATTCCTACCTCAGAGCAGAACAACTACTGTTTCCTCTGTCTGGAATGATCTTTCCAGAGCCCCTTTCAATACCGGCTCTTTCTTATCACTCTCATTTCACCTTCAATGTCATCCTTTCAAAGAGTCCTGTCCTGACCTCTTTATCTAATACACTCCCCTAATCCCTTTATTCTTGTCCACATCTCCCTTTTTCCTCTGCTACTATTAAATATATCCTGTTTAAACTTAAAAAAAATTATTTATTTATTTGGTTGCATGGGGTCTTAGTTGCGGCAGGTGGGCTCCTTAGCTGTGGCTCACCAGCTCCTTAGTTGTGGCTCACTGGCTTGTTAGTTGCAGCGTGTGGACTCTTAGTCGTGGCATGTGAACTCTTAGTTGCGGCATGCAGGTGGGATCTAGTTCCCTGACCAGGGATCGAACCCAGTCCCCCTGCATTGGGAGTGTGCAGTCTTATCCTCTGTGCCACCAGGGAAGTCCTTAGACTGTTTTCTTACATGCTGTTTGTCTCTACTAGAAAGAGCTCTAGGAAGGTAGAGACATTGGTAGTTTGGTTACCAATGGATCTCTGTTCTCTTGAACAGTGTTCATTTTGTTGGCTGGATGAATACATTAATGAAACATTATTAGCTTTCTATTATAAAAGTTGGGAGGGAGACACAAGAGGGAGGAGATATGGGGATATATGTATATGTATAGCTGATTCACTTTGTTATATGTATAGCTGATTCTGCTTTGTTAAAGCAGAAACTAACACACTATTTTAAGGCAATTATACTCCAATAAAGATGTTAAAAAAATACTTGATGAAGGATGAATGGACCAGGAAAAAAAAAATTTCAAGTACTTTAAAATTGTTTGAAAACTTTGGTCCAGCTCATGTGTGATTTTTTTTCTGATATTCTGAGATCAAGATGATTGAGGTTTTGCTATCACTTCCTTCTTGTATATTTTTAATCTCTAGTATAAGAAACTAGTCTATGAATCTACCATATTTATTGTCCAGTTTTCCAACAATCATTATTTACATGATTTTGCTTCAACTTTATCAACAAAATTAATGATAGAAATTAGTGATTTCCCATCAGGCAGTCAGAGAATTGTCATAAGCTGATCACATACCCTGTAACCACCCTCCCTCACCTGGCCTTTAAAAATGCTTTGCTGAAACACTTTGGGGAGCTCGGGGCTTTTTGGGGCCTGAGCCACCCATCTCCTTGCATGGCCCTGCAATAAACCTTTCTCTGCTCCAAACTCTGATGTTTCAGATTGTTTGGCCTCACTATGCGTCAGGCCCACGAACTTGTGCTATTACAAGGATATGTAAAAATATGAATAATTGAAGTGAAATGATAGGATTAAAGGAAATATTAATGCTTATCATTCTCCTTATTAAAAAACCCAGAAATAAAAAAGAAAGAAAGAAAAAAAAAGCCCCAGAAATTAGTGATTTCCTCCTAAACCTTTATTATAATATGATAAAAGTAGGTGTACACACACATGTGTACGTGCATGCACACACCCTGGCAATTTGTTTAGGCTGGCTGGGAAAGCTTAAAACTTCCTTTATTTCTAGATTAACTATTGATTGTTTCATAAATGTTTGACTGATACATTCAGTGAATCCTTTCCCACTTAATTTTGACAGGTACAAGAAAGAAATTCCATCGTTGGAGAAAGATATAGATGGCCTCATACTATTCCATATGTTCTAGACAATAGCTTGGGTTAGTATGCTCTTTGGAGTGCCCACAACTAATGTATGTTCCTGACAGAATATGATGACAGTATTTCCAAGGGAAGACTCACATGGCCTTTAAGGGTTTTTTTCTTTGTTGTTTTGTGTGGCTAAGTACACTTTAAAAAAAATAAGCAAAATGAAAAATGAACAGAACCTAAATGATTTTGTCTGAAATATTTGCTGAGTTTTGACCAATAAAGGATGAATTCAACCAATATTTATGGAGAGCCTACTCTGTATTGGTTGCTTGGGACATAAATTTTAGGGAGCTAGTCTTTATTTTAAAGCAGTGGTTTCATATATGTTCAGACTTTACATATGAGTTTGAAACATGAAACAACCAACCAAACAAAACTTTAGGAACTGTCACTATTTTACTAATATTTTATTTGGACAATTGAGGAACTTAAACAACAAGAACCCACTATCATCTTTTATCATCTTTTTTGTTTATAAAATAAATAATGTTTTAATACTAAAAAGTCAGAAGAACCTAATCCAAAAGAAAGGACAGCTATTCTATATTAGAAATTTATTGTAATGGAAAGCTCTAAACATGGTCCCCATTTAGTAAAAATGATATCCTTGACCAGCATCAGTTTAGGAACTGCTATTTGGGAGGTTTTTCCTTAAATATCGTACATTTCAGTAGAGATTCAGATAAACCAAAAGCTAATTATAATAGAATGCAGTAAATGTAATGATTAGTGATATGTTCAAAATGTTATGGGAGCACACTGGAGGACATTTAACTCAGCCTAGATATAAAGGCATATGCATTAGGGAGCAGGTGACCCTATGCAGTAGGGCTGCCATGAAGCTTGTGCAAGTTGCACACCACACATAGGTGCCTGGGGAGGGGGCACAAGTGGGACTGAAATTAAGTTTGCATTATATTCATCATGAGCATTCATTTCTTTGCATGAAGTACTATTCAGCCACCTGCCAAGCCAGCACCTGCAACATCTGCCCAGATGAGGTGCCTCTCCCTTTCTTTCAAGTATATTTGATTTACAATATTGTGTTAGTTTCTGGTGTACAGTGAGGTGGCCCTTTCTAATTCATAGAAAGGAACTATGGGGGCTAGTGCAGCCTCTAATAGCAAGGGAAGCACGCTCTAGGCAGATGGATCACTACGTGCAAAGGCATGGGGAAAGGAAGAAAACCCCTGCTGGGAAGTAGGTTGAGAGCGGGGAGATAATGAAGTTGAACAGACAGGCAGACTTCAGATTGGGAAGGACTTGAGTCTTCCCCATGTTAAAGAACGTGGTGTGTATACCAGTGGTAATGTGAAGCCGCTAAAGGTTTTAATGCAGAAGTGAGATTGTTATCACTCTGGTTGCAGTACAGAAGATGTATTATCAGTGGGACAGAAAGAGAGTAAGAAGATCTGTTAGACTCTTGAAGAAATTCAGGGAAAGATTAAAGAGTTTCTGAACCAAGACTCTCTCAGCGAGGATAGACAAGAGGGGATAATTTTAAGAGAGGCTTAGGAGACAATTAGATTTGGTGATTGGCTCCAAGAGATCAAGAAGAAGGTGAGTCTAGGGCAAGAAGTGCTAGTGTCCAAGATTATGTCTTAGACACCTGGGTGGATGGTAACACCTTTAACAAGAATAGGGAATATGTCTTGGAGAGGGTAGGATAGAGAAATGTGGTGGAAATTGGTTTTTGGCATGCAGAATTTGAAATGCATCAGGCTCACTGTGGCGGAGATATCATATAATGGCTTGGTGTCTGATCTGGTCATTCAAGATAGAGAAATCTAACAGGGAGTTATTAAGGGTATAGGAGATGGTTGAAGCTATGGATATGGATGAGATTCTCACATAGTGCCTTGCATATAATGAGTACTTCATAGATAATGGATCTTATTGGATGACGCAGGACGATTGTATTGTGTAAGAAGATGGCACAGAATGGAATTCAGCGTGGGAGAGCAACTTTTTGGCATTGATATAGATGGGAGATCTGATAGAGATTTTTTTTTTTTTTTTTTGCGGTACGCGGGCCTCTCACTGTTGTGGCCTCTCCCGTTGCGGAGCACAGGCCCCGGACGCACAGGCTCAGCGGCCATGTCTCACGGGCCCAGCCGCCCCGCGGCATGTGGGATCTTCCCGGACCGGGGCACGAACCCGTGTCCCCTGCATCGGCAGGCGGACTCTCAACCACTGAGCCACCAGGGAAGCCCTGATAGAGATTTTTGAGAAGGGAAGAATGGCCATTAAACAGATGAAAAACCAAGAGTACAGTAGAAAAAGCCAAAGCAATAGTAATTAATAGGATTAGAAGCTATAAAGAGCTTGTGTAACATCAGGAGAGAATGATGTTCATTGGCTTTTGGAACTGGAGAAAATCTGAAACATTTTATTAAAATTAAAAATTTTCGGCTTTATTGAGGTATAATTGACATAAAATTACAAGATACTTAAATTGTAACTGTGGTGATTGGACATATGTATACATTGTGAAAGGATTCCCACATCGAGTTAACTAACACGTCCATCACCTCACGTATTTCTCCTTTTTTTGTGTGTGAGAACATTTATGTTCTACTCTCTTAGCAAATTTCCATTATGCAATACAGTACTATCAACTATAGTCACCATGTTTTACATTAGCTTCTCAGATCTTATTTATTTTACAGTTGAAAGTTTGTACCCTTTTACCAACCTCTCCTCATTTAAATATTTATTTTTGATTTTAATCTTTTGATTAAAAAATTTAAAATACTTTTGTTTCAAAATCATATATATGTATGTGTATAATACATATACATACATATATACACATATATATGTATGTATATATAGCTTAAAAACTTTATTCTCCTGTGTTCCATGAAAGATCAGTGAGCTTTAATTTGACTGTATCTCTTAGGCTATTTTTGCCATGTATTTTTTTTTTTTTTTTTTTTCCATTTTAAACCCACGTCCCCTGCATTAGCAGGCAGACTCTCAATCACTGCGCCACCAGGGAAGCCCTAATTTTTTGCTTTTTTAAAGTTGAAATGTAGTTGATGTACAATATTATATGTTACAGGTGTACAATATAGTGACTCACAATTTTTACGTGTTATACTACATTTATGCTTATTATAAAATATTGGCTATATTCCCCATGTTGTACAATAGATCCTTGTAGCTTATTTTATACCTAATAGTTTGTACCTCTTAGTCCCCTCCCCCTATATTACCCCTCCCCCCTTCCCTCTCCCCACTGGTAACCACTAGTTCTCTATATCTGTAAGTCTGTTTCTTTTTTTGTTATATTCACTAGTTTGTCCTACTTTTTAGACACCACATACAAGTGACATCATACAGTATTTGACTTATTTCACTTAGCATAATGCCCTCCAAGTCCATCCATGTTGCTACAAAAGGCAAAATTTCATTCTTTTTTATGGCTGAGTGGTACTCCATTGTGTATATACATATACCACACTTCTTTATCCATTCACCGGTTGATGGACACTTAGGTTGCTTCCATATCTTGGCAATTGTCAATAGTACCGCTATGAACATTTGGGGTGCATGCATCTTTTCAAATTAGTGTTTTTGGTTTTTTTGGATATATACTTAGGAATGGAATTGCTGGGTCATATGGTAGTTCTATTTTTAGTCTTTTGAGAAAACTCCAAACTGTTTTCCATATGAAATGCTGCCAGTAGGGCTTTAGTCTTTTAGCTTAAGCCTCAGGTATTATCTGGCTGTTAAGATGCAACTCACCTGAAAGGGGTGAAACTTGAAGCAACGGTGTATAGCTTCCTGTGAGTGAGTTACAGTTGCTTGCCTGAGTGCCAGATTTGAAGTGAGTGGTAGGGGGAAGTAGGGAGAGGAGGAAAGGGGTAAAAGGTGGGAATAGAAATGAAGACCAAGGTGCTAGGAGCAGGAAGGGGCTAACAAGGGGAAGATAATTCTAAACAGCTGCTTGCTTAACTCCTAGGCTTGTCTGGGACCTGCCTTGTTCTTCGGAGCCTGGGGATTTAGGTAACAGGATTCCTGGTGGAGCTCTTCTGCATCTGTGATGCAAAGTGAATTAAAGCCCTTGGTAAATAAAGGCACAGGGTAAATAAGGATCTTATCTTGGTAGAAAGCTATACTTTTTACGGAACTTTCACATTTTTTCCCTTATTTGAGTCTCCAAACAATTCAACGCAGGATAGAGACTATCCTCATTAAGCTTTGATAAAAATCGAAGGCAAGCAAGCTCCTTTTACGTTCAGTTCAAAAAGTCATGTGGTGGTTGGTATCATCATGCCTTATTTTAAGGAAGTGATAGATCTGAAATAGTGACCCAAATGTGATACTTACAATACAGAAAATTTGGAAACAATTTAAATATTTGACAATAGGAAGTTAGTTATGTATCTTACCGTCATATAATGTGGCCATTAAAGTGGTAAAAACAATACTTACTGGGTTTCCCTGGTGGCGCAGTGGTTGAGAGTCCGCCTGCCGATGCAGGGGACACGGGTTCGTGCCCCGGTCCGGGAAGATCCCACATGCCGCGGAGCGGTTGGGCCCGTGAGCCATGGCCGCTGAGCCTGCGCGTCTGGAGCCTGTGCTCCGCTAAGAGAGAGGCCACAACAGTGAGAGGCCCGCGTACCCCCAAAAAAAAAAACCAAAAAAACCCCAAAGAACAATACTTACTGATGAAGGAAGATTTTAAGATATATTATTTAGTGAAAAAATAGTTTATAATATATTATGTAGGCTGTGACTTTATTTTTTATAAAAATATGTATATTATGTATGTACGTATTCATGAGAAAAAAGTATGATAAATGTGGTTGATTATTTCTGGGTAAGATTTTATAATTTCTTTCTTTTTGTTTATATTTTCGAACTTACAATGAACATGTATTATTTGTGTGATATTGTAAAAGGTTGAATTCTGAGTGCCTCTTATAGATTCATGGATTTTAGGTCCCACATGTATCTTGTTCTTTACTTTCACCTAGACAGAGGCTTTCTGAATAATGTCTTTAAATGTCTGTGCAATGGACATGTAAGAAGGTAGGAAGGAAATAAACATTGGATAAATGCTCACTTTACAGTAGTGTCCCCTTATGCTCGGGGCATATGTTCCAAGACCCCCAGTGGATGCCTGAAGCTGTGGGTAGTACCAAATCCTATATAGAGCATGTTTTTTCCTATACTACATACCTATGATAAAGTTTAATTGATAAATTAGGCACAGGAAGAGATAGTAACTAATAAGAAAAGAGAACAATTATAACACACTGTAATAAAAGTTAAGTGAATGTGGTCTCCCTCTCTCAAAATATTTTATTGTACTGTACTAACCCTTCTTGTGATGATGTGAGATGATAAAATGCCTGCATCATGAGATGAAATGAGGTGAATGACGTAGGCATTGTGATGTAACGTTAGGCTACTATTGACCTTCTGATGACACATCAATGGAGGATCATCTGCTTCGGGTGATGCTGGGTCACTGACCCATGGTGATGTTGATGATTGGGTGTTGGGAGCAGATAATGGATGTCCAGGGTTGGGGAGTCCCTGGTGGGATGGAGCGGCATGGCACAAGGTTTTGTCAAGCTCTCAGAGTGGCGTGCAACTTAAAAATTATGAATTGCTTATTTCTGGAGTTTTCCATTTAATATTTTTGGATCTCGGTTAACTGCAGGTAACTGAAACTGCAGAAAGCAAAACTACAGATAAAGGGAGACTACTGTACTTGGAACTTCACCTCTACTTTCTCTGCTATCCTCACAATATCCCTGTGAAGTTCATTTTAATTTCCCACTTAGCTGATCTGATGATAATACCAAAGCTCTAAGGGTAAATTAAATTGGCAAAGATTATGCATCAAAAATAAGTGGTGGGGGCTTCCCTGGTGGCGCAGTGGTTGGGAGTCCGCCTGCCGATGCAGGGGACACGGGTTCGTGCCCCGGTCCGGGAGGATCCCACATGCCGCGGAGCGGCTGGGCCCGTGAGCCATGGCCGCTGAGCCTGCGCGTCTCGAGCCTGTGCTCCACAACGGGAGAGGCCACAGCAGTGAGAGGCCCGCGTACCGCAAAAAAAAAAAAAAGTGGTGAGGATAGGGGAGAACTTAGCTGTGTCTTGTTCCAAAGTCCACACACCATCTTCTCTGCCATACTGTCTCCCACCTCCCGGCAGACATCATCCTTCACTTCACCGTACTTGACCCCAGCTGTGACTGTCTCTCCATATGCACCTGATATAGCTCCTTCCTCCGGGTTGCCCTCTGAGCTTCTTTTCCTGAACGTCTTTTCTGCTTTCACACCTCTGCCGTCTTTGAGCTCCATTCTATCTAACCTGTTAGCATCACTCAACTTGAAAGCAATGGTTCTTATTTGTGTTTTGGACCCGGAACTCACTTGCGAATCTTATGAATGCTCTCCCCAGAAAATGCACTTTGCAGAGACAGATATATATAGATAGAGACGTAATTCTTTGTCTACTATTTCAACATATTCATGGTCCCTCTCATCTCAAGGTCCTCAGATTAAAAACTCTGCTGTGAGGCTTTAAATACATATTATAGCTTCTTAGATGAAGCACGTGACAGTGATTGTTCATTTTGGTTGCCTGCGAACCAATGTATATGTTCCCTGAGGTAAGGAAATGCCCTTTTTGCTATTTGCACCTCTAATGACTCCAGGGAAATATATATGGGGTGAAAAAAAGCTACCTGAAGAGCAACCAATTAATTGCATGTGATACTTGATGGGTGCTGTATACTAAGTTTTTAAAAAATAAAACACTAAATATTCATGGAGGGGCTAACGCATGATAAACAATATATTGCATGGCCTGTTTCCATGGTGAACTGTTCAATGGTGGTAATTTTAATACGTTTATTTTTGTTTGTTTTCTTCCTTCAGAAATGAATGCCAGGGGAGTTATCCTCAATGCATTTGAACGCTATCGCCTAAAAACATGCATTGACTTCAAGCCTTGGTCTGGAGAACCCAACTATATATCAGTGTTCAAGGGCAGTGGGTAAGTTGAAGAGTTGGTCTTCTAAGTGCTCTGATGAGAACTGTTGTGGCTGGGGCATTACATCACAGCAGTTGCCCTCGACCCTAACCTTGGCGGGGGGTCGGGGGCTTCCATCGCTGTTTGCTGGATCTGTTTTCTTTAGCCATAAAAGAATATTTTCATACATGCAACCAGACTGCCAACGTTAAGACAAGGAAGGTGGGATCGCATGCCATCCACCCTATGACTCTGTGAACTTCAACCTGTTTGTCGTTTCTATACTCCTTATTTCTGCCTTCAAGTAAAACCCATCTGTATGTATGTGCACATGTATATTTAAATTTATTTTAACCTAAGAGCTCTTACTACTTCAGTTAAGAAGGTGATAGTTATTTGACTCAAGGTCAGCAGTTCTGAATGGTTGCTATACCTATAAAACCCTTATTCAAGGACCATCTGAAAAATTTTGAAATTGCCAGAAAAGATCAGGACTTGGCTGCCTGGAGGATGACTCAGTCCTTTTTAAACATTTGGTGTCACAGCCCAAGTTCCCCAAAGGTCATCTGGTCTGGAAGGCTTTTCATACCGCACTGAGGTTCTGAGAGAAATACATGGTGTCCAAACATAGGTGAAGGATCTAGGTGGGTACCTAAGTGCATTAGGCATTAGGGATTTTGCCTTAGGACCTCCACCTGCATCAATATAAAACCCTCTCCCCCTTCTGTAAACCCTCCTGTAAGCTGCTGGTCTTCAGTGGGAAATAGGCGCATTGGGAAGCAAGAACTCTCCATCGGAAAGGGCTGTGACAAAATAGCAACAGTGCAACATGAGTTTCTCCACGCTCTGGGATTCTGGCATGAACAGTCTCGGTCTGATCGGGATGACTATGTCAGCATAATTTGGGACAGAATTATTTCAGGTACGTTTATCTTGTTTTCTTACATTGTTTTTTAAGTTAAATACTGAATTTCTAAACATGTGCCCTCTTCTGCCATTGGTGCTGTCTATTAATAATGGGAAAACTCTGATGTTTTGATCTTACTTGATTTGGCTCTAATTCAATAGGGGTTGAAGTGCCTGAAGGTTTTTGGGGAACAGTATTCCAGAACCCCAGTTTGAGCTGGGCGTGATCTTAGAAACCAGTGTTTCCCGAAGATTATTTTATGTAGTGCCATTGCACAAGTTGTTCAGGGGGGTTGTGAGGAAAGGAATCTGATTTTCCAAAATTAATTTGGGAAATCCTAGGTTAAAAGAAATTAAACTTAGAGTTATTTACACTGCTGTACTGTTCAGTGTCTTTGCTAGACTAACATAAATTGTAAATCTCCAAGAGGAGCATTTCCTAAAATGACTTGATCATGCTTTTTTTTTTTCTCTTTTTGTGGAGTGTTTGGATTTATTCTTTTCTTAAAATTTTTTTTTATTTTTTATTTTTTTAACATCTTTATTGGAGTATAATTGCTTTACAATGGAGTGTTAGTTTCTGCTGTATAACAAAGTGAATCAGCTATACATATACATACATCCCCATATCTCCTCCCTCCTGCGTTTCCCTCCCTCCCTCCCTGTCCCACCCCTCTAGGTGGTCACAAAGCACTGAGCTGATCTCCCGGATTTATTGTTCTTTGGAGCCCATGTTGGGAAACACTGCAACAGCCTGAACTTTTCGTGACTTTGTGCTCAAAGTCAGAAAGGTTTGGTTT
>NW_020174565.1:1046087-1101732 GCF_003031525.2 Neophocaena asiaeorientalis asiaeorientalis
TGGCATCGCTATCAAGTGAGGCCAGTGAGGGCTGCTCTGCGCTGAGGGCCCCTGACATCACAATTCTAACATCACATTACCTGCCCCTGGCCTCACCCCTACCCAGAGTCTGGGGGAAGGCACTGAAGCCAACTGAAAGATTTCTAGAACGAGAGAAGTGTTGAGCTTTAATCTATGGCCTCACTCTTTAAGATTTCCAATGTCTTATTTCTGTTAGAAACTTCTGCCTCGACTTGATAACACATCTTTATGCTTTGTTGATCAAATCTACCTTGTTGGGTCCGCAAAATCATTCGATTTCACATTGCAGTCAGTGGCCCATTGGTATGATGCTAAGCGGTCAGGAATCTTCTCTAAATGTATTTATTTACATACATCTACACGTGTTCCAGAAACTAAGAATAACTAAGATAACTAAGAAATCACTGACAATGTCAGTCCTTTCTGATGACCACGTTATCATTCCCAGGTCCTACCCCACCACACCTCCCAAAGTCCTCTTATTTTCATCTCCATCCACTGAGGATACTCTACCTCTCCTCATTGCCAATGACCCTGAGTGTTTCAACAACACTTTTTAGAATCCTTCTTTCCATTAGCAGTTCTTAGAACCTTAGGCCAAATGCTAAAGTCCAACTTTGAGCTGAAATGAAACCTTAGATATAAGTTCAGCATGACAGCTGGTATCACAATTCTAAGTTTGAACAGTCTATTCTAAGATAGGAATATATGAAACACTCTTGAAATACCATAGAGTGTCGGCTGTAGCCAAGGTTGCACTGTTTATTATAGTCTTTATTTCTAAGTTAACAGTCTTTGGAGTAAGATAAACTAAGTTTTGTGAACATCAAGTAATTAAAGATTTTTATCTATCATTTAGACAAAAAGAGCAATTTTGAATCCTATGATGACCAGCAAACAGACTCCCTGAATGTTCCCTATGATTACAGCTCAGTGATGCACTATAGTAAAACCGCATTCCAGAATGGATCAGAACCAACAATTGTGACAAGAATCCCAGACTTCATGGATGTGATCGGCCAACGAATGGATTTCAGTGACTCTGATATCTTAAAGTTGAATCAACTGTATAACTGCTGTATGTGACAGGTTCTTCGAAATGACTTCTCCTCCTCTCTGCTCTGTAGGCAAACATTCTGTTCTGTGCCATTTTGCCAAGCATTGCTGGGTTTTCTGAAATTATAGTTAGAAAATTGTTTGATAATAATAGTTTGATAGTTGAAGTTTGATATTCTGAAAGAAAGAAAACAAAACAAAACAGAATAGCCCCCAGATACCAGACTACAACATGGAAGCAGCATTTTTCTTCTCACAAGTTCTGGGCTTTAGATATAAATACAAACGGAGTCCTATAGCAGCGTGAGCGTGACCCACTCAAGTGTTTGAAGCTGTTACTGATGCACATGTGGACCAGCTTGATATTCAAAACTCTTTTCAGCCCGAATGAGGTGTACAGTCACAATATAAATGGGATCAAATAATCCAGGTTGTGGTTTATTACTCTGAATAACTAGGGGAGTGTAGACTCAGGTTTCTATAATTAGTTAACCCGGTAAACAAGACTTGGGGCAGGCAGCTTATACAGAACTACACAGTCGGTCGATTGTCTTGGTTTCGCAGATATCAAGAGATCTTGAAGCCACCATCACTCAGGATCAGTGACAAGTCCCCCCTTTTTTTTTTTTTTTGACAAGTCCCCTTTAATGTCATCCTAGAATTCCTAGTGCTTCAGGATAATCTCAGTTTTTACTACTTAGATTATCATGTTATATATGAGCGTCAATAATTGTCTTTTTGCTTTGGTAGCCTCTTCCTTGAGCTTTATGGAGTCGTGCGATTTTGAACTGGAAAATGTGTGTGGTATGATTCAAAGTTCAGAAGATAGTGCTGACTGGCAACGGGTCTCCCAGGTTCCCGAGGGGCCAGAGAGTGATCACTCCAACATGGGCCGGTGCAAAGGTAACAGGAGTGAGATACTTCCAGCTTTTACTCTCAGTGCTTCTAGCCTCTTTCTTTGCTGTGAAATACTGGGATTTGAGTTCTTATTTTTATTAGAATTATTAATGATAACCCACTCGTGCTGCTCAGGAATTGGTTCTGTGCCTTATAAGGATATGGTTAATTTCTTTGCTTTTTACTGTCCAAGTTTGCTTTTTTTCCCCATGAGTCAGCGCTGGGCTCTGTGAAGCCTCTACCCATAGTATGTGCCCACAGCAAGAGGGGCTGCCCGTCCCCGAAAGGACTCTTTTGTCTGGAGAAGTGGGGTTGTTTTCTTGAAGCCTGAAGGATCCAAGAGAACTTCAGTGAACAGCCCCAGGCTGTGAATTAATCAGTTTCAGAATTTCAGCTGGTTGTGATTACCCTTCCTGTTACAAAAATACTTTAAATGAAGGTAGAAAGTACCATTTATTTAATTTTACTCAGATGAGTATTCTTTTCCATTGAAATTTTGTTTTGAATCAAATAGTCATTTATTTGGCTATAAGCACCACATTTTTATTTATTTTTTCATTTCTGGCAGCAAATATGTAAAACTAGCCTTCAGAACCCAGGGCCATTGCTTGACAGCTCAGATGACCTGGGAAGGGGTAGAGACCTCTAAGAGCATGGAGGGGCTTTTCCTTTTTCTTTTTTGGGGGATTGGTGGGGACATGACAGATGTTGTTTAAAGGTACAAACTTGTGACAAGTAGTAAAAAGCCCTAGAGATCTAATGCACAGCATAGTGAAAATAGGCAACACTATTGTATTATAATCATCAGACTTGCTGAGACTAGACTTAATTATTCCCACCACCAAAAAGAAATGATATTATGTATTGTGATAGAAGTGCTAATTATTGCTGCAATGACAATCAGCTGCCAATATATAAATGTGTCAAATGAACATGTTGTGTACCTTAAATTTACACAATGGTACATGTCAAACATATTTCAATTAAAAAATATTTTTTAAATGTAGATTTGAATCGTGGATAGTGGTTCTACACAGATCAGTAGGAGGGAGGAAGGGAAGGGGCAGGTGGAGAGAGAGAGAGAGAAAGAGGGAGAGAGAGAGAGAGAGAGGCTAAACCAAACAGGTAACACTTTTTCCCATTTTTGAAAACTAACGTATAGTAAGAAAAAAGTGATCTAATGTTGCTTTTCTTCATAGACTGCCTGCTCCAAGAACTGCATTTAAATGCTCAAAACAGTGCCCTGCATACAGTGGGAACTAGGTGGAAATAGAGTGCCCGCGAGACACGCATTCCTGTATCCGGTATCTGTTTTCTCAGTTCTGCATTTTGTCCTCTTTAACAGGTTCTGGTTTCTTCATGCATTTCAACAGGAGCTCTGTAAATGAGGGGGCCACAGCAATGCTGGGAAGTAGAATACTATACCCTAAACGAGGATTTCAGTGCTTGCAATTTTTTTTATATAATAGTGGAAGTGAATATGACCAACTGAACATCTATATCAGGGAATATTCTGCAGCCAGTGTGAACAGGACTCTGACCCTTGTGGAAGAAATAAAAGGTACACTATCACCGTTCTTATTCTTGGGTTCAGAGTGAGTCAGTCTTAACCCTTTACTTAATGCAAAACCACTTACAACAGGGTAGGGGCTATGGACTTAGTACTTTTCAATGTAGAACTTGATCCTACTTGTTTTATGCAGTGGTTGGGAAGCTAAAATGAGAGTCCTTTCTATGCTACAGAATATGTGACACTTAAGAAACTGTAGATCAGTCTCTGGCGCTGGGGAAGTCCGTTCTTGGCAACTAATAAAAATATAATGGAAACTAGCTTAGGCAAAATGTGAAGAGTTACTGGCTCAACATAACTATATTGTAGAATGGAGAAGAGAGGAGCTGGCCTCAGACAGGATGGGACCTGTCCCTGAACATGGTTGGGGACCTTTCCTGTTATCTCAGATGGGCTTTGTCTGTAAAACTGGTGCTTTGGCTGTTTCACTTCCCAGCTTACATTTTACCAAATGTACCATCAGACTAGAGAAGGGTCTCTTCCTCTAATTTCTAGCCTAGAAAAATAAATTCCAGCAAAGGATTCTAATTGTTATGACTTGAGTTAAATGCATCTTCTGGAGCAATTCTGAGTGGAGAGAGGGCAACACTGATTAGACGGCCACCCTTCCTTCTAATCATGTGTCTGGGAGGTGGGTCACATTGACCACATATTAAAGCAGGTGGTTCAGGAGGTCCGCTGAGGAAGGGAATGGCTGTGGCCTGGCGGCTGTATTACTGTCTGCTCCACGCAGTGACCTCTTGGTTTGAATGAATTGACTAAAACCTATTATAAAACGGATCCACATTATGTCATATGTCATGCCATTTTCCCCCTGTTTAACAGTGAAAAACAATCTGAAACATAGATGATGTTTTCCTATATGTATATGTATATACATATATACACGCATTATACATGTACATTTTATGTATCTAGTGCATATATAAAAGATTATAAATAAGATTATTACACACATAGTTGATTATACATATATAATCCCTTGCATTAGCAATCTGTGGGTGTTATTATTGACAGATAATAGCACAAAATGCACTTAAGAAACCTGAATTTAAACTGAAAGTACTGGTAAAAATGAAGTGGAGGCTCTCATGAAAGGTTTTTGTTCAGTCTGGGGTCCTTCCACGGAGAATAGCATTTTCTGTAATTTGGATCTTTCTAACTTACTTTCAAGCAACATGTTTCTCATTAAGTGCCAGTATATTTAAGTTTGAAGGCATTGAGTTAACTACTAGTTTGACATGAATTCCTGAGCTATTCTCTACCTGGGAGGCTTCTGAAAACTTTTAAAGGGACTGCTTCTTATTTGGGTATGTGACATCAGAAAATAAGACAAGATGTCATACAATGTGCTGCTAGCTAGGGGTAGGAGTAATAGTGGAGGGGACGTGTAGTCTGGGAAGAAAGGAGATGGTACCAAATATCAGATATGTAACATCGAGTCAGTTGCAAGATGTGGGCTTTCTAGGGTTTGGTGAATTCATACTTAATACTGCCAAAGAGTTGACTAAAAATTTTGCATGTGAAGGAAGTATTCCGATCAAAGTATAAATAGATTAAAGGAGGCTTCAGCTGAGTATCACAGGAATCTGGGGTACAAGTGTAGGGTATTGGGCTTGCTTGTCTGTTTAACTAACTGAATGGGAGGTAACTTGTAAGTTGGGCATGGAGTTCTCATGAGTTAGATGCTATCGTTTGCCCACCTATCTCTGGGAAAGGGTGCTCTATCTAAGAATCAGCTAGATGAGCATCCAGATATTCCAGAGAGCTGCGCCATCCCCACAGAAATGCCTTGAAGTAACTGGGCCTGAGCTGGAGGCGTAAGAAAGCCATACCTCATACCCGCAGGAAGCAGTAGGTCTAGAAAGACCCTTTGTCCATGAAGGTTAGAACGCTAATGTCGATTTGCACATGATTCATAGTCCTTTGTCCTCTTTGGAATAATAATGTCTCTCTTGCAGATATACCCATCGGGAGCTGGCAGCTTTACCACGTAACACTGAAAGTGGCCAACAAATTTAGAGTGGTATTTGGAGGCATCAGAGGCGCTGGTGCCTCACGGGGTGGCCTGTCTATTGATGACATCAATCTTTCAGAAACACACTGCCCTCATCATGTCTGGCATATAAGGAATTTCACACAGCTCATTGGCAGCCCCAGCGGATCTGTCTTCAGTCCTTCATTTTATTCTTCTAAAGGCTATGCCTTTCAGATTTGCTTGAATCTAAGTAGTTTGCCTAATGTAGGAATGTATTTCCACTTGATCTCTGGAGCCAATGATGATCAATTAGAGTGGCCATGTCCTTGGCAACAAGTCACGATGACCATCTTGGATCAAAATCCTGACATTCGACAGCGTATGTCCAACAAGCGGAGTATAACTACAGACCCATTTATGACCACTGGTTTGTGACTCATCTTTTTTATTGGTAATACACAATCACTGCTCTAGGAGGGGTGGATGATTTGGGAAGGAAAGACTGCATAGCCAGGTAGCTAGGGAATTTTGAGCCCCAAATCTAAGGATCAGAAGATATTTAGGGGAAGGGCTTCAGCAGCTGTGGACAGAGTCTCCCAGGCAGGAGACTGTCAGAAATGTCAGCAAAGATGCCAACAAATTGAGAAGATATTGGCTATATTTTTGGAAACTGATGACAATACCTGAATTCCCAGGGTTGTACGAGGAGTGTTTTAGTTTTAGAGTCCGACGCACCTGGATTCAATCCAAGGTTTGCTTCTCATTAGCTGTGAAACCTTGAGCAGGTAATCTCTTGAAACACCAGTGTCCTCAGAAGTAAAACTGGGACAGTAATAAAAACCCCACACATTTGTTAAAAGTATCTCTACAGATCAAGTAGGGAAGTTTGTGGAAGGGCCTGGTATGGAGAGGCTCTCAGATGTTGAGTTCTCCTAACCCATGCTGTCCTGGTCTTGCCTCTGAATTGTCAAAAACAGTTCGGCTTTTGTAACGGGGGTGGTTTTTGATCAGAACGAAGATGTTGAGTAGGTGCTCCGTAGTGTTGGGAAGGGTATGGGAATGGATTGCAACTTCTTATTAAAGAATTCTGGAGGACTTGCCAATGGTGACACCATCCCCCCTCTTTCTAGTCTGAAAAAGAAGAGCACCCAGAAAGCAATGATCACATCTCTAATTGTAATAATCCTTTGCCCTCTGGGAACATAATAAAGCGAAAAATGGAATTGTGGCAAGGTGAATATTATTGCCCAATCTGAATTCTGTATATGAAAAGAATGGACCTGAATGGCTTGGGGAAAAAATATATATATAATCTGATAGGAAAAAAAATAGTATTCACAAAGAGGTGTGGGGATTTGATGTTCAGAATTTCTTTACCTTTTTCCAAAACCTTTCTCCCTGAATGATACTGAAAATGGCTCAAGTTTGGGTGGGTCACCACCTTTTCCCAGAAGCAGTGCTTCTCACTGTCTTCTACTCCTGAAGGACTTTACTCTGTTAGGTGAATAATTCAATTACTAAGGTGAATTGTTCAGTGCTAATATTAAAAACTCTCTCAGTAACACATTGGTTTAACTCAGCTAAAAGGACTACCTGTAACTCAGAAGGCCACTAAAGAATGATTCAAATGGGCAACGGAGTTTCTACACTGCTTGTTCAGTAGAAGTGTGACACCCCCATGTAGGAAGCCTTTGACACCTCTCCACTCATATTCCAGAATGTGCTCCTCTCTGCCATGGCATCTCATTTCTTTAGGACAGTCTAAATGAAGAAACTCCAGTGACTTGCCAGGGAATACATTACAGGTCAATAGCATCACTGAATGATTTTGAGCTCTGTCCTAATTGTGCTTCACATTGCTTGTGCTTTCCTACACCAAAAGCTATGATGATGCTAAACACAATCCATTAATATAAATTGCTTTTTCAGGTAATGGAAGCTATTTTTGGGACAGGCCTTCCAAAGTGGGAGTACAAGATTTTTTCCCTAATGGAACTCAGTTTCAAAGAGGTGGGGGCTATGGATACAGTGTCTTTATGACCCATGAGAGGCTGAAAAGCAGAGATTTTATGAAAGGAGATGATGTTTATATCCTCCTGACAGTGGAAGGTATGTCAATAAAAGTCATTTTATCTAAGCTGCTTTTTTTTTTTTGTGGTCGTTGATTATTTACTGTGTTTTTCTGGATTCCGTGTTTAGATATATTAGAAACGTGGGAGGGAATGGACACGAGTGAGATTTTTTTTAGTATGAATCATTAACAATATGAAAATAATTTAAATGAAAACAGGGACAGTTCCAGGATAAAGAACTTAATTAACACTGCCTGGAGCAATAGTGGAAAGCTTTAGTCCAGAACACTTCTTTAGAAATAAGCTGAAGTATAGCCATTATACCCTAGAATTTAACTCTAGGACTCCAGAAGTAAAAATATCCCAGAAACACATAAAATTAGAGTGGAAATGATCTGGCTTTATTGTCTCTTTCAGATATGTATACATACATATATAGAGATATGTGCACACACACATATATCTTGTCAGTAATAGCATTAATCTATTGTCTTCTAAAATTTCTCAGCCATGGCAGCCAATAATTACATTTCCCAGGAATACTGTTTGTTTCCATGCCAAGGCCCAGGCAAGCATGTGTTCAGTTGTAGTCCCGCAGGCTGGTTCAGCTTCCCTTTGTGTCTAGATTTCAGCCTGCCTGTTTATTTTTTCACTGCCTATAAACGTTACTGAATGGTGCTTCAAGAGTACCTGAATTTCTCACAAACCTGAAGCCTGAACATTTTATTTTGAAACTTAAAGATCAGATGCTTGTTAAACCCCAAACTGATTTCCCTCCATGCTCTCCTCTCACCCTCCTTAGACATATCCCACCTTAATACTACACAAAACGAGCCAATCCCGAACTTGGGCGTCAATGACCTTTGCACAAACTTTAAATGTGAGAATGATGGCGTTTGCATTCTCCATCATGGCAAAGCTGAGTGCAGGTAAGGATACAATCTACCCATTCTTTTGTTACATATTTTTTCATTCCCACAATGTAGGATTCATATGATATTTCATATGAATGAAATCAGTTGATTCTCATCTCAAAACCGTTCATAAGATATTTATCTTTTGCTCTCCATTTGGGACTTTGTGTTGCCAACAGAACGACAGAAGTATTTATGCAAAGGTAGCACGTTATTCTAATTGCCTGAAACAGTCCTCATGAGTTACACATCTTATTAGGTCCTCACAACGGTCTGGTGTGGTTACTGTGACTGTCCTCGTTTCCTAGATGGAGATACCTAAATTCTAAGAAAAGCTTGGCCACGGTCATAGCTGGGATGTGGAGGGACTGGGACACCGAGAACTAAATTTTCTCCAGTACCTATGCTACCTTCCTTTCCCAGCTGGGAGCTGCTGTGTTAAGTCCCAGATTAGGAGTAATTCCATTGTTCCTTTCCGTTGGCCCTGCCTGTGCTAGTCTAACCAACACTTCTAGTCCAGAATGGGTGACAAATTGTTCTATCTGCCAATGACCTGAGTGTTGACTCACACCTTCGATGGTGAAGATTTTCAGATTAAAATATCAACTCATAACTCTGAGTCATGTTCCGAACATGTAGGTGTCCGTCAGGGGAAGACTGGTGGTACATGGGAGAAAGGTGTGAAAAGAGAGGCTCAACTCGAGACACCATTGTGATTGCTGTGTCTTCCACTGTTGCTGTGTTTGCTGTGATGCTGGTCATCACCCTTGTCAGTGTCTACTGTACCAGGAAAAAGTATCATCAAGAGACAAGTTCAAACACAACAAATATGACCCTGGAAAATGTAAGTTGACTCTCATATTTGGTTATTCAAAACCTATTGATGGAATCATATGAAGACAAATTAGGACTTTTTATATATACTAAAAAAAAAAAATTTCTCTACTCCCTATGCTGGGGACAACAGCTTTGAGACTATGAGTTCTTGTTATGTTCACTATAAAGCAACGGGTCTTAAATTGGGATCCATGGAGGGTTTTACGGGGGATTTTATTATCCTTCTGGAACTGTACCCAGAATTTTGTGTGGTTGTGCAATTTTCCGGGGTGGGAGTCTGTGACCCTCCTGAAAGGCACAACTGATTTTGCCTACACATTTCAACCTTCCTGGTTAAGGGGAGAGGTGACCTGTAAGTGTCATCATTCTAAAGGTTGAGCTCAGGCTTGTAGGAAGGGAGTGCTAGGCACATTTGGGGCTTTTGCATTAAAGAAGTTTCCAAATGATTCTGGCTTCATGTGTGCTAACTAACTCTAAGGCAAGATTTTCAAGTAGAAGTTTTAAAGTCTTGCCTCAGAAGGTCTCTAGAATGGCAATACACTCTTGAAATTACCCTGGGGACTATTTGAGATGGATATTTGCACACAGGACGTTCACTGTGCGTGCTCTTGGGAACACCAGTGATGGAGTGAGGGAAGGTGGACCAGGCAGAGGGCGAGGTTGGATTGTGCTGTGGTTGCAGCTGAGGCCTCAGCAACCTCTGCAGGGAGCTCTGGAGCTGGGGGGGCCCTTAGAGTGCCCTGAATTGAGGCAAGGGGGCCAGGCCATTGTACTCCCCACATCAACAGCCATTGGATTGGGGCTGTCCCCGGGGAGGGAGCAGAAAATTAAGCAAGGCAGCACCCTTTGGGGTAGGGCATGTCCTGCAGGAAAGCTTTCATTTGGAAGGGCAGGACTAACAGAGAACCCCAACACCCACTACATACCCCAGTCACAGGGAGCACAGTTTCATATGCATATTCCTATTCTCACTCATAAAAGAGCACTTCTAATGGAATAAAATCTGAACATCATTTAAAAGTGAAACTTAAAAATTCTTCCGGTTCCATTTCATTCGAAACAGGGTCTCTGAAAATTACTAGCAAAACTGAAGACAAAACACACCCGATTAACACATCTCTGAAACCGAAAATACTGCAATTACCTTAAGCGTGAGGATATTTTCTTTAAAAAAAATGATTATTCAAGACATGCTGTATTTAATTTAATTAATTAATTAATTAATTTTTTTGCGGTACGCGGGCCTCTCACTGTTGTGGCCTCATCCCGTTGCGGAACACAGGCTCCGGACGCGCAGGCTCAGCGGCCATGGCTCACGGGCCCAGCCGCTCCGCGGCATGTGGGATCTTCCCCGTCCGGGACACGAACCCGTGTCCCCTGCATTGGCAGGCGGACTCTCAACCACTGCGCCACCAGGGAAGCCCGACATGCTGTATTTTAAATTTTCGATTTCTTTTAGTAGACAAACTTATTTGTTTAAAGACACTTGTTTGTTAAAGACAATACATTTGTGAAGTTATTCAAAAGGTGAACAATGATAATGAACAGAAAGCAAATAGTTTTATTCTCAAACACTGCTGTCATGTTTCCTCAACCTCAGGAAGATGTTTAAAGCTGGTCATAGGCAGTGGATCAATTACTTCACAAGCTTATTAGAAAACTACTTAAAATATATATAGGTTTGGGCTTCCCTGGTGGCGCAGTGGTTGAGAGTCCACCTGCCGATGCAGGGAACACGGGTTTGTGCCCCGGTCCGGGAAGATCCCACATGCCGTGGAGCGGCTGGGCCCGTGAGCCATGGCCGCTGAGCCTGCGCGTCCGGAGCCTGTGCCCCACAGCGGGAGAGGCCACAGCAGTGAGAGGCCCGTGTACCGCAAAAAAAACAAACAAACAAAAAATATATTTTTTGTTTGTTTGTTTTTTGTTTTTTAAGACAGGTATTTCCAGCTTACTCTATGGCTCAAAATAAAAGGGACAGATCAGTCAATGACCCAGTAGGTCAACCTGGTGGAAGCTGTGCCCACTGGCATGGTCCTCTGGGCTAGTAGGGATGTACTCCGGGGCTGGAGTAGGAATGGTGGGGGAGTGGTTAGGGAGGAGAGGACCAGTTAGCTGGTGGATGGGACTGCCAGGATATTCCTCTGGAAACTGGTAGATGTAAGTGCTATTATAAAGGCCGATTTGTTGACCTAAAATTGGAATTAAAGAAAATGATAAAACAAAGAGAAGAAGAAGGAAGTTAATTCAACCAAGGAGAGAACTATTAGAGTATCAGGGACATGGTAGGGCCATTAAGTGGAAACACACACACACAGCCACCATATTATAAAAACAGAACTGTTTTGCCTCTGGGTCATTTAAACATGCCCAAGAGCAAGGAGTCAACTTACATTTTCCTTAGTCTAGGCATTTCTACACTAGATTTACTGACAGCAGAAACTCCAGCTCTAGTTTAAATCTTAAATCGGAATGACCTTTTTCCTGAGACTGAAGTTTGTGCTCACCCTGATGTTTTAGCATCTGAATAAAGTGGGATAGGCCAGAGCATGTTCCTGGAGACGAGCCTGGGGTCCCCTTGCCAGTTGGGAGGGATGCCAGGAGACTGCTCATGGCACTTCATTTAAGCATTAGACTGTTTCGTTGGATTCATTTCAATGAGAGTTTTTAAATTTAGAAATTAAGTGATCGATTGTTCTTCCCCCTTTTAGCAATATGCACTTTGAAGATTAACTCGGCAATACAGCCAACAAATGAAATGAAAAATTCTTCATGATGGTTTCACCTACAATATATTCCAACCACTTCACCTGCTATAGACGGATCTTCTCTGTACATAGCTGGATATACTACAAATCATTATTTTGGTAAAGGTCTAATTGGTGAAATGTTGCTTGTGTTTTTGTTTTTAAAGGAGGGGAGTAAGAAAATAAAAAATAAAAATAGATAAAGGTGGAGAAGAAATTCAGGCTGTTCTGGAAGCATAATATTGTCTATAAGACGGAGAGCAAGAACTGGGGGTAGCTTTCAAATGACTGCCTCTTCTTTGGGGGCCAAGTGTGTGGGCCTCACAGGTGATTCCCTAGAAACCCACTGGACACACCCAATGGGAATGATCTTCCATGTGGAATCTCAGCATTTCCATGCTGTCCTGTCCCGATGTAGGGAGGGACAGAGGGCAGCTCCTTCCTCCCTGGGGAAATGTGCCCCCCACAGCTCTAAAACTGGCCACTCTCTTGTTTCCTTTATTATTATTATTATTACTGACCATGTTTGCGGCTTGTGGGATTTTAGTTTCCCGACCAGGGACCAAAACCAGGACCTCAGCAGTGAGAGTGCAGAGTCCTAACCTCTGGACCACCAGGGAATTCCCTCTCTTCTTTTCTGACTTAAGCCTCACAGTATGTGAGTCTGGTTAAGAATCTGTTTGAACATACAACTACAATCAATAAGAACACTTTAAACTCCTAGAACAGTTCTCAGAGTTTTGGGTTTCAGGAGCCTTTATACTTTTAGAAATTATTGAGGGCCTCAAAGAGCTTTTGCATATGAATGTTCCATTTATCAGTTCTTACCATACTAGACATTCAAACGAGGAAAATTGAAAACTATGTCTTTATCAATCCTTGAAAAATAACAAGCCCATACGTGTTAACATAATTACTGTTTTCTTGAAAAATAACTATATTTTCCAAAACAAAAGAAAATTTAGCAAAAAGAGTGTGTGTTGTGTTACATTTTTTGCAAATCTCTAATATCTGGCTTAATAGAAAACAGCTGAATTCTTACATAAGTGTCTGCATTCAGTCTGTTGCAATATATTATTTTTGTAGAAGAATATAAAGAAAATCTAAACTTACACAGATATGTAGTTGGAAAAAAGAGGCATATTTGAATAGCTTTCCAAGTCATTACGGATATTCGTTTTGAATATCCTTTGTTAAAAGTGGACGAATGGTAATTTCTTAAAGGTTAGATACAATTGGAATCTGAAAACATATCAATGAATTTTGGTACTCCATCCAGTAAATCTATTGGTCTATCTCATATTTTGAATGGATCTTTCATCTATGCATGATTTTGTCATATCGTGCATTGATTATTTAGAAAATATTGGTTCACTGACTTATGTAGCTCTTACAACTTTTGGTACATTTCATCACACAGTATCAAAACATAACATTAATGTCACCACTCGTCTCATTAAAAAAGTTTTTTAAGTCTTGGAAGTTGATGCTCATGGTGTCAGAAACAAATTTTCCAAAATGCTAATTTTTGCTTGAAAGCTTAAAGTTCATCATCGGCAATAAGTACTGTCCTCCTTGTATGACAGGTACATGACTTCATTGAATTTTTAAAATTCAAGTTTTATTTTGAGGTCATTGTAGATTTACATGCAGTTGTTAGAAATAATACAGAGATCCCTGTGTACCCTTCACTTAGTTTCCCTCTACGGTGACAACTTGCAAAACTTTAGTGCAGTGTCACGACCAGGGTGTTGATATTGATACAAACTACAGAACAGTTTCATTACCACAAAAATCCATCAAATTGCCTTCATATAACCAAGTCCCTTTCTGTCTTGTTCCCACCTCCTGTTTAAACCATGGCAATCTGGGACTTCCCTGGCTGTCCAGTGGTTAAGACACCAAGCTTCCGCTGCAGGGGGCGCAGGTTGGATCCCTGGTTGGGGAACTAAGTAAGATCCGGCATGCCAAGCGAGTGGAAAAGCCCTTGGCAATCATTAATCTGTTCTCTATTTTTATAGTTTTGTCATTTAAAAATGTTATATTAACGGAACCATGCAGTATAGAAATTTTCGGGATTAATTTTTTTTTTAACTCTGCATAATTCTCTGTAATTCATCCAGGTTGTTGTGTGTACAATAATTTGTTCCTTTCTGATGGCTGAATAGAATTTCATGCCATGGATGCACCACAGTTTGTTTAATCATCCACTTGTTGCAGGACATTTGGGTTGTTTCCAGATTTTGGTTATTGCAAATGAAGCTGCTCTAAATATTCAGGTACTGGTTTTCATATAGATATAACTCTGCATTTTTCTGGGATACATGCCCAGGAGAGCATTGCTGGGTTATATGGTAGTTGCATGTTTAGTTTTTTAAGAAACTGCTACTGATTTGCATTGTGCCTGTACCATTTTACATTCCCACCAGCAGTGGTGATGCAGTTTCTCTGATCCTTACCAGCTTGGGTGTCATCGCTTTTTTTTTCCTGATAGACTCCATTATTTAGAGTAGTTTTAGAGTCACAGCAAAACTGAGCAGAACTTAGAGAGATATCCCCTATACCCCTTGTGCTCACATACACACAAGCTTCTCCCACCATCAATATCCCCACCAGATAAATTTGTTATAATTGATGAATCTACATTGATACGTTATTATCACTGAAAGTCCATAGTTTACATTAGGATTCACTCTTGGTGTTCTACATTCTGTGGGTTTTGACAGGTGAATAATGACATGTATCCACTACAACAGTGTCCTGTAGAATAGTTTCACTGACCTAAAAAATCCTCTGTGCTCTGCCTATTCACCCCTTTCCCTACCCGCCCCTCCCCACAACCACTAATCTCTTTACTGTCTCCATGGTTTTGCCTTTTCCAGAACATCTTTTAGTTGGAATCATATAGTAAGTCACCTTTTCAGATTGGCTTCTTTCACTTGTCACTATTTTTTTTTTTTTTTTGGCCGCGCTGCATGGCTTGTGGGATCTTAGATTTTAGTTCCCTGACCAGGGATTGAACCCGGGCCTCAGCAGTGAAAGCACCGAGTCCTAACCACTGGACTGCCAGGCAAGTCCCTTGTCACTATTTTTTATTTTAGCCATTCTGATTAAATGTGTAGTGATATCTCATTGTGGTTTTAGTCTGCACTTCCCTAGTGATGCATGATACTGAACATCTTTTCATGTACTTATTTGCCATCTCTATATCATCTTCCGTGGACTATCTCTTTACATCTTTTACTTATGCTCTAAATGGATTTTTTGCTCTTATACCATTGCGTTTTGAGACTTTTAAATATGTTCTAGATCTGTCCCTTTGTTGAATGTACGGTTTGGAAACATATTTTGCCACTCTGCAGCGTGTCTTTTCATTCTCCTAAAAGGATATTTTGCAGAGCAAAAGTTTTTAATTTTGATAAAGTCCAATTTATCAGTTTTTCCTTTTAGTGGATTGTATTTTTGGTATACCCAAGTCTCAGAACTCTTTGTCTAGCCCTAGATCCTGAATATTTTCTCCTGTTTAAAAAGATGTTTTATATATTTTTTGTTCTATATTTAACTCAGTGATACATTTTGAGTTAATTTTTATAAAAGGTTTGAGGTTTAGGTTGAGTTAATTTTTTGGCTATGGATGTTCGATTGCTCTAGGCATTGTTTGTTGAAAAGGCTATAGTTCCTCTATTGAATTGTATTACATTTTTTATATATATATAAAATTATAAATAATTTATATATAATGTAACAATTTTTAACTTATAATTATATATCTAATGTAATACCTAGAGAGCCACTATAAAAGCTGTGCAAAGGGACACTAAAAATCATATATAATAATGTATTAAACTATATATATGTTATATATTACATTATATATGTATATAAAATCATAGTCTTCATTCAATTTTGAAAAAAAATCTGCCAGATAACTAAGTCTGAATGACCATTATTTATCCTTTAAGTGTTTTTTAAAGTAAAAATGCTATTCTTTGAAAAAAGTGGCTAATTCATCTAACCCAAAAATCTTACAGGCGCTTTTCCTTAAGATAATCATTGTACTTCATTATGCGGCAGAAGTGCTTTATTAGTACGTTCCATTTTATCACGCAGAATATAAAAAAGATGTATGCTCAAGGTTTGAGATTTTGTACAGTTAATAACGGTTACTGCTTCATTAAGGATATTCTTAAGTAAAATTGGCTTTTAAATTATTTACTCATTTATTTATTTACTGCAAGTGTGTAACAGTGAGGATTACAATGACTGTCAGTTCAGTTTGGCACCACTGCCTTGATTTGGGCTAAGGTACCAGCAGTTCTATCCATCATTACTTTTTATTTTCCAATTTTTTTATTGTGTTAAAAATTTTTAAACTATAAAATTCACCATTTTAACCATTTTAAAGTGGCATTTAGTACATCACAATGTTATATAATCACCAGCGCTATCCAGCGCTAGATTATTTTCATCACCCTAAAGAACATTCTGTATCCATTAAGCAGTTACTCCCCTTCCTCCTTACCCCACCTCGAAGCCCCTGGCAACCACTAATTTGCTTTCTGTCTTTATGGATTCGCCTATTCTGGACATTTTGTATAACTAGAATCACATAATACGTAACCTTTTATGTCTGGTTTCTTTCATTTAGCATAAGATTTTCAAGGTTCATCTACATTGTATCATACAGCAGTACATCATTCCTTTTCACAGATGAATAATATTCCATTGTATGAATAGACCACTAATCATAGGAAGTTGTAGGAAGTCACTTTAGCGACAAAAGAGAAATTGTTGCCCACACGCTCTTGGTTAAGAGTGTACACTCTGAAGTCAGACTGCTTAGGTTCAAATCTCACAACACAGGGCTTCCCTGGTGACGCAGTGGTTAGGAAGCCGCCTGCCAATGCAGGGGACACAGGTTCGAGCCCTGGTCGGGGAAGGGTCGCACATGCCGTGGAGCAACTAAGGTTGTGTGCCACAACTACTGAGCCTGCGCTCTAGAACCTGAGCGACACAACTACTGAGCCCGTGCACCTAGAACCCGTGCTCCGCAACAAGAGAAGCCACCACGATAAGTCCACGCACCACAATGAAGAATAGCCCCCGCTCGCTGCAACTAGAGAAAGCCTGCGCGCAGCAACGAAGACCCAATGCAGCCAAAAATAAATAAATTAATTTTTCAAAAAGCTATAAAAAGAAAAAAATCTCACTACACATTTGCTGTGTGACCTGGGACAGTTATTTAATCTCTCTATGCCTTAATTTCCTCATCTCTATACTGAGTAGTAATATTATTTAGCTCATAATGTTGTTGCGAGGATAAACTACATAATATATGTAAAGTGCTTAGAACAGCGCCTGGCACATCACAACCACTATGTAGGTAAGGACTGCTATTGTTAGAAGAGGAAATACAAAGGGATGATGAAAGGGAGGGTAAGAAAGCAGGAGGGAGAATCTTGGATGATAATGGATTATTCTCAGTGATTTTTTTTTTTTTTTAGTTAAAAGTAGTTTTTTAAAATAATTGTATATGTGCCTCTCCTCACAACACATGTTCATGGCAGTTTACGATCAAAACCCTGGATAAGAGAATTCGGCCCCTCAAAAGTTGATATCATCATTGTTTTTTTTCTATGCAGGGTCATGACCATTTGTGCTGCAAATGTTATTTGTCTCCCATTGTTTGGTTCTTGGATGATTAACACTACCAAGTTACGGACAAGCTGTTACTATTCCATAATCAGGAATTCCCTACTTGAGAATGAGATAAATTTTTGAGAAGTTTCTATTTTCAATTCTAGGAGCAATAGATGAAAACCTCTCCAATTTCTTATATATGAATATAGTCATATTCCTCATATGTAGTATATGAAGATATCATGAGGACAAGGGAGTGAGTAGGTGTGTATAAACTTTAGCAAAATGCCATTTATTAATATCATGTAGCCATATTGGGTCCAAATTTGAGTTACCTGTTAGACTCAGGCTTTCAGCTTTTTAATAGTATATGGATTTTTATTTTTACAGTGGTTTCCAAAGGTTATAACTGGAGCATATAACAGTTTACATAAATGTTTCCTCTTTTTCAATTATACAAAAACTCCCATCCCACACCCAGTTTTCTTTAAAGTAAGTGGGGAAATGGAGCCATCTCAGTCTGTTGTGATCCAGTACCTGCCATGAGTCTCACACCAGGATATTTTTCTTTAACTACTTTTTCCATCGTCCCTGTATCCTGTGATTATTTAAGATACATGGTCTGAGGTATTAAATAACTAACTACTTCTCCAGTGGGGGGAGTATAAGAAATTTCATCATTGTTTCAAGGCAGGGAGTAGGGGGACTTCCCTGGCAGTCCAGTGGTTAAGACTCCATGCTTCCACTGCAGGGGGCACAGGTTTGATCCCTGGTGGAGGAACTAAGATCCCACATGCCACCAGGCGCAGCCAAAAAAAAAAAAGCAGAGAGTAGGTCCCTTGAATGGAATGTTACAATCCTATAAAATGAGGGAATTGGATTTGATCATCTAAAGACCTTTTCCCGTGGAAGCATCATTCTGTGGTTCCATGCCCACCATTCAGCACGGTTGTCAAGTCAGACTTGTGAGGCCTTTGATTGCAAGTTTGTGATGCCATTTGTTTCTACCAGTTTTGACTGGCAAGGGATGATGGGTATTTCTGGAAATCAGCTAAAGTGGCACTGCCCTATGGTTAGAGCGTAATCACAGTTTTCAGTTCTTGTGGGCCACTAGCTTTAAAATTATGAGATCCCTAAAGAATTTTAAATTTAAGATGTTTCACATTATTTTAATTTTGCACAGAGAGAGAGAGAGACAGACTTTTTTTTTTTCCAGCTATGCAGCACGGCATGTGGGATCTTAGTTTCCCGACCAGGGATGGAACCCACGCCCCCTGCCTTGAAGCACGGAGTCTTAACCGCTGGACCACCAGGGAAGTCCCGAGAGATTCTTTATTAAGACATTTAATACTGTGCTATTTCAAATTAAGAATTTCACATTTTGCATAGAATTTAATTACACCTTATTCCATAGGCAAAATCATGCCCATGTTGTTAAACACTCACATTTGCTCTTTCATTCACTCTTTTTTTTTTTTCATTCACTCTTTTGGGCCTTTTTGTACCTGGGGATTTTGATGAGTTAATCAGTTATTTTAAATAACCTGGGAGAGAGTGAACATCATTTAATCTTGGGGCTCAAAATGACATTAAAATCCCTCTATTTCTTTGGACACCACTACTTAAGGCCTGGAAAGAATGGTTCCAATCAGATTATCTTTATTTATTAAAATTTTTTTTTTTAGTCTTTAAAGCCCACATATCTGTATATAAATATTTATTTTGTTTTTTCTACTGTCCTATTATTTGTTTTAGAACATTCCTATTAAATGTTTCCACCCAACACACACTTACATACACACACATATACACGTGTCAAGCTTGTGCTCATAGAAACTTCGTTCCCATCAGGGTTCTAGAGCCCTCTGCGGCACATACCAGTTAGAAACTGAGATCTTTAAAAGTAAGACTCCAGCCTTGACCCCTGAAAGACTATACTGAGGACAAGAAGTTTCTGTGAAAATTATAAACTTATATCAAATATTCTCCTTTGGCATGATGAGCTTGTGGCATTGCTTTCTTCTAGGAAATCTCTCTTAAAAAAATTATTAAAAATTAAAAAAAAATTATTTAAATAAGTTTATTGAGTTTATCTTTAATATCATATTTAAATAAGAACATGGACTGCAGAAGGTACAAACAAGTATACTTTGGCGTCTAGAATTTTACCATAAATCCAAAGTTCACCACTGAAGTCATGTCTGACTGCTAAAGCCATTAGACTAGAAGGCTTCTAGAACATTGACTCCAGTGCTCAGATGTAGTTTACATCAGAGACAAAGTGCTTGCCATCATTAGAGTAACCGATTATAGGAAATTTTCATCAGAGCTCTCAGATGGCTGGGAAACGCTGTTATGGAAACAATCACTGGCCAGTTAAACGCCCATTTCAAACCAACCTAGCAGGTGGAAACAGGCCCCTGGAGGTGGACAGTTCATAAATCTCTTTTGGGATTTTGGAGATTAGCAAGATCAGAAGAAGAAAACTAACCTTCTTCTTGGTCAGGAGAAGGGAATTAATATTTTCCGAGGGCCCCGTACTCAATTCTACGGGGCATTTTATATATTTAATTCTCCCAACAGTCCTTTGTGGTATTATCCTTATTTGGCAGGTGAAAAATACTATGTTTGGAATTAGGTCAATCTGGCCTTCAATTTGTGCTTTTTCCAACTCTGCTACGTACGTGTGGTGCCGTAGGCAGGGTGTGCCACCTGTTCGACAACAGAAATTCAACGGAGTAAATTTAAAGCTCAGATTGGCTTTATTAAACGATTCATGAATTGGACAGCATCCTATCTGGCAAATTGAAAGGAATTCCACCAAGCTGTAGAAAAGGGAAGGGTTTTAAAGGTGAAAGGGCCAGAAGAAGAAATTTATTAGCAAAGAATGCATTGTTTTAGACAAGGTCACCTTCCTAAAGGGAACGGAAGGGGCAGATGACCTCACCAATGCTAACCAGGTGATTCCAGATTGACTGGTTAAAGGTTACCTTTCTGCCGGGGTGGGGCAGGCAGGGGAGCGGAGGGGTTGAAACTGCAATTAAGTTAGGTATTAAGTCTTGGTTTGCTGATGCAAGGTTAGCACAAGTGACTCTATTTGGGGCCTGCTGTCTTTTTTTTTGCGGTATGCGGGCCTCTCACTGTTGTGGCCTCTCCCGTTGCGAAGCACAGGCTCTGGACGCGCAGCCTCAGCGGCCGTGGCTCACGGGCCCAGCCGCTCCGCAGCATGTGGGATCCTCCCGGACCGGGGCACGAACCCGTGTCCCCTGCATCGGCAGGCGGACTCTCAACCACTGCGCCACCAGGGAAGCCCCTGCTGTCTCTTTTTTAACACACTCCACTGAGGAGCCAGCCATACCTCAGGAGTGGGAGATGATACATCTGATCTGCCCTTTAAGTACTACCTATACAGAACATACGTTAACTCTTTAAGGAGAAAATTATCAAGCAAAGCCAAACTAAACCAAACCTCTACTTGTGGAACAAACAGAAAAGAAATTGTTCTGGTAAGTATGTGGGATAATGTGATTTCTAGTAAGAAATATATATTTGGTCTTCCTGTTCCTGCTGTAGTGCTCCTAAAAATCTTGGAATTTCCTAAGCGATGAGAACTGTAAAGGTGTCTTATGTTAGTGAGGTGACTTTCGGAACTCACCTAAGGATGGGGGCTGGTTGCCAGGGGAACTGACCAAGATTAAAGGGTTGGAACATTCATCCCACTCCCTGATTTCCAGGGAAAGGTGGGACTGGAGGTGGAATCAATCACCAATGACCAATGACTTAATCAGTTGTGCCTGTATAATGAAGCTTCCATTGAACCCCAAAAGGCTGTGGTTTGGACAACCGGGTTGGTGAGCACATGGCAGGATGGGGAGAGTGGGCTGCTCAGGGAGCATGGAAGCTCCACTCCCTTCCCCCCTACCTTGTCCTACACATCTCTTTCATCTAGCTATTCCTGAGTTATATCCTTTTATAACAAGACAGTACTCTAGTAAGAAAAATGTTTCTCTGAGTTCTGTGAGCTCCTCTAGCAAATTAATCCAACCCAAGGAGGGGGTCATTGGATCAGAAGCGTGGGTGGCGACCTGGATTTGCAACTGACATCTAGGGTACCACTAAGTCCTTAATTTGTGGAGTCTGATGATATTTCCGGGTAGATAGTGTCAGAACTGAGTTGAATTGTAGGACGGCCAGCTGGTGAAGGAGAATTCCTTGGTGGTGTGGGGAACGCCTGCCCCTCCTGCCCGCACGCCCACTCCTGACATTGGAATTGGGAGCAGAATCATCTGTATGGGAAAGTGAGGTAAAAATCTAACAGTGTGACTGAGACTGCAAAGGAGTTCCTCAGACTGAAGAGTTTGCTTTACCAAGGAATTTATTATTTGACCTGCCAATCCAAGGACTAAGCCTCAGACTTAAGGCTCTCCTCAGCTCTGCTTTTAACTGCTCTTGGTCTCCTGAAGACGTGAGGCCTGAATTCCGGTTTCTGCCATTCAGTAGGCCCTTCTGTTCCAGAGCTGATGGCTAGAACAGGTTCCAAGAATATCTTGAGCTCCCTTCCCAGCTCCCTGTCTGTTCAGCCACACGTGGACCCCACAGAAACAGGTCTTCCAGAGGCTTGGAAAAGTCATGCACGGGCAGGCGTAGGGGGAAGAGGGAAAAGGTTAGATATTTTAAATTTTGTAAGTGATTACATTGTTTGCAGGTTCCCAATCACTACATTAGGACATCTAAACTGTGAGGAGAATTTTAAAAAAAGGAATCTTATTTGTACATCTTTCATATAACTACCTCAAGTGTATATAGCTCAGATAATGCGTTGAGTTAGCTATCTGGGTTTTTTTTTTTTTAATAAATTTATTTATATATTTATTTATTTTTGTCTGCATTGGGTCTTGGTTGCTGTGCCGGGCTTTCTCTGGTTGTGGTGAGCGGGGGCTACTCTTTGTTGCGGTGTGAGGGCTTCTCATTGCGGTGGCTACTCTTGTTGCAGAGCACGGGCTCTAGGTGTGCAGGCTTCAGCAGTTGTGGCACATGGGCTCAGTAGTTGTGGCTCGAGGGATCTAGAGCACAGGCTCAGTAGTTGAGGTGCAAGGGCATAGTTGCTCTGTGGCATGTGGGATCTTCCAGGACCAGGACTCGAAGCCATGTCCACTGAATTGGCAGGTGGATTCTTAACCATCGTGCCACCAGGGAAGTCCCAGTTTTGTTTTGTTTTTTTTCCCTTTTCCAAGTATTTTCAAATATTACATGTTTTTTGGGGTTGACTTGTGTTCTTACTCTAATGGTCACAATAAAAAGATTTAAGTTTTTGTCATCATTTTCTGATGATTGTATAACCAACAAAAACAAAGTCATCCCCAGGTCCTTAAGGACTACCTTTCTGAATGAGTAGCTTTAGATCAAAGGTGTCCCCTTTCTGGGGAATGACTCAGTCTTCATAAACCTTAATGAGAGTGATTTGGTACCCTCCAAAGCAGCTAGGATTATGCAACATTTCCTTTTAGATGGAGCCTTGGAAAACTATCACACGTAAGGAGCACGTGGGGTTGTCAGGTTGGTGTGATAAGGCATCAACCTGCACTGTCATCAATGTACAGCAAACCCTTGCTTATCTGTAAACCTTAGCCAGACCCCTCACCCGACTCACAAGGGTGTTCTCCGCTTCCATAGTTCGGCAGTATTTCATGAATTAATTTTTGTAGCCTGAAAGCTCCTAAGTTAATATTAAGATAACTATAAAAAAGGTAGTTAATATCAGAAAAGAACTGAATATATTTCTCTCCTTGGAAGCTCTAACAATCCCAAGAAACGTATCTATTTTCTATTCTTAATCCTCTTAATCTGCCTCCAATTTGTGTCTTCTTTTGGCTGCCGCTGCCTCTGGTTATAATTTCTTGGATCATTTATAGTAACAATATAAGAAGGAACAAGGAAGGAAGGGAAAGCTAAAGAATGATAGCCCTGAGTGACAGATGGGAATGTATTCTCGAGATAATTCTATCAGAGTCCACTGACTAGTGGCATTCATAAACTGTGTGATATGCCAATTGACAAGTAGCCCACAAAAAAACCTCCCCATTAACTAGAACCCATTTAAACAGACCACTTCCTGCAGGTGTCACCCCTGGGCTTTGATCTCTCAGCTAGTAAATCCTTGAGCTGAGATTTTATAAACAGATAAGGTAGGGAGTCCCTGGAGAAAGAGAACCAGGCATGGCTTTCCTGACATAAGAGAAGCCATTTTTGGCCTAAGGCATTTTGTGATCTAAGCCTGGCCTTATGCACGCCTGCCCTTGAACAGGTCTCAGTAATTAATGATCTTAAGGGAAGTGAGGGAATTCAGGAACAAGGGAAAAGCAGTCAAGAAACAGTAGTTCAGCAACAAAACAAGGTCCTGATTCTTCCTCAAGGGATATCATACCAATCTGATACATATCTGAGTTCTGCAGGAACTAAGGTCCCCCCATCCAGGTGGAGGATGGTAATGACCTGCTGAGACCCCAGACTGGTTGGAACTTAAGGGATGATGATCTTAACCTTTTCTCACCCTCTTGACTTCAATCAGCTGAAGCCTGGATGCTGGTAAACTTTGCCCCAATTCTATGCTGAATTCTCTTCTGCTCAAGTCCCTTCATGAATATGCATATGCCACCCAAACCCCTTCATGAATATGCATATACCTTTAGCTTGAAATTTCCCCAGTTTTGCTCTTTGGGGAGGCACTGCTCTGGGAAAGATCCCTGGTGTTCTCCCTACTTGCTGCAAGAAATAAATCCTTCCTTCTCCTGCTCTTTGAATTGGTTATGTCTTTTGGCTTGACACCTGCCAAGAGGTGAACCCAATTTTGGGGTAACAATTTGACCAGGACCTTCTGACTCAAGAGTCTAGGCATTTAACCACTGCTCCCTGGCAGAGTCTATGAGAAATGAGAAAGGAAGTGTAGCTTTCTTTAAGGAAGCACAACTGCTGTTTAGTCACAGACATCCCAGTGGAATTCCAGAGAAGTAAGAAAGATAAATTCTAGAAACAGCTGAGTTGAAACTTGACTTTTGTTTGTATAATTCAGGACTCCTTGGCTTATAAGTGAAGAAGTGGTAAGTTTGCTTGAGCAAATGGGGACTGTATTGGCTTGCAAATTCTGACCTTTGGAAGGCTGGGTTCGAGCTGGCCCCAGGAATCAATGGAATCAGGAACGTGTGTGCTACCAAGTCTTGTTCTCAGCCGTCCCAGTTCCACCTCTTCGTGTGTGCTGGCTTTGTTCTACCAAACCAGCTCCTCTGTGGTAGGGGACGGGGTGCTGGTGCTGCCAGACTCAGGTCCTAACGGCTCTGCCGCAGACAGGATGTGGTGCTTTCTGCCTCCAGCCCCATTCTGCAGTATCCTGGGGAAGGGTTTTGATTGCCATGGCTTAGCTTATGTGCCAGTTTCTTGCGGCCAAGGGTAAGGTGCCCTGTTCAGCCCAGTCTGGTTCAGTGCACACACTTGTGGCAAAGGAGCGGGATGGAATGGATGCTGGGAAATCACTGTGGATTGGATGCCCACTCTATTTTGTGCCTGCTATAGGTAACTGATGTTGGAATGACCAAAAATTTTAACAAAAATTTTTAAAAATTTAAAGAAAGGATAAGATTGTGTTTTATACAGTTATGCTACAGGCCAGATTTGATTCCTTAACCAGATGACCGTGCAATTAGACTCATTAATTATCCTCTTCTCTATTTGAAAAACCACTAATATAACATTTTATGTCAATTATACTTTAAAAAAAACCCTTAAAATATATCAAATTATACACTTAAAAAAAAGAAAAAGACAAAAAACACAGGTACTGGGGAGGGAGTTGGGGGGTGATTTCCTGCTACATATCCTTCTGCAAGACACAGTCAACCCTGGTATCAGAGCCCCCTTCCCACCACGTCCTGCCTTCCTCCCCTACTCGCCACCCCCATTCATAGGCTGCATTATTCTGGAAGACTTCAGGGAAAAAGAAAGTAGTTAATGGCCCCCCAAAGTTGGTGATTATGAGATACATCCCTCATAGTTATTCTTTTTTCTTTCTTTTTTTTTTTTTTGCTTTACGCGGGTCTCTCACTGTTGTGGCCTCTCCCGTTGCGGAGCACAGGCTCCGGACGCGCAGGCTCAGCGGCCATGGCTCACGGGCCCAGCCGCTCCACGGCATGTGGGATCCTCCCGGACCCGGGGCACGAACCTTCGTCCCCTGCATCGGCAGGCGGACTCTCAACCACTGCGCCACCAGGGAAGCCCCCACATGGTTATTCTTTAGAGATCTTTTTCTCATTCATTAAAAGGAATGAAAGACTGCCACTCTATTTAGCATTTGAATTTCTTATACTTAATCACGTTTTCTTTCCATTCGGTTTTAAAAATCGCATATGTTAAGATTTGTAGAAATAAAAACAATTGCTTAATTTAGCACTAGAGATAGTCTTATCAGACAAAAGAAAAAGCCTTAGTTACGATCTAAAAACTCTGACGATAGTTAAAAAGGAAACACTAATTGTAAATAATGGGAATAAAGAAATAAATATTTTGGGCTTCCCTGGTGGCGCAGTGGTTGAGAGTCGGCCTGCCGATGCAGGGGACACGGGTTCGTGCCCCGGTCCGGGAAGATCCCACATGCCGTGGAGCGGCTGGGCCCGTGAGCCATAGCCACTGAGGCTGCATGTCCAGAGCCTGTGCTCCGCAACGGGAGAGGCCACAACAGTGAGAGGCCCGCGTACCGCACACACACATAAAAAGAAATAAATATTTTAATTTTGTAATTATTAGTCAGTTATTGCAAAATTCAAAAGAATCTAGAAAAAATTGCCAGAGGCAATAAGTTCTCCTAATTGTATATATAACGTAAATATTGAAGATTTATTACTCTATGTGTGTGCCATAATGCTAAAATATACAATGATAATGAAAGATTCTTTTTTTTTCTTTGTGCAAATATTGAATTACTAAGAATTAACTCAGGACACACAACATTTAAGAAAATCATAAAAAGCTTAACATGAAAAATAAAAGAGGACAAGAATAAATGGACAGATACATAATATTCCCAGTTGAGAATTTTAAATAAAGGAGACAATAATCCTAACTAAATATAATACATAGGTTTATACATCATTGATGCATTATCAAGGGAAGTTATAACAGAATAGAAAATAGAACTTGACAATCTGATAGTCACCGAGAGCACTAAAAGGATTCAATATGAATTTATAAATGTGTACATATTTACATAAAATTGATCATATTTGAAACACTTTAGAAAGTAATGAAAACCAGAACATTATAGTACTGAGTTAAAAGAAGAAGAATTGCCCAAAGGTTTCTATTCCATTGCTCATATATTATAAAATTAAGGTATGACAGAACAGGAGCAATACAGCAACCAGAGGGTAATTCTGCCCTCAGCTTGCCTCTCTGCCTCCTTGTTTCCAGGGCTGAGTATCTTCCATGTACTTGGCTAACTAGACTCAGGGCCTGCCAGGTCTCTCTCTTCTCTAATACACATCTAAAGGTGCAGTTCACTATGCTACTGTACCTTGCATCTGGCATCATCTCAGGCTTTTGGTGCAGGCGTTAGTTGAGAGGTCCCAGTTGCAGGCTCCAGCCCAGTTTCATCACAGGGGTACACTGGGAGTATTAGACACTAGCTCAGTTCTATCAAAGTGATACTTTCTTCTTTGCTATTTCTTATAGCAAATTTTTGGGAAGCCTGAGGGAAGGCTTGGATGGATATGGCTGACAGAGGTGGACTTGAGAATTCCTGCTTCCCTGACTATAATACAATATAAACTCACTATAAATTCTTCCTAAGTCATTACTAAGATTATTGTGGTAACTGGATAGCAGGATAGGGAAAAATAATTTAGATTTATACTTAGTCTATATACTGCAATGAATTTGAAACTGTTTAGAGGCTTAAACATTAAAAAGTATATGAAAAACTGGAGGCAAACAGGATAGCATATGTTTCCCTAGCCTGGGCAGTAAAATTAAATTATCGTTAATGGTAACATCAACATAATAAAGGCCATATATGACAAGTCCACAGCTAAGGTCATATTCAATGGTGAAAGGTTGAAAGCTTTTTCTTTTTTTTTTTTTTTTGCGATACGCGGGCCTCTCACTGTTGTGGCCTCTCCTGTTGCGGAGCACAGGCTCCGGACACGCAGGCCCAGCGGCCATGGCTCACGGGCCCAGCTGCTCTGCGGCATGCGGGATCCTCCTGGACCGGGGCACGAACCCATGTCCCCTGCATTGGCAGGCAGACTCTCAACCACTGCGCCACCAGGGAAGCCCCAAAAGCTTTTTCTTTAATATCAGCAACAAGACAAGGGTGCCCACTCTAGCCACTCCTACTTAACGTAGTACTGGAAGTCACAGCCAGAGCAATCAGGCAAGAGAAAGAAATAAAGGGCATTCAAATTGGAAAGGAAGATGTAAAATTGTCTGTGTTTGCAGATGATGTGATCCTATTTAAAGAATATCCTAAAGACACCACCAAGGAACTAATAAACAAATTCAGTAAACTTGCAGGATATAAAATTAACATACAGAAATCAGTTGAGTTCTATGCACTAACAGTGAAATATCTGAAAGAGAAACGAAGAAAACAGCCCCGTTTATAATAGATTCACTTTGTTGTACAGCAGAAACTAACACAACATTGTAAAGCAACTATATTCCAATAAAACAAAACAAAACAAACAAACAATAAAACATTTGGGAATAAATTTAACCAAAGAGGTGAAAGATTTGTACACTGAAAAGACTGATAAGACTGATAAAAGAAACTGAGGAAGACACAAGTAAATGGAAAGATGTCATGTATTCATGGATCAGAAGATTTAATATTGTTAAAACGTCCACATTGCCCAAAGCCATCTATAGATTCAATGCAATCCCTATCAAAAAATCCCAGTTTTTATAAAAATAGAAAATCCTAAAATTCATATGAAACCACCAAAGACCCCAAATATAATAGGGAACAACTGTGTATTCTGTTACAAATTAATCATTAAAGGGATGTTGCCTATAAGCTTAAGTTATACCTAATGGCCCATCTCTGGGAAGCCTGCCTCCCCAGGTAATGAGCATTAAGCTAAAATACCTTTGTCAGTTTCCCAAGAAACATTCTGACCAGGCCCACCTGTGAATAACTGCAGGGAGATAGAAATCATCACATGCCCTCCGGAGGCTGACCAGAACCCGGAAGTGTTTGGCTTTACTCCCTCCCCTCTAGTATAAAAGAAGCCTGACTTCTCACTCAGGCAAGATGGTTCTTTGGTACACGAGCCTTTACTTTTCTCAGTCTGCGGGCTTTCTGAATAAAGTTGCTATTCCTTTGCCCCTACAACTCATCACTCCATTTACCGGCCTGCCGTGAGGCAAGTAGTACGAGCTTGGATTCAGTAACACATTTCGGTCCAGCCAGCCAGGAGGCTTGTTGCTTGTGGCTAGCAAACCCCAGTTGGGCCCTAGCAGCTGCTGGGACCACTTGTCCTAAGGATCTTTTCTTCAAAATTCCCCAAAGTGGCACCGGCTACCCCAGGGCTTGGCAGTTGGAGTGAAGACGCGACATTTGGGATCCGAGGGGCTTCATACAGTAGGGTAAGTTGCTCCGGTGTGTACAGCCGGGAACTTTATTTCCTCTCTGGGGCTTTTTGTTCGGAATAAACCAATTTCTTTTGTATTTGAGTGGGGTACCCTGTTGGAGAGAGGAAAGAGCTGTTGGACTTTTACCCAATTTGTGAACCCGTTTGTTGGTTTCTTTGGACGCTAGCATTTGTGTGTGCCGTTTGTGGTTTTTTGGCTTGAATTTCTGTCTTTAAAAATAGAGAATGTTTCGGGCTTCCCTGGTGGCGTAGTGGTTGAGAATCCGCCTGCTGATGCAGGAGACACGGGTTCATGCCCCAGTCCGCGAAGATCCCACAGGCCGCGGAGCGGCTAGGCTTGTGAGCCAGGGCCGCTGAACCTGCGCGGCCGGAGCCTGTGCTCCGCAACGGGAGAGGCCACAACAGTGAGAGGCCGCGTACGGCAAAAAAAAAAAAAAAAAAAAAGGGAATGTTTCAACTATCCCTAAAGAAAGTGCTCTGAGGAGCATTTTGGATAAGTGATCTGATTACAGCTATGAACCCATGGGTGAGAAGAGGATGATATTTTATTGTTACATTGTGTGGCCACGGTACCTGTGAGGATCTCCACAAGGGGGTTAGGCAGGGTTATCTTGGGACTCTGTGTACCATGTACTGATACCCTCCCTTGCTGTGTTAATTACATCGTTTATGGTCTCCTGTGTCACAGGTATATGTAAAACCGCAAGATTGAACTTGAGGGTTTATTTAGGATTTTCTGTTTGTCCTTTAGGTTTTTTGTTTCATTTTGTTTGGTTCTGTTTCTCCATTTACAGCCAAATCGGTTTTGTGATATTTAAAACTTTTACTAATGGAGGAAAGGAACAGGGAAAAAACAAAAAACCTGTCTGTTCTTGTCCAAGAGTGAGACATTCCCAGGAAGAAGAGAAACATTCTACTTGGTTCCTAAAATCGCCAAAATCTACACATAGAAATAGAAGTGTCTTTTCCATAAATACTAGTAAAAAGTGTTTAGCCATCTAGACAGCTGACCTTGATTTGTCCCATCTACCAGAAACCCAATTTGAATCCAACCTCTTTTGTAACTGGTAGGTTTTACATTGTTGTACCCAATTCATGGCTGAAATTTTGGAATGGGAACTGTGAGGCCCCTGTGTTTTTTTGTGTGTTTGTATGTGTGTTAATAGTTGTGTGGCATTTCCAAAATTAATTGTCTTTAAGGAAATTAAGTGCTTATATATATACTCATATAAAAAACTGGCCAGAATGAATTTTGGGTTCACATGATCTAGGAAATATTCCGTATTGAATTAATATCTGGTATCAGAGTTAACTTAAGCTTGTTGGCTTGATTAATACAGACATGTCTTTTGAGTCATCAACGTTAAGCGTAATACTTTTTGTACTTAGGTTTACTAGAAATTAAATAAGACCTTATTATTCTTCTTACAAAATATGTCAGCAAGAAAAATAATATGATAAAGCTTTTGAGTAAATAAAATAGAGGTAAATTAGTTAAGAGTTTTAGGTAAACTCTATAGAAATAATTATGTTTTGGGAATGTCTATGTAAAATAGTCTCCAGATTTTGTATTTTGAAACTAAACTAAATTAAATGAAGAGAAATCATTGACTATCTGGGTCATTTCAAATAGGATAAAATATTAGAACATTATTTGCTGGGCATATCTAAATTTGCCTATCTTTGCCTTCTCCAGAGAGTTTGTCAATCAGGAAATGCTGGTATGACAGTTTACAAGTACTTGCTTCTTGGTTTTCACTAGAGATTAAGGTTTTAAGGTTAAGAATTATAAGGGAAACATTTCAGTATGAAAAGATGTAGGATGTGTGTCTTCAGCGGAGAAGGTATGAGGAATGAAAATGCATTTTGTAAAAGGGAAAAAGGTGGTTTTGTCCTAGAGCTTGTCATTTCTGAATGGAAAAGAAAGTGAGGGGCAGAGTAATATGGATACAGAAAGTTGTGGAGGAGGAACACTGAAAGAGTTTTGTGCATAGTCAGGATTGGCTAAGATTGAACTTAAGAAAATGAATTTTAAAGGTAAAGTGGCACAAAACCTGAATTTGGTTCTCTAAGAGGACAAAGTTTTCTTAAAATATTGAACTGCTTTTGGTAATAGATTGCGAGTTTCTTTAAGTTATCTGTACTTGCCTTTGAGCTCTTTTATTATCGGTGGTTAAAACTTTTTGATATTTTTGACAAACTTCCCAAAGATCAAATTCTAAATGAAGTTCACACGTGGTTTTGTCCTAGAGCTTGTCGTTTCTGAATGGAAAAGAAAGTGAGGGACAGTAATATGGATACAGAAAGTTTGTGGAGGAGGAACACTGAAAGAGTTTTGTGCATAGTCAGGATTGGCTAAGATTGAACTTAAGAAAATGAATTTTAAAGGTAAAGTGGCACAAAACCTGAATTTGGTTCTCTAAGAGGACAAAGTTTTCTTAAAATATTGAACTGCTTTTGGTAATAGATTGCGAGTTTCTTTAAGTGATCTGTACTTGCCTTTGAGCTCTTTTATTATCGGTGGTTAAAACTTTTTGATATTTTTGACAAACTTCCCAAAGATCAAATTCTAAATGAAGTTCACTTGACCTCTAGCTAACTTTGAGGTGTTTTCCAAAGGGTCCCTGGAACAACTCAAATTATTTTCTCTCCATCTCAGAGAGAGAAATATTAAACTAATTAGGCTTATTTGGTATGTTAAATTATGTGGGCAGCATCATCAAATAAGTGGTGATAAAACTTCTTGTATCATGTGGGTAAATACTATTAATGTACATATTCTGGAAATCATATGGAACTCCTAAAGGTCTAGTATATCCTGGTAAATGGTAGCAGTCATAATTTTATTTTATTAAAAATTTTTTTTAATTTTTATTTTATCTTTTGGCCACACTGTGCAGCATGTGAGATCTTAGTTCCCTGACCAAGGATCGAACCTGTGCCCCCTGCATTGGAAGCACAGAGTCTTAACCACTGGACCACCAGGGAAGTCCCATCAGTCATAATTTTAGTAATTATCTTAAATTGTTGTATGTCACAATTTGGTATGTTAAATTATGTGGGCAGCATCATCAAATAAGTGGTGATAAAACTTCTTGTATCATGTGGGTAAATACTATTAATGTACATATTCTGGAAATCATATGGAACTCCTAAAGGTCTAGTATATCCTGGTAAATGGTAGCAGTCATAATTTTATTTTATTAAAATTTTTTTAAAAATTTATTTTATCTTTTGGCCACACCGTGCAGCATGTGAGATCTTAGTTCCCTGACCAAGGATCGAACCTGTGCCCCCTGCATTGGAAGCACAGAGTCTTAACCACTGGACGACCAGGGAAGTCCCATCAGTCATAATTTTAGTAATTATCTTAAATTGTTGTATGTCACAGCAGTAACCAAGTTTCTTTTCAATTGCATTGTAATCCCAGTTGGTTGATGCCAAAGCAAAAAGGCAACCTTTTAATGGTTAGAGGTGATCAATTGCTATTTATGGTTTTACAGTGGCTTTTGAATGACTCTTTAGCTATTTTGTGAAGAGCAGGGAAGAATGATGAAATTCTTACGTGCAAGCATTTGTGCTGTTACATCAGGGAAAATAAGAAAAGGAAGGGAACGAGAATGAGGATATGTTGCTTCAAACCTTAACCCCTCCCTTTGAGCTAGCTGTCCCAGCCGCTCTGGCCATCTTAATCGGTGGTGGAAGAATGGTCTCAGAATTGTCTCAATTGGCCATTTAAGTTTAATAGTAAAAGACTGATTAATGATAACAATGCATCGTAAAACCTTCAGAAGGAAAGGAGAATATTTTGTGAACAATTTGTTTTGTGTGTAGCAGTTTTAAGTTATTTTTATAATTATTAAAAAAATTGTAATTGAAATATAGTTGATTTACAATGTTGTGTTTCAGGTGTATATATCCTTCTTTAGATTCTTTTCCCTTATAGGTTATTACAAAATATTGAGTAGAGTTCCCTGTGCCATACAGTAGGTCCTTGTTTATCTATTTTATATATAGTAGTGTGTATATGGCAATCCCAAACTCCTAATTTATCCCTCCCCCTGTCCCTTTCCCCTTTGGTAACCATAAGTTTTTTCCTATGTCTGTGGGCCTATTTCTTTTTTGTAAATAAGTTCATTTGTATCATCTTTTTAGATTCCACATATAAGCGATATCATGATATTTGTCTTTGGCCTACTTCACTTAGTGTGATAATCTCTAGGTCCATCCATGTTGCTGTAAATGGCATTATTTCATCCTTTTTTAATGGCTGAGTAATATTCCATTGTATGTATGTACCACATCTTTTTTATCCATTCCTCTGTTCATGGACATTTAGGTTGCTTCCATGCCTTAGCCATTGTAAATAGTGCTACAGTGAGCACCGGGGTGCATGTATATTTTCAAATTATGGTTTTCTCCAGATATATTCCCAGGAGTGGGATTGCTGGGTCATATGGTAGCTCTATTTTTAACTTTTTAGGGAACCTCTATACTGTTTTCCATAATGGCTGCACCAATTTACATTACTACCAACAGTGTAGGAGGGTTCCCTTTTCTCCACACCCTCTCCATCATTTATTGTTTGTAGACTTCTGACGATACTGGTGTGAGGTGATACCTCGTAGTTTTGATTTGCATTTCTCTAATGATTAGTGATGCTGAATGTCTTTTTCTGTGCCTTTTGGCTATCCCAGTGTCTTCCAAGTTATTTTTTAAAATCAGTACTTTTTAATTGGTTAAAGCCCTTCTTAAGGAAATTATCCCCTGATTTGGATTAAGGCATTGGAACTACATTAATCCTGGAGACCACAATCAACAGGAAAAACTGAGAAAATGAATACCAACTTAACTTGGGGTAAGGCCTTGCCAGTTGCCTTGCTCTGGATCAGTGGCTCCCAGAAGCAGGCTTAAATTAAGCCCCTTTGAAATATTGTATGGTAGGCCATTCCAGGTGTCTGCCCAGGTGAGAGAATCTGTAAATGCTCTAAAAGAACTAGCAGTTGCCAACTTGTTAAAACTTTGGGCTCTATACCAACCTCTGTTCACACATTTGCCTCCAACAGATCTGCCCATCCAACTGAAGTAGATGGTAATTTCACTGTAGCTGGAGAAGCGTCAACCAATTTGTGTAATTTTGTCCAAATAAACAACTCAGGAATTTAGTACATGTATTGGGAACTGGAACCAAAACCCCAAGTTGAATTACAAATGAACAAAGTGCTAAGGGGGTTCATCACGTTCGAATAGTTGTAGATAAAGGACTGACAAAAGATTCTAAGGAATATTTGTAGCTTCTGGAAGTAGCCAGAGTGGTCTTTGTCCTTTTTCCCACAAGATTATGGAATGGACATTGACAGTGGGGAATTGTAGTAATAGGGAAGAACCTTTGTATTCTATTACAAGTTAATCCCTAAAGGGATGTTGCCTATAAGCTTAAATTATACATAATGGCCCATCTCTGGGAAGCCTGCCTCCCAGGTAATGAGCATTAAGCTAAAGTACCTTTGTCAGCTTCATACGAAACATCCTGACCAGGCCCACCTGTGAATAACTGCAGGGAGATAGATAGATAGTCCCCTCCTGAGGCTGACCAGAACCAGGAAGTGTTTGGCTTTACTCCCTCCCCTTTAAAATAAAAGAAGCCTGAATTCTAACTCAGGCAAGATGGTTCTTTGGGACACAAGTCCACCATCTTCTTGGTCTGCTGGCTTTCAGAATAAAGTTGCTACTCCTTGCCCCAACAACCTCTCTCTCCATTTATTGGCCTGTCATGCAGCAAGCAGTACAGGCTTGGACTTGGTAACACAAATAACATTTGAATTTCTTATACTTAATCCTATAAAAGGCAATCCTGAGAAGAACAACGCTGGAAGCATCTCACTACCTGATTTCCAACTATACTACAAAGCTCTAGTAATCGACACAGTATGGTACTTTCATCAAAACAGACACATAGATCAATGGAACAGAATAGAGAGCCCAGAAATAAACCCTCATAGAGGGCCAAGAATACTCAGTGGGGAAAGGATAGTCCCTTCAATAAATGGTATTGGGAAAACTGGATATTCACATGCAAAAGAATGAAACTGGATTCCTACCTTTCACCACTCACAAAAATTAACTCGAAATGGGTCTACTGAAGGCTTAAACATAAGACCTGAAAGTGTAAAACTCCTAGTGGAAAATATAGGAAAAATGCTCATTGACATTGGTCTTGGCAATGAATTTTTGGATATGACACCAAAAGCCCAACCAACAAATGCAAAAATAAATGATTGGACAACATCAAACTAAAAAGATTCTTTACAGCAAAATAAATCATTAACAAAATGAAAGGCAACCTAGAGAATGGGGGAAAATATATGCAAACTATCTATCTGATAACGGGTTAAGGAACTCATACAACCCAATAGCAAAAAACCAGTCATATTTAAAAATGGGCAGAGGACCTGAATAGATACTTTTCCAAATAAGACATACTAATAACCAGTAAGTACATGAAAAGATGCTCAATATCACTGATTGCGAGTGCCCATAGACTCTGGTGGTGGTGCAGCTGTGTCACGGTGGCTAAGCGGTGATGCCAGGCTGGGACATGGCTGTCCTGAAGGTGTCCTTTCATGGAAGGTTGCTACTGCTGCTGATGTGCTGGAGCTGTCCTGTGTTCTCTGAAACCATGCTAGAGTGTGTGGTGGTGTTATCAGTGTTGCATAAGGATCTTTTTTATATTTTATTTTTTTATTATTTATTTTTGGCTGTGTTGGGTCTTCATTGCTGTGTGTGGGCTTCCTCTAGTAGTGGCGAGTGGGAGCTACTCTTTGTTGCTGTGCACAGGCTTCTCATTGTGGTGGCTTCTCTTGTGGAGTACGGGCTCTAGGTACACAGGCTTCAGTAGTTGTGGCACACAGGCTCAGTAGTTGTGGCTTGGGGCCTCTAGAGTGCAGGCTCGGTAGTTGTGGCACATGTGCTTAGTTGCTCCGCAGCATGTGGGGTCTTCCCGGACCAGGGCTTGAACTTGTGTCCCCTGCATTGGCAGGTGGACACTCAACCCACTATGCCACCAGGGAAGCCCAGGATCTTATATAAGGATAATTGTTTTGGTTTTTCCTTTGCATTTCACCATTCCCCTAGGACTTTGCTTTTTTTTTTAACATCTTTATTGGAGTAAAATTGCTTTACAATGGTGTATTAGTTTCTGCTGTATAAAAAAGTGAATCAGCTATACATATACCTATATCCCCATATCTCCTCCCTCTTGTGTCTCCCTCCCACCCTCCCTATCCCACCCCTCTAGGTGGACACAAGCTATCTATTTTACATTTGGTGGTGTATATATATGTCCATGCCACTCTCTCACTTTGTACCAGCTTACCCTTCCCCCTCCCCACGTCCTCAAGTCCATTCCCTACGTCTGTGTCTTTATTCCTGTTCCCTAGGACTTTGATTTGAGTTCATGAGAGCTTCCCAGAGGAAAAATATTGGAATTACTAAGGATGTGCAGAACTCAATTTTACCTCACCTATCAGAAACCCGGTACTGCTTTTTTTTAAGCCAGTCGTGGGGTCTGATCACTTACCCTTTAGGGTCCTCTCAGAGTAGGTGCCCAGTGACCATTAATGACAGTCTTTTGGTTGGCCAATCCCACCGCCCTCTAGACTTGATTCATAATGTTGAACCCTCCAGGTGAGGACCGCCTAAGTAAAGCTGTGATTCCAACTCACGTTTCAGTGCCCAAGTGTGTCCTGATGGTATTGCAGTGTAACTTCTGTTTACAAGTTCACCCAGAAATTATTTTCAATGCTACTGAATGCAACTGTACAATCCATTTCATCCACCCATTCATTCATTCATTCAACAAATAGTTTCAAATGAAAAAATTTTGGTTCTTAAAATAGCAAGATTTATCACCTACAGTTCATTGCCAAATGCAGCAAATGAATAGTTGTTTTTTTTTTTTTTTTGAATAGTTCTTTTGTATTTCAACACACTGGAGGTAGACAGTTAATTGATTAATTTCATTGACCTGTATTTGGGTTTAGAGTCTTATAAAATGCTGATGTATTATAACTCAGTGTACAAAGTGATAAATGCTCTCTGAAAGTTATGGAAAACATCCAGTACTCTTACCCATGGAATTCTTATCTGTATCTTTTTACTAGCATCCCCTAGCCCTCCTTCTCTGACAGCAATGGAAAGAGATGAACTTTAAAAATCTTTCAGAAAGCAAAGAAGTCCATCTGTAGAAATATAGGTTATTGCTATCTTTTAAAAAAAACCTCAACCTAAAAATTCCATTTTACTCCTTCTGTTCAAATCCAATTGTCCATCTGCTCTGCATTCCTTGCTTCCCTGTGGCTTACTTTGCACCTTTTCCCGGGTTTATTAACACTTGTCATTCATTCATCTGCTCTCAAATCGGCAGCAGCCGCGGTCTAATTTAACAGCTAAATGACAGACAGTTCCTCTGGCTTTCATGGAGCCTCATTTGAACAATCTGCAGCCCTGTTTATTTTAATTTTCAGCCTTCTGTGGGTGTTATCTCCAAGAGCAGCAGAGGACGTTTGTTTCTGAGCTCAGTGCAACAGATTCTCGTGCAACAGATTCTCCACTCATCTTCCCATAGAGAAGGTGACCAGGAAAACTAGAACCACGACAGTTTGGGGGGCTGGGTGAACCTGCATCGGTAGAGGTGCTTCTGGGACAGGGGGAAGCTTTCTCTGACCTTTTTCGCATTTTGAATACTGAAAACACAAATGGAAAGAAGCATGTTCTTTTCAAATATAGAATGTCCATATAAAACTATTCTATAACACATGGTAAGATACTAGGTTATAGGACTCTTGGGGTTCCTATTCATCTTTACAACATTCCTAGACTTCCCCTCATCTCTCTACCCCTCCCCACCCCACATGCTTGAAAGTACTCAGTTAATATTCATAGAATTGAATTGAATAGATTAGCATAATCAAGGCCCTGGTAAATAACACATTTCAAAGAATTAGTCTTCAGAAAGGAGCTTTAAAACATGTTTTAAAATGTTTGGATCATTATTAATAGCTGGTTAGGCCTAAATAATATTCAGGGTACATTTTTCACTTGCCTATCAAATATAATTGTGTCATGCTCCCTCTTCTCAGAATGGCAGTCGTTCTGTTTGACATATAATGTTAGGCAACGAACAAACCCCATCACCCCAAATTCCAAATCCTTGTGAAATTTGAACTAAAAGACTATAAACTTATAGCAAAAAGATAAAACCTTTATTATCCAGAATTTATTTTCTTACATAGTTTATACTATTTCTTGCTTAAAGATTATATTACAGTACAAACTATTGGGTGTAAGTCAGGCTCAAGGATGTATTATACAACAGAGGGAATATAGCCAATATTTTGTAAACTGTAAAGCTGTGTAAAATAAAAAATTTAAAAAATTATATTACAATTGGATATTTGTGTAGACTTAGCACAAATAGTTTTGCAATTGTCACAGGCCTCGGTTCTAACTGTGACCCAGTCTAAAGCATCAGGGCCTGTTGAGAGGGTCTCAGTGAGGGTGTGATGAGCATTCTGTAAAACCTCTGCCCGTGGAGCAATACTGGATATTGAGTCAGGGCTGATATGGATGGAGGGAAGGTGGGTGAAATATGAAGATTCGAGAAAGGGAAAATGGGCTGGCCACAAGGCCAATTTGAGAAAATCCTGTGCATTTACCATTCATCCCTTCATAAATACTACTGAGCACCTTCCTTGTGGCAGGCTCCATTTTAGGCTCTGGGGATACAGCAGGTGACACAGAACAAAGTTCCAGCTCTCTTTGACTTTACATGCAATCAGTAAAACCATAAGAAAAAACGGTAGGCAAAGGATTACAAATCAGCTTAAGTACAAGATGTGATCGTGTGGCTACGCTATTCTGGGAAGTCTGGTCATGTCTCTTGAAGGTGACAGTTAAGTGGAAATCGGAGTAATTTATACCGAACATGGAAGATACTGAGGTATTCTTCAGGAATATTTTCTAATGAGTTCTTAAAATGACAGTTCAAGGGAAGTGTTGAAAGCTGAAATCCTTCTCTTGGAAACTTTTCCACCATTGCCCTCTTAACATTCTGCTTATACTTCTGTCATAGAGCCTAAAACACTTTGATGTACTGATGATTTCTTTACATGTCTATCCTCTTGTTTTCTCCTGCAAGCGCCTTAAGGACAATCTTTGTGTCTTCCTTTTTTTTTTTTTTGTCTGTGGCTGGCGATTCTTGGCGTGGAGTAAGTATTTAATAAATGCAAGTTCAGTACATTTATTTGTCTCATCTCCACAACTAGACAGTAAGGTAGATATTGCATCACATGTATTTTTGTATCCCCCCGAGTGCCTGGCATCAAGAGGGACAGAGAACGTGGTGGATAAAGCTTTGCCAGTTGCAGGTCCTTGTATAAAATCACCTTGAAGTCTTTGCTCAAATTCCAAATGGTCTTTGAGACTTTCCTCAAAGGGTAAAATGGAAAGATGGGGGAATAGCCTAGGTTAGAGGGAGATTTAGACAGTAGTCAGGTTTTTTAGGGTGTTTATTGGATTTTTGAGTAGATTAAAGTTGGGATGTAGAGCTGGATAAAAGGAGGGGTAGTATGGAAATATGTGGGGAATTTGGGGTCGGGGGTTGATGTATTGGACACAGAATATTTCTGAAAAGGTCATATGACGTTCTCAAGGATAAAAAATGTTTTCAGTAAAAGGCAAGCACATTTTTTATACAAGAAAATGATGACACAGTAATTGTGCTAGTTTGGCTTTTTGTTTTCTTGCTAATATTACATCACGAAGTCACACAAGCGTGGTGAGGAGGGGACAATAAAAATAAGTTATCAATGCACTATTAACTCAGCGTGCTCTTACCTATGAATAAGACATTGATGTCTCCTCTTATGCGTGTCGCGTTGCGAAGCATTTTCTCATTACCTCCGAGTGGCATACACAAAATGGCTTTTTTAATATACTCTTGCCTGTGGATGCTTGGTGCTAAAGACTTGTTTAAATGGTCGAAGATATCCTATTTAAGACCCAGGAAACACTTACATTACACGTTATCAACATTAGAACAGAATCTCATTATCCATTAGCTGGCATTTGTACGATTTATAACTCACTTTAGATTGAGTTTTGCAGGATTTCATGATCTTTACCACATCATCAGCTGAAAACGTAGGTGCTGCGTCCTTGTTCATCAGTTGATATTATTAGTGGGGATTATGGCCTTGTGTCTTCTAGGCTGCAGAAATCTTAAGAGATGCTGCTAATTAACTATTAAATGAATGCTTGGATGAAGTTATCTTCATAACAAATAAGCTACTTGGAAATTGCTTTCAATTAAATGGGATGAGTTAAATTCCTTTCTATTTTTGTTAACCTTTGCCTGTCTGCTCTAAATCCCAGGCAGAATACTATACTGTGTGTACTTTTTTTTTTTTTTAAAGACTTGTGCTCTCTAAAAACTTTTGAAAGAAGGAACTGGTACAGAGATCTTCTCTGAAATAGCCTTTGGGAGATGCTCCAAGTGACTACTGATGTTCTATCTGCTTTGAGACGAATCTGGCACAATGCATCCGGTTGTTCGCACAGAGAGAGAAGAAAATCTAATAGAGGCAAATGTTTCAAACCATAGAAAGAAAATCATATTATAATTTAGCAAGAATTACATATTAAGTTGCAGACTTTTTCAATGAGAAAAGAAAAAGAAAAACTAAAAAGCTAGGAAAATTGTGTACCCTGTATTTTTTTAAGCCATGACATTATTTCACTGGACTGAAAACTAACTGTAGGCTTCAGTTGTAAATTTAAGAAAAAGATTTAAATAGGTAAATATGGCTATCTCAAGACATATCTTTTCTAAAAATTCACTACTTGAAGAGTTTGTTTTCAAAAGTAGAAAGGGGATGGTTAATTTGTTTATATTCACCAGTCCAACAACAGAAATATTTATTGAACCTGACTAGGGTGGGACAGGCTGAGGGGCAGGTGGGGCAGTCTTGGGACCAGGACTAAAGTAAGACATGAGGGCTTATAATCTAGAGACAAAACGAGAAGCTTAGACCCTAGATCACCTTCTGGAGGAGAATGGCTCATATGGGGACTTGCATGCTGGTTCAAACAGTGTGGAGGGTAGAGCCAGCCTAAGGCATCACAGAACAAAGACCAGGAAAATGAGGAAAAGGCTGCTATAACGTCAGCGAAGAAGAGGATTTGCTGAATTAAAATCCACCAACCAACCGATGCACTCACTCACTCACTCACTCACCCATCAAATAACCAACAGATAGTACCGAACACCCACTACCAACTAATGGCTATGGTGGTTGCCATGGAGGAGACCCAGTTCCTAACTCAGAAAATGAATCGAAATATCAACTCTTTCTTCCAGTGAAAAGGTCAATCCCTGATGGTTCATTATCTTCTCATTTTACATGACAAATAATAACAAAGAATCTCCCTCTTTCTGCTAATATATGAGTTTTGTTGCTTTCTTTGTTTTTCTGTTGGGATTAACTTTCCTCTTTCAAAGAAATGAAAGTGTGGTTCTTGCTTCCTAAAGGCAATTTTATTCCTTCTATACTGCTCCCAAGACTGTTTAAGCTTTGCAAAGTCAAAGAAAGTTAGATGTGGATTATCCTAGACAGAGCAGTATACTGACTCATCAACCATCCTTTGTGGAAGATAACACTTCGTTTTTCCTGTAACACCTGTTGCATTCTATTCATGGGGGTTGTGGTGATGGGGGCTGTTGGTATAAATACATTTTAGGCTGGAAGTGGCAGAACAGGGAAAAATAAATTTTAAAAACTATATATATTTGTCTGGAGCTAAGGATAAAGAAATCAGCTTTAAAAAAAATCGTTTCTTGGTTGACTTGTGGGTAAGTCTCTTTCTACCATCTTATCTTTCTTGTCAGCATTCAGAGATTTCAAAAGAAATTCCTGATGGATAGGAACTCCAGTCCAGCTCTAATCATACCAGTTTTGTTCCTGTTTTTAGGTATTTCCTTCAATGTGGAGGACCAGTTTGATGTGTGGTTGTGGCTTTTATGTACTGGGGAAGGGGGGGCCTTCACGGTCACGAGATAGCTGCTACTCTGGAATACGTTTAAATTCCAGAACCCCAAACAAACTACACAAAAGGATTGACTCCAGGTAGAAAACAGATCCTGGCCTTCACCAGAGTCTGCAGGGGGTGCCTGAGTCCCGGCTCTGGCTGTCTGGAGAGTTTCTCTAATCTCTGGATGGGCCTTGTGAAATCCATTCACTCATCAAGCTCTATTTCAATCAATCAGCCAACTGGGCATCCACTATAGGCCATGCACTGTACTTCATGTTGAACATAATCAATAAAATATGACTCCCTTCCCCAATGCAAAGACTAGTGCCTTTGTTTCACAGTTTAAAAAAAAGTTTGTTTTAAATTCCCATTCATATCCATTTACGGTAAAGTGAGGCTAATTTCTTTTTTCACGTCGTTTAATACAAACTTGACATATCCATCCCCCGCCCCCCGAAAGAAAAAAAAAAGGAGTAGGGGATGGGTGTTAACAGGAATGAGAGAACAGTTCTATGTTTTAATATTTTCATATATGTTGATATATGTCAGCAAGAAGGCCAAATGTATTTCAACCAGCAGGCAACCCCTTCTTCTGAAATAGTAAAAAGCTAAAAATATGCATCAAGTCTATCTGTTCTTTATCCTGTTTGCCTGAGACTGGCTACATAGTTTGCCGGGCTCAGTGCAAAATGAAAATTTGGAGCCCCTTGTGGAAATTAATCTCAAGACGGCAACAGCATAGCATTAACCCAAGTTTGGGGCTTTTTTTTTTTTTTTTTTTTTGCCCTCTGGTACTTAATAAAGTAGGGAAGACTGGTTACAGCAGGGGTGGAGGTGGAAGGCCCAGACCCTACCCCAGCCATAACCACCATGCAACACTAAATAAAAAAATAGCTGGGCATGGGCAAGGCTGAGGGTGGTGCAGCAAACACTGGCAGCCTAGGAGGGACACGATCCCCCTCCCAAGCGATGCCCACCATCAACCCTGGACCAGTACTGTGATCAGTGAAGGGTGGGGCTCTTGGCTACAGAAGTCCCCGCAGCCACTGAGTGGCCCACTGGACCGTGGAGAAAGGGTGTCTCTGGTATTTGGACCCTTATTTATTGACAGAAACCTGGACCCCTAGCTGGTCCAGTCAGACCCAGATGAAAAAGAGGCCACTGTATCTCAGACTCCTGGATTGTTCTTTTCAAGATCTAAAAGACCAATGGGTCATTGTTACCTGGTTCACCCAGGACAGAGGCCATGAAAAGGTTATTGTCACTTAGTTTTCTGATTGGTTTACTCAGGCTCCTGGACATCAAAGAGTCATTGTTACTTAGGCTCCCAATTGGTCCACTCAGGACCCAACATCAATGAGTCACTATCACTTAGCCTTCTGATTGGTCCATTCAGAGCTTAGGACAAGAATGGTTCCTGCTACCAAGACCTCTGATTGGTCAACAGGAACCCATGGTCAGGACCTGAGGGACAGGTAGGGCCCTAGAAGCCCCTGGGATGGGAACGGGGTTAAGTCCTTAGAGTTGTGTGACTGCATAAGTTGCTTGCCCAGGAAACTGGTCTTGTACTTACTATTAGATGGCATGGAGATCCCACATTTCTTATACCCTGCCAACAGCTTAATTTTTAGTGAGCCACATGGCCATGAAGAACTCAATTAGATGATCTCAAGGTAGTAGCCTCCATCAGCTTTCCAAAGCAAGGTCTGGGAAATGTTGGAGAGAGATTAGGATAAATATAGTCAAACAGGCTTTTACTGAGAATTTCTCAGAGCCTTTAATATACTAATATGTATTATGCATTTTCAGGAGGTACAGGATAATAGGCAGCATTTCTTAAATTTTTGATGGGTTTGCGACAACTGAAAATACAGGCAAGAATAAGGATGTGATCCCAGAGAGTTAATGAGCTAACTTGTTCTAGAGCTCAGCTCTGTCCTCCACTTCTGACTCATGTATCAGAAATATCAGGATGGCCTGCATTCCCATGGCCGACACTGGGGCAATGAATATGTATTGCATAAGGGCCCGTGAAGACACTGCTGATGGTTTATCCAGTGTCTCTTCTTTGCTCCTGGTTCTGATTTGCTCAGGGTTGAAAATACCCACCTAAGTGACATTTGCCCCTGGGGTGGTCATGTGACCTAGTTTTGGCCAAGTGGAAATCTGTAGGGACTTAAAAAGGACAGAGTCAGTGACATGTGTCTTTTGCTCTTTACACTTCCAAGCTTGCTTTCTGCTTGGAAGTCAGGAAAAATGCTTGTGACTACAGGATCCAAGTTATAATCACGAGGATGAAAGCCACCGGGGTAGTGCAGCAGGAGACCTGAACGATCCTGGTTCCGGGATGGCCTCTTGAGCAGCTGCACAAGTCCTAAATGCCTTCTTTGGGCTTCTTGTTACCGAGGAAAACAAACCCCTTTTCGACTAAGCGACTGTAGTTGGGTTTTCATTCTGTGCAGCCAAACAGAACCCCACCTGGTGGACGGCCTGACGTGCAGCATCCCCTTCCCGCCCTGCTCCTCTGTTTCTTTTCTATCCAGTTGCCCAGGTGGACAACCTGGATGCCATCCTCAATCCCTCCTCGCCTCTACTCCCAGGAGCCGTGACCCCGGTTCCACCTGTGCTGCTGAAGGTGCTCTGGGTACAGCTTTCTGCTCCACAGTCCTGCCCAGCGGGAGTGCAGCCTCTAGCGCCCCTGGGGAGCAAGTTGTGCAGCCTCTGACTTTGACGAGGTCCCAGGCTCACCGTGGTTTCAGAGGCCAGTGTGGCTGGTGACAGATAGGAGGGTACCCCGGTTAGGGATCGCCCCCTCGGTAGATCCCTGCCCAGCTCTGCTGAGGGATGCTTTGTGACTGAACTCCTGTTTCATCCTTCCAACCAGGATAGGGTCCAGTGGAGATTCTCGATTAGGCACCATCATTTATCATTAAATTCATATTCTATTGTTTCTTCTCATATCTAGGAGCCCCTGAAACACCATCATAATATCAATATTTTACTTTGAGGTCCCATATTGTATTAGGAGGGGGAGTGGCGGAAGTTTGAGAGTCATAGGCACCTGGAGCTTTAGGCGCTTGTTTCCAAGTAGTAGCTGCCACGTTGGATCGATTCCCGAGTCCTTTTGTTTTACCTCCTCCACTCTGTTCCAGTTGGTCCATTTCTCTACATCCCAATTGGTGTTACTCCACCCAGGACACCTCAACACTTGCATGAATTATCTATGTGCTTCCTCATTACTTCTAATGGCTCTCCCCTCACCCAGGATTTCTTCCTTTCAACCCATTTCCCCCGCTGCATTCCCAGTGATCCTATATGCTCCTGTCACTCCCTACTTCCAATGATGGAGTTTCTCCAGTGCTTGAAGACCAGCCTCCCTTGCCTTCAATGCAATGGCCTTCATGGAAAGGCCTCTTCCTACCGCTTCAGTTCTCACCGATGTTCTTTACTCGCTACACTGCGGTCCCCCTGAACAATTTATGTCAGTGACGCTATGCTCTCTTGCATCTCCAAGACCTTGCCAATACTGCTTTCTTCCCTCTCACATCTTCACCTTCTCCCTGCTCCCCTTCGTTTCCTAATTCTTACTCATCCTCCAGATTCCTGTTTAGGAGCCACTTCCTGTAGGAGGTCATCTCCGAGCTTCAAGTCACAGTGACCTTCTGCCCTGTGAACTCCCAGAGCACGTGTCCCCACATCAGAGCACGGCCTCTGAGTCAGAAAGACTTGGATTTGAATCCAGGTTGACCATTTACTTGCTGTGTGATCTTGGATGAGTTACCCTTTTAGACTCAAGTTTCCTTATCCATAAATACGGGAATAAGGAATTCCCTGGTGGTCCAGTGGTTAGGACTCTGCGCTTTCACTGCCAAGGGCCCAGGTTCGATCCCTGGTTGGGGAACTAAAGTCCCACGAGCCGCATGACGTGGCCAAAATAAATAAATAGATAGATAGATAAAAACGGGAATAACAGTAGTAGTAATCTCTTACTGCTTCCATGTAAGTTAAGTGAGATAGTGCATGTGATTTCCAGTGTTTCAACGAATGGAACACAGTAATTACTCAATGAATGATTTTATTACTGTGCTAACTGTCTGTAAACCATCAGCTCGTGTCTTCATTCAGAACAGCTTTAGTACCTGGTCTGTGCAGAAAATGTAATACATACTCAGAAAGCACTTGCTAATGGTTAGAATGAATGTGTGTTATTCCCACACCGCCTTGTCCCTCGTTTTTAAAGGGGTTTAATTCTGTTTCAAAACAGAATTGAGTCTTTTTTTGAACTAAGTGGTCCTTCAAGAGCTTCACATATGTCAACTCATTTAATTTTCGTAACCACTCTAAGAGGTAGTTGTCATTCTTATTTTATAGGTAAGAAAATGATGTCATAGCCACAGCAATAATAAAGAGCAGAACTCTGACTCAAATGCAGGACTGGCTGACTCCAAAGGTGTTAAATATTTGTCACCAGAAAAAGAAACCCTCCCTCAGGTTCTATCCTGAAGAAAAGGATGGACACACGTGTAGGAGGCCAATCATGCCCGTATGGGTGGCATTTCTAAGCTTCTGCTGGGCGTCTGTGTAGCCTCGGGGGCAGTTATGAAGAGGTCTGTGGCTCATTTCCTCATGGGTTGAGTTTGTGAGTCTTTGAGAGGATGTTTGTTCAAGGCACAGGTGTTGGGGTATGTGGATGTACATACACCTGGATGCCTGGTACCCTGCTGGATACCTGCATTGTAAGCAAGCACCTCTCTAGCTCAGGTTGATGGAGCAACTGCACACAGAGCCTTTACAGAAGGACTGGAAAAGCCTAAACACACATCACAAGAGGAGCCTGTTTGCAGGACTGGCTGTATAATCAGAGAGTTCAGGAGCTCCATGTTGTGCTGAGAAGCAGGAAGTGACCCTGTGGCCGTGGCCAGCTGGGTGCGGTGCCAGGGCTGAGAATCAGAGAGTAACTGTGTGTTGGTCAACCTTGGAGCACATGAGACACGCCTTCCTCCAAACATACTGAGAATATCACTTAGGGATGTGCCAGAGGGTGAGGGTCTGGCTGATCAGTATTTTGACACTAAAACTAAGTTCAAACCTATCTTTAGCGTTCATGCAGCCAGGATTGGAAAGGCAAATTGTCACTGCTCGGGAATGACGGGAGGTATGCCGCCCAAATTACTTCAATTAATGAACCCAGAGGACTGCACACCAGCTGCCCTGGCTTCTTCCATCTGCCTGTGAGATCAGTCCAGTCTCTCCAGTGTTGTTTGCCTGCTGGGTCACTTTGGCTGTTCACAAGGACATATTTACGAAACTCAGGTTAGAGAATGTTTTCAGGCATCGTAATGAGCTACCTGGAGACAGAGCAAAAAGAGGGTTCCGGGAAATGTGAAATTTAGGCTAAGTCTGGGTTAAGATCTAAGAAGTCTCAGGGAAAGAGGTGCGAGAAGAAACCCAGACTCGGGGGAGACAGGAGGCGGGGTCCCTACTGGGAATACTGAGACCTACGGTGGTTGGTGAGGACAGTAGTTGAGTTAGGGGATAAACGAGTCTGGTAGTGGGATAATCCACAGCCTGGAACTTGAGTATTGGGATTGCTGAGGGCACGCTGGTGTCAAAGCCTCAACTCTAGCAACAGCTGCTGATTTCCTTATAAACTTCCTGCCCCCAAATGTCACCCTGACACTGGGTGACAGTCAGGAGGGACAAAGCCTATGGATGGAAGATGGATACTCTAGAAATGGCCAATACTGGCAACATGCCAAGGCAAAAAAACAGCAAAAATAAACGAGACCTCGCTCAAAGAAGTCGTCCAGGTTTAAATAATAGCATACCTAATAGTTAACTGAAGAAGGAAATGTCTACTTCATTTTCTCAGGCCATATTTCAAAATGTTCTTTTGCAGTTAGTTTCTGTGAAAGATGAGTTATCTCAACCTTCCAAATAAACTATCAATTATTAACTGATCCACGGATCCCAGTACCTTATGAGTTACTGTAGTAGTGGCGTCTCTGCAGGTTGCCTTTTCCTTCTGCCGACACAAATAACTCCCACACCTTTCTATCATCCAGGATGATTAACATACAGAAATCTTACTTCTTCAAAATGTGCCCCAGATCACTGGTGTACACAGAATGTACCATACTTACCTGTTCTTATCCGATCTCAGTGATCAGTGAGACCCGTGAAAAAATGGGATTGTGCAAAGAGTGGACCCCGGGCTGCACAGACAGTGTTCTGCACCTCGTGAGATGGTTGTCTATCCTGGTTTCAGGTTTTGCTTCAATGATGATTTACATGGCTAGACTTTTCCAGCTTTAGAGGGGGGCCGCTACACTGCACATGCAGGACCAGCATATTCTACAGTCTTCACAGAGACAAGGAACCAAAAGTGAGGGCCTTTGCGTGTAGGACAGGGTAACCTAGACAGAAACACGGAGCCAGGATAGCCAAGCGTTTGACAATGTGAAGAAGTCCCATTTCTCCACAGGATTCACTAATCACTGAAATGTGATAGAAACGGGTAAGCGTAGCTATGGGGAGACTTTAATTGGCAATGACACTGTTTCAAGATGGAGACTTAAACTAAAACTGAAATTACTGGTAGTTTACGGGATTTGTAAAATCAGTCACCTCCTTAAAAGTTGAATTGAAAAAGAGACTTCCTTTACTTTGTCAATAATTATGCTACACCGAAAGTAGTAAAAAGCACAGAGAATGAAGCGTGAACACATTCATGCCCAAACCGGAGTCTGGTATTCTCTTCGTTGGAATTCATCTTTCCTTTGTTCTTCAGGATCAATTAGGTAGGTTCATGGTTTGATTGTTAAGGTGAAGGAGGCTTGAAGGAGATGTACTTTCTCAAAAGTCAACTTTAGTGTAATGTCAACTTTGCACTAAAGTCAACTTTAGTGTAATGATACTTGATAGATTTTGGTTTTGGTTGAGGGTGTTTTGTTGCCCAAAACCAATCAATGGAAAAAAAACAACAACGAAGTACAACTTTCTTTATGCAAGAGCTTCAGATTTGCACCATTCACTTTCAAAATTCCAGAGACGCAGGGCCAAGAAGGTGCGAGGTTTCTGACAGGTCAGTTTTGCGCTTTGAAAATTCCTTTGCCCTCTTCCAGTGGAAATGTGGCTTGAAAAAATTGTACAGTGCCCCACTTTCAAATCCCTTACCTTTTTTGAGCCACTTCTTTCTGTTTATATAACTTCAGGATTTGAATGCCTTTGGCTAACTAAGGAAAGTGGAAAAGTGACTGATGGGAATAGAGAGATCCCCAGTACAGCTGGATTTAAAATTTTACTCTGCTGTGTGATCCTCGACTGGAGTAATCCTTGGGTAGTTATTAGCTGGTTGGAAAAGCCTGGCACCCTGTGGCCACATTTAGTACTACAGCTGCTTCTCTCCCAAGGTGCCCCAGTTTGTACTCTTCCTAGGGGCTACCCTGGATACAGTGGGATGAAAGGCGTGTATGCTATGCGTGGATTTTTTGGGGGGGATTTTTAAAAATTGAAGTATAGTTGATTTACAATTTTCATGTGTACAGCAAAGTGATTCAGTGATATATATACGTTATATATATATGTGTGTGTGTGTTCTTTTTCAGATTCTTTTCCATTAAAGGTTATTACAAGATATTGAATATAATTCTCTGTGCTACACAGTGGGTCCGTGTTATTTATTTTATATAGATTAGTGTGTATCTGTTAATCCCAAATTCCTCATTTATTTTCCCCTTTCCCCTTTGGTAACCATTGTTTGTTTTCTACATCTGTGAGTCTGTTTGTGTTTTGTAAATAAGTTCATTTGTATCATTTTTTTTTGGTTCCCCATATAAGTGATATATGATGTTTGTCTTTGACTGACTTCACTTAGTATATGATCTAGATCCATCATGTTGCTGCAAATGGCATTATTTCATTCTTTGTTAAGGCTGAGTAATATTCCATTGTGTATTTGTACCACATCTTCTTTATCCATTCATCTGTTGATGGACATTTAGTTTTGGATTTTTTTTTCTTTTACGTTTTTTCATCTTACACCTGTCTCAGTATCTCCACTGAGTCATAGTTTTTGATCAAAAAGCAGGTGACATGCACAGAGCATCCATTTTACAAGCAGGAGAGGTTTCTTTTCTTTCCAGCTAACAATGACTGGGGAACATCAGCTCCTATTTTAGGCTTAGAAGAAAGAGAAGTTGGAGGACCAGGGTAGGGCATTCCATGTGCTTAAAAAAGCCCGCTTAAATGTTATTTTTATTTTTTTTAATTTTAATTATTTTATTTTTTAAAAAATTTTACTCTTTATTATTTTTTAAATATTTATTTATGTATTTGCACCGGGTCATAGTTGTGGTAGGCGAGCTCCTTAGTTGTGACATGTGAACTCTTACTTGCAGCATGCATGTGGGATCTAGTTCCCTGACCAGGGATTGAACCCTGGCCCCCTGCATTGGGAGCGCAGAGTCTTAACCACTGCGCCACCAGAGAAGTCCTTAAATGTTATTTTGAAAGTTAAAAGTTGAGGAAATTGGGAGACAAGGTTGTCGTGGAACGAGTACAAAATGGGGAAACAGGAGATTTTATTTCTAGCTCTGGTTCTGTCACAGACTTTGTGTGATCCCAGTGAGGTCATTTAACCTCCATGGGTTTCATTCCAGTAAAGTTAAGAGATTGGACCAGATCATTTCCAGGGTTCTCTCTGGCTCTAAACTTCTGTGATCTGCCCGTGGATGCTATTTCCTATGCCCCGCACAATATCTCCTTGCCAGCTGTGCTTCTGAGCACGCAAACTGTTTCTTATCTTTACCCATCACTGCTTCTGGTCCTGAGATCACTCTTAGCTTAGGTCATTCAACCATACCTACTAGTCTTCAATTGCCTGTGTCTTTTAGAGCCAATATTTGAGTCAACCTACAGAAACACACTGATCTTTTCTAGTTCACTTTATATTCATTAAAGAACTGAACTCATTGCCTTCATTAAACTGTTAGAAGAAAAATTTATTCATTGGCAAATGTTGCAAACTCGATCTGGAATCTCTAAACAGGTTCATATCTTACTCTCTGTTAGTCTTAGATATTTTATGATGAATCCAGATTTCACTTGTCATTCTTTTGACTTTACTTCATTGTTATCATGCAGCTGCAGGGTCTTGATCTTGATGGCACGAAGACTGGCCGCCGTCAGGAACGTGATGGCATCATGCCGTCATTCAGTAGAATCTTAAGTAGCGTTACTTTTGAAGATATGACAGCGAAGACATAAGCCCTGATACCAAAGACTTATAGCTTACAAGGGTAGCCAGAGAGCTGTCAGCACAGAGACGTGAAACCAAATCAGCTTGGGGGATGACACTTGGTGAATCCTGAAGGATGCATATGAGTACCTAAGCACGGAGGGGCTGAGGTGGGAGAGGGGATTGCTTGAGGGAAATTCATTTCAGTGCAATTTACCCACCACCTACTCACTGTTTTCAATGATTTGGCTTTTTCTAACCTCAGATAGGTAGGATTTGGAGGATATTTGATTCTATGTATTTCTTTTAAAATTTTTTATTTATTTTAAATTAGTTTCATGAAAGTATAGTTGATTAACAATGTTGTGTTTATTTCTGCTGTACAGCAAAATGATTCAGTTACACATATATATACATTTTTTCATATTTTCCATTATGGTTTATCAGGATATGGAATATAGTTCCCTGTGCTATACAACAGGACCTTGTTGTTTATCCATTCTCTATATAATAGTTTGCATCTGCTAATCCCAAACTCCCAATCCACTCCTTCCCCCTACTCTTGGCAACCACAAGTCTGTTCTCTATGTCTGTGAGTCTTCTAACTCAATATATTTCTAAACTCAAATTTACTTGGCAATGTCCAATTTGGGGGAGTCCTGTGTCCTAGTGTATATCTGATGTAAGTACTTCTAGAACCTTGCGGTAGGTCCTTGGACGTTTTAGCCCAGTCACATCAACCCTATAGTTTTGTCCAGTGTGCATCCCTGAAATCAGGAAAGTGGCCACCTATGGGTATAGTCACAGGTTTTATCCCTGTGAAATATGGCAGAAGGGTTGAAGGTTTAAGTATAACAGGGAACGAATGATTTAGGGATGCTTTGTCTAGCAAAAGAAGGCAGGAAGATTTTTCGGTGATTGTGAAGCTGGGGAGATCCTAGCCAGGCAAGGACTTAAGATCTCATTGTCCTCCCTGCCCTTCAACCCTCCTCTGAACCGCTCAGTAAGACAGTTTGAAGCTACTTCATGCTATTTTGGGTACAATAAAAGCTTAACCAGCCTCCACTTGCCAACTTCTCTGTAAAACTTACTGGTGGATGCTGCGGTGTGCTGCACACTCATGACTTTCTCTAAAACCCTCTACCACATCCACTCACTGTGATGCTAATTGTAATTATAGAAATTAAACTATATATAGGCCAGAGATATGAATTTCGATTGTCCTTTTTTTCTGTACAAACATGTATTTTTATTAAAATTTAATTTTTTTTATTGACGTATAGTTGATTTACAATGTTGCATTAGTTTCAGGTATACAGTAAAGTGATTCAGTTATCTATCTATATTTTTTCAGATTCTTTTCTGTTATAGGTTATTACGAGATATTGAACGTAGTTCCCTGTGCTGTACTGTAGGTCCTTGTTGTTTATTTTATATACAGTAGTGTGTATATGTTAATCTCAACCTCCTCATTTATCCCCTCCCCCATTATTATTTTTTTTAGAGCTCACTGGTCCATCTATATTTGTCTTTTGTCCTAACTCCTGACCACACAGGTACTAGATTCTCTTTGGTCACCACCAGGTTACCTGGTTCCCAGCTTCTTCCACTTTCGATAGCCACAGTCTTCAATCTCTTGTTAACATGGAGTGAGCTTGCAGTCTTCAGAAACCCTTCAGACAAGTTCTCTTCTCCTCCGTGAGGATGGGAAAGAGAGGTTCTAGAAAACCACACGGGGGTCCAACTCACTGAGGAACGATTGCAAGAAGAGCAAATTTTAAAATTTCTTTATTTATAGACATTTCAGAACCATTTAAATCAACAACGAATTTTTTTAGACAAAACATACCATGTTTATCTTGAGGTACACATTGGGCCCATAGACAATGCTCTGGAAATAATGCAACTGTTAACTGGTAGTTAACAACCCTACTTTTCCAAGCAAAGAAACTGTAAAGATGGTTACAAAAGTCTTTGAAAAGAATATACCATTTTCATTTAAGTCAAGGAAAACTCCCAAATTTTTGACTAATTGAATTCAACTTTTAGGCTTAGCTTAAGCAATATTTTAAATGGAGCTTAATATGAAAATGGGAGAAGAGATTTATAGCTAAGAAATGATCTGAGCCCCACTACATGAGATTGTAAACAAAGGAAATTCATCATCCGATAAGCTCATTACAAAACTCGTAGCCTAAAAATTAGAGCAGCAAAATTACAGAGGGTATCTGTATATACTTTTAACAGAAATCACGTTTACCCTTTGTTTCTAGCTTTCACAATGAGACAAATTTTGAAACACCAAGTTCTGAAGACTAAACGATGTGATTGGATAAGAAGTGGTCATAAGAATTCCACACTATTACAGTCCCACAGTATAAAAATCCTACTTTCCATCATTTGCACTCTGGGCATCTTACTTTTCTTGCCCTAGCAGCCTGGTGCCATTGTATTCCTAGAAAAATAGTGGGAATTGGGATTAATGGTCATAGATTCTGAAAGTCTTGTGTGTCCAACAGCAGATCTCACTTTTCTGATGGACTGAAGTTGAAATTTTCTTTGAATCGTTCACAGTGGTCTTTGGAGAACTGTGTTTTTTTTTCAGTTTGTTATTCCAAATGTTAACCTCATACTCTTTAGGCATGATGAGTAGTGATTTGTGATACAGTGTGTTTGGAAAATGAAGAGCCCTCCATTCATCCACCCCCACCCCCTGAACTTCTCGAGGACTCGTTTGCACGATGTGCAGGTGCTTCTGGAATGTCGGCAGAGGGTATTTACCCACGTCTGAAAACAGCTGGAATGGGCAGTCATAATATTTCCCTGTAAGATTGTTTTATTTCTACGTGAAACAAGAATAAACACTGCAATTTAGCCGAGTGGGCAGCTCGCTGCAACTCCGTAAATGTGAATGTTCTATGTGGGTCGAAAGGGTCTAAATGTAAATTTCACAGTTCATAAAGTTGAGCAGCTCAACTTAAAAGAGAGAGAACGTGCAGGCGTTGACGAGATTCTGAGAAAGAATTGGTCTGTGTTTCAGTGCTCCGTCCCAACCTGAATCAGGCCCACATTTTACATTTTAGCTGCTTGGTTTGGTTTATTGCTGTATTTCTTAAGGGGGTCACGATGGTTTTGGCCATGCATTTAAGGAATCCAAGAAAGAGTCCCATTTGGACACTCTCCCCCAAGCACAGGGCTCAGTGCACAGATTGCAGGGAACCTGCCAGAAGATGTCCTCAGTCTTGACCTGGTTGGTTAGAAAAGGTTCTGCATGTGGGGATCTCTATACACTGCTTTTCACTGCAAAAATCGCAGCTCAGAAGGGAAGGGCTGTTTCCTTCCTAACCCTGTTCTGCATTCCTTGTCTTGATTCTCTCTGGCTTTGCATGCCTTGTCTAGTAAGGGCGCCATGTGGCTTTGCAGATACCAAAAGATACTTACTACCAATTCAAAAAAAAAAAAGTCCAATCAGTAGAAAAGAACACTAGTCAGTGGGAGTCAGAAATACTTGCTGCCTCCAATGCTTTCCAAGTTTCAATGGTCTTGTAGTTTTTCTTTTATACCCCGTTAATAGAGGCTGCCATTTCTTCCTTCTGTGGGTTCTTGAGGGACAGGGCACACTTAGCTCTCCATCCATCCAACTGCCAGGAGAGTTCATGTTTCTCTTGCACATACCCAGTCTCAACAACTGTGGTTTTAAACATAAACCTTACGAGTTCCGAGAGGGCAGGAACTGTGTCTTTTTATCAGCCTGTCAAGTCATACTAGCATAGTGCCCGGCACACAGATGATGCTGTGAATTTTGAGTATGTGAATGAAAGGCCACAGTCCCTGCCCTCAAGGAGTCTCTATGTTGCCGTCGATATAAACTCAACGTACATATGCCAAAACAAAAAGGACTTTGTGTCGCGGTTTTGCAAAAAAAAAAAAAAAAAAAAAAAAAAAAAAAAAAA
>NW_020174565.1:1101915-1320928 GCF_003031525.2 Neophocaena asiaeorientalis asiaeorientalis
AAAAAAAAAAAAAAAAAAAAAAAAAACAAACAAAAAGAAAAAAAGATAAAAGGAATCAGTTGTTTATGTGGGGCAACTGTCATAGTAAACTCAAACCCACTCATTCCTCCCTCTTGAACTGAGAAAAGCATACAAGCACTAAGGATTCACGAACGGATTCAGCAGGGTTTTGCCAAAGAAAACTTGCAACGTTTCAACATCATCCTTTGTTTTTATTTTAAAGGAAAGTTCTGAGAGGTTAACTTTACCTAGGGAGTTGCCCCTCACACAGAAGGATGCTTTCTCAACATGAAAGTCATGGAGGGGCTGCATGTCATCTGAGTGCAGTACTAGAAGCTTCTATATAAACTTGTCAGTTACTTTTGAAGAGGTGCTACAGTTTGATAGATTCTACAGGGTACTCTTTTATGGGGCACTTTTAACCTAGAGTATTTGCATTCTGGGAGACATGTTGGGGGGAAAATCCTTTTTTTTAAAAAAAGAGATTTAAGATGGAAAATGAGAAAAGGTATCAATTCACCCCAATTCTAAACAATGAGATGGATTAAAAATATCTTGAATGCCAAGAAATGAAGCCATATATTGAACAGGTCTGCAAAACTAGACTGGTGGGTCTTGTCTTTCCATTTGTGTATTTATTCTGATGAGCAAGAAGAGTGGATAATAACATATAAGCCAGTCCTGCAAGTCACACTGACACCTGGGTGGCTGTCTGCCCATCTCGAATGTGGGGACAGACTCTGGGGGAGACAGGGCTAGGGACGATATGCTGCTCGGAGAACAAAAACTTTTCTAAGATTTATATTCCTTCAAAAAGTCAAGAATTATGTTGATGCCATTATGTTTTGGAGTATTTATTCACGTTTGGCAAAAACTGTCAGACTGGGTCCTGGGATTGTTGGAATGAAAGTACGGTAATCATGTATTTTCTTTGGAAGAGAGGAAAGAAGATTTCTGAACTAAACAAGTACTCTTGTTGATACTTTAAAAAATGATGCAACAGATGTAGCACATATCAAAGCAGAGGATGGTATGTCTGATTTCTGAGCTCTCCTAAAGCACAAACCATGTTGAGAACACCTGACACGCTCTGAGAAATGCTCTCCAGACCCCTCATCACCACATACCAGGAGAATAAGACCCTCAAACCCGAGAAGAATTATCACTCGACAGAAATGGTCATTTCCCCAGACACTGATCAGCACGGGAGTATTCTATGTAAAACCCAGCCTGTAATAGGTTTAAAATCAAACTTAATTCTTCAATACAGACTCTCTACTGATTTGTTCCAAGTTTTCTGTGATGGAGCCTGATAAGACTGAGCTTCGAGGGACAGGGTTCTGAGAATCTTTGGAATCATTCTGTCCCATTTCCTAAGAGAGTCGACTTAATTAACGGCCCCAAACTTCAGTGGATATTTGAAAGTGAACAGATGTTATCTAAAAGATCAGACTCATGTTTAAAACATACATTTGTATTGTGTAAATATACATATACGTATATATTCTGGTCTTCTTTATCTCTGCTCAGTAAAATTAGCAGCAGTTACAGATAAATTATTGTGGTCATGACTTATTATTTCTAAGGACATCATAGATCCTCTCTACTAGCACATGACTTTTGTAAAATGCCTTTTGATAAAAAGATCCCCACCAAGCACGTAACACTGCAGTGTCATTTCGTATCACTAACATTTTCAGGCCCAAGAGTAAAACAATTAGCATTGAGCAGTCCGAACGACAGAGCACAGAATAAATTGTCTAAAGTTGATTCTCCCAAAGGAGGGAATTGTTCAAAGGTGTTTTTTTTTTTTTTTTTTTTAAAGATTCTTATGTCTTTCAGCTTTGGCTATTTTGTAAATAAATATCACAACTTCTCGCATAAACCTACTTGGGTAACAGTTATTTCTCTGAGCATGCCTTTTGTCTTTTAGCAGCTGTTGAGTGTTGAGTGATGTACAAGGCACACCTCTAAGTGTTCTGTACAGCATTTTTATTGATGTACAAAATAGCCTGTTCACCATTCAAAATCATAATCTGCATAGTAAGAGTTTTCTCTTATCCCTATTTACAGAGAAAGTTTTTAGTGCAAAAAAAATGTGAAACTGTGTCCCAGCCCTCCCCTTCTAGAACACACATTTATCTGTTTTGTTCAATGCTACCTGGGGTTATTTGGCTATATTTTGGGCCTCCAGCCGTTAATGAATTGCAGGATTTTCTTCACCTGCAGTTTGCTCAGTTTGAAATCCTCAGAGAGGATTTCTTCCGTGAGCTGGACAAGCAAGTTTCCGTCAATCTTTTCGGTCACAAAGAATGCTATGACGTCTTCGGACAACCCTATGAACCGCAAGGACTTGGACACTTCCTCTATGGAGAGTCCTGACAGGTCGGCAGGTGGCTGCCACGGGGACCCGTCACCACAGGAGCGGGGGGCCAGCTGGAGGTGGAGGGGTGACGAGAAGGGGTAAGACATGGAGAAGATGTCCTGCGTGCCCTTCTGAACAAAGTACGGGTCCTCGGAGAGGTCCGGCGACCCAGACTCGGGGTCTTCCTCGGCACCATCGATTTGCAGAGGCAAAGGTAGGGTGTCGAGGGCGGCTTTCTCTTCCACTGGCCTCGGGGCCCTGGGAGGCAAGGCGGGGCACGAGATGCTCTGCTTGGCGGGGGCTGCAGTCAGGGTCTTCCCGCCCGTGCTCTCCAGAGAGTAGCTGGCCGACTTGGGACACCCCGGGGCACTACTGCCGGGCTCCGTGGGCCCGGGCCCGGGTGGGCTGGCCGCCAGCTCGTGGCCGTCGAGGTCGAAGGCTGCCGGGCAGTTTCTCTTGGGCGTGCCCGGCGTCTTCTGTCGGGGGTAACTGTAACTCCTGCTCGGATCCAGCAGGAAGTTGCTCCTGGTCTGGGTCTCTGACACTCCCGAATAATGATTAGGCCACGAGAGCCTGGAGGACAGAGCTTCAGCAGTGGGACTGCCAAACGGGGACTTGGGGTCCATGGAATCTGCTTGCACTCGGTTACACGGGTAGCAGGAAACGGGAGCGCTTTCAGGAGGACTCGTGTCACTTTTAGTAATGCTGCTTAAAAGCCAAACACAGAGAGAGAGAGAGATGAGTGGAAAAAAAAAGTAAAACATCCAGCCTATCCTTATCCCATTGATGTCACTTCTGAGTAGAAAAGTGTAGCTAGGCAACAAATATTATATTTCTTATCGTAAAGTACCTGCTTAACGTCACTGGGCTTTTTTTTTTTTTTTTAAAAGAATCTTTAAATTACTAAAATACATCAGTAACTATGGATATGAAGATACTGATTTAATATGGTATAGCAGAGATGGCAAATATATAATTTTTTAAACAAGAAAATCATTGTTAGTGGGTGCCTGGATCTTTGTGATGAGAAAAATCTTTAGCCTTGTTTGGGCTTATCACCAACAGGTGCTGTGATTGATTAGTGATGTCTGCAGTGGGCAAGGGTGGAGTGAGAGAGCAGTAAATGAGTGACACATGCTTGTCATTCTTGGGCTACAGTGACAGGACTACATCACCACCACTGATGACCTTATATCCATCCAAGAGTCTGAGGCTGGAAGAAATGTTTCGAATAAAATCCTTACTCTTGCCTTGGTTTCCGCACAATTGCGTAACATCACCATAAAGATTTAAATGTCCAGGGAACAAAAAAGTACCTGCCAAGGAGAGCTACTTTAACCTGTCACATGTGATCACACTCAGCTCTGGGGCCCTATCTTAAGAGTGACCGTGAAACCAGAGTGTGCTCAGAGGTGGGTGATGGGACAGCAGGTGGGACTGAGGCTGCCTCTTGGAGGAGACTTACATCTTGGCTGACCTCATGGTTTCACAGCCTGATCAAGAAAGGTCGGGTGGACTTACATTTGTTTCTTTAGACCTAAGAAACAGTTGAAGGTTACATGGAGATAGATTTCAACTGCATATAATGAAAGATCTCTCAAAAAAGTTATCGGCATGTGCCAACCATGGAATGAGCTGCAGTGCAAAAGAATGAGCTCACGGCACTGGGAGGATCCAGATGGAAGTGTAAGACTGCTTTACAGTGATGGTCAGGGACTCTAGCACTGGGTGGAATTCAGAGTAGACGGCCGACAGGACCCCTGCCATTCGGGTCCTCCTCGAGGGTGCTGTCTGTGTGTGTTGAAGTCAAAGCGGAGACAAGTAGATGCCAGCCTTAACCACTGAACCCCTCACAGACTCAGCATCTTCCTAGGTCACTGGCCCTTCCATCCTAGCGCAGAACCAACAGGGCCCCATCATGCTCATCCAGTTAAAAAAAAAATTTTTTTTTTCTTTTTTTTAAAAGAAGACTTCCTCTCCTACCACCCTGCCCAGGGGATGGCTCCTTGACACGGTTCTCAAGGATCGGGGACCTGGCTGATGAGGGAACCATGTGGAAGTGGGCCCTGGCATAGGACTTACATGTCGTGCAGCCCTGAAGAATAGTAGGATAAGGTGGGGCTGGGAGAGCGAGTCTGCTGCCGCGCCGGCTTGGCTGTGCGAGGAGGGACCGAGGGGCTGGTGGACTGAGGCTTTGCGCTGCGGGGCGGGACAGGCGGGGCGTTCAGGAGCCGGCATTCTTCCCTGACCTGGCGCAGAAGAGAACACGCGGGGTTAGCGACACTCGGACTACGCACAGGGCCAGCTCCCTCCCGGAGGGCCCAGTGGCTGCTCTTCTTACGTGACACCAGCAGGGGTGGAAGAAAGGGAGAGCAGACCTGAGCAAACAAGGACTGTGGGAAACAGGAGGCTGCCAGAGATGGAGCGATTTTGAAAGAAATGGTTTGGCAGGTGCTGCAGAAATGTAGCAAGTAATGGGAAGGACAGCGTGGTAAAGAGCCGGTGATGCACGAGGACACAGGACACAGGAGTAGGACGAAAATAAGGGCGTTAAGTGATCGCGATATGAATGAAGGATTCCATTCTCCTAGTGAGTTGTAGTTCTTCACTGTTCAAACTGAATTGGATTTGCTACAAACCTTAGGGAACAGTGGACCTTGTCTAGTGTAAAGGCTCCTTCTGAGGTTACAGTCGGGGCTTCTCACAGGTAACTGTGCACATGAATCCCCTGGGGATCTTGTTTCATGCACATTCTGACTCAGTAGACCAAGAGTGGGGCCTGAGACGCTGCATCTCAAGCTCCCAGGTGATACGGATGCTGCTGGACCACGGACCACACTCTGAGAAACAAGGCGGCAGATGGCGTAACGAGGCAGCGCTCCAAGCCCGAAAAATACCGCCTCCCTCACCCTCCCTTCATCTTCACACCGGAGAGGGAGGCAGATGACTTGTGCCATCCCTTGCCTTCGCCCCAGCTTGTTGCCGGCCTTCAGAATACGGTTCTTTTTAACGAGGCAGATATTTTTATGTACTTCTCTGTTTCAGACAGCAGGGGGCAGTTTACACCTGGTTCAGCTAGTCTACCCTTAACTACCCAGGTAAAAACAGCCAATTCTGACTTTGTAAAAAAAAAAACAAAACACCACCACCCTTGCTTGCTTTTTAGGCTGTGTTCCCACCCATTTTTTTTCACCTTTGCTTTCGATTCCTCTGCCCCAGGGGCTCTGGGTAATGAAGACAATGAAACAGAGCTCCTGTTAGCTTTGCTTTGGAGTCTGCTTAAGACCAAATGAAATGGGCTCACGCTACACCGCGTCGTCTACCACCTACGCTGCACCCCGGCCCTCTAACTGGCTTCTGAGGCCTGATTCACTTGCTGGAGAAAACCAGATGTTAAAAAAGTCATGTGACCCCGGGGTGACCAGGCAAACCTCAATTCTAAGCGAAACAAGCCATTTAAAGTCTCAGCCGTTGCATTTCTCCCTGGGTCTGGGAATCACTGCTCCCACCCGGAGGACCCACCACCCTGGCTGTTGGGACCCAGTGGATACATTTTTTCTTCTGCAGCAGCCCTTTAGGCTAAAACAGAATATTGAGAGCAGCAGATTCTCTTCTCCAACAGCTGCGGGCGTTCTCTTTCTGAGCTTTTCAAAAGGTGGTGGTGGAGAAGGAAATGAGGTTTGGATAAGGAAGAGGGAGGCTTGCTTGTCAGCTGGCCTAGGGGGACTCTTGCCTCACTTTGGGGTCTTCTTAAGAAGCTGGGAACCAACTAGGACACTGAAAAGTTCTGGCTGGATCACTCCACTCCCTGGCTTTTGGGAGCATACACTGGTTACAAAATAAGTAAGATATTGTGTCATCTTCCTTCTGTCTTGTCAGCGAATTGTATAGTAGCCAACTGTGTTTTTCTTTCTTAGGGAATGTCTTTAGAATCTGGGATGGATGGGTGCGGCTTTATAGATGTGCTTGGTTCTGTCTACGCTTAGAATAACAGGAATCATGGAAAACGAAGGAAGATAAGGAGTCCTTCGGTTAACTTTTCCATTTTAAAAATAAACAGTCACTTCTCAACATGGGATTAGAGAGAAGCGTCAGGAAAACAGGGTTAAAGCTGAATTTGATTTAGAAATTTCTAAATTTTGGAATTAGTCATTAAATACATTTCACTAGGGACCACTTACCTAGATGTCAATTATGCTATGCTGAGAGGTCGACTACACTGCATTTTAATTATCATCAGCTGACCTAGGTCTCGGAACACAGAAAAGCAGCCACTTGTAGTTGACTCTGACCTCTGGGAAGTCCTCTCTTCTCTTCTTATAACCCCAGACTCTCAAGGTTCTTGACCTCTGGTTCTGCCCCCTCCTTCCATAACTGGACAGTCCTAAAGAGCTTCCCCATAGGTTTCCCGGTGACAGGAGGGGACGGGGGAGGCAGCAGTAAAAAGAAGCATTTGTAGGTCACAGGGCCCGGCGAGGTGAGCTCGGCTGACCGGGACGTTTCCAAACTGCAAACAGCATTTGAAATATGGAAAGCTTCTGAAATGGCCACCTGACTCCTGAAAGGAGTTAAAGGACAAAGGTGTGTGTGTGTGTGTGTGTGTGTGTGTGTGTGTGTGTGTGAGATGGTGTCAGTGAGAAGATACTAACATGAGACCAAAGAAAGATTTCTTCCCTTGTCATGAGGGGGCAGTTTGGGTGTAATTGTGTGACTTCAATGGGAAAGAACTAGGCTTATTTGAAACCCATTTTGGAGAAAAGGTAGTTAAAAACAAAACAAAACCCGACTTCAGTGGGACCCCGTCGGCGACAAGAATTCAGCTGTAACACTGTGGAGGAACAAAACTAGTGAGCGCTACACCGGGCAGCTGCGGGAGGGCGGCCCTCTCGGGGTGAGCACGGCTGATGACCCTGTAGACGCGCCTCCCCGTGTTACTTTTAACTTGTGGCTGTAGATGTGGATGCTCCAGTGAAGTCATACTGCAGCATTTTATGGTAAAACTATATATGCTTTGGGGGAATGTATACGTTTTGGGGTTCAGAAGTGATACACCCACACACTGTGAGGGTTTACTGTGCCATCTTACTTTCTATCTCGTACCTCCTTTTAACAGTAATTATTCTACTTCTCTTTGCTTCTTGATTTGGTTCATCATGGGACATTTATATCCAAGAGAAATGTAGCTGTGGCTTGAAATGAATTTTATCTGACAATAAAAGGCAATTTATAAGACCAGATGGCTAATCACCCTATTTTCAGTTTTTCCTCATATTCGATTTCACGTTTAAGTGGTACATTTTCAGCACATTCCTTCTAAAAGTCTCAGCATGTGGCTTTCATCTTGTTACTTCCCATCTCCAGTGGCCCCCCTTGACTGCTGGATAAAGTCCAGCTTCTCCTGTCTCCCACTGAGGCCTGCTGCAGTCTTTCTAGTGATTTCTTCTTGCTAGAGGAAATTATCCCATTTGATTCCATCTTTCTAGTTATTTCCCTCACTACTCCTCTATATGAATACATGGGTCCATCCAATGGGGCAGATTCCGTGTCACCTAAACACACCCTGTGCTTTCCTGCCTCTTGCTCTGCTTTAGTTCTTACTGCCCACCCCCTCCTGTCACTTCCTAAGGCCCAGCTCTAACTGTTACAGGCGCGGTTTGGGACCATCACAAGTAGCCACCAGTACTTGTCATTGCTTCTGAACTCTGCCAACAGACTGTTTATATTTACTTACTTCTCATGTATATTCAATTAGCCTGAAAGTGGAAATGGTAGGGACCGTCGTCATTGTTCTTACTGCTCTGTGGATGGCAGAGTTTGGGGATTTGTCACCTCTGGCACAGATACGGCACACAGAATGCCAGGTGGAGGTTATTGGATGTCACAAAACAAATACAACAAGGCACTTTTATTTTCAAACTTATACCAAAAGAATGCCTTTTATATTTTAATGTGGAGACTGTTATTGATAAGTCATCTGGGCTCCATATTAATTTTTTTGTCTTCATATTGGTGTCAATCTAGGGGAAGAAAGGTGCCAGCAGACCTGGCCCCTATGAGCGCCATCAACTCTGCCACCACGACACTGGACGTGGTGTCAGAGTGAAAATGACATTATTTCTGAACTGGGAAATGTTGTGGCTTCATTGTCAGCACCCCATCCCACTGCCCTGTAACTCCTATTCTAAATGAGGATGTAATAGAACACACCGTTCCCGACACACCATGCCTGACGGACTAGAGCCCTTCTCTGCCCTTCAGTGCAGCATTTAAGACTGAACTTCAAGGAGCAGTGCAGGGCGAGGGTGAGGTACTTGGATTCTCAGGAATAAACCCGGAACGCTGGTGCTAAGGGAGGGGATGGCGTTCTGTCTGAGGCAGGTGTTGCTACCCATCGTGGATCATGGGTGACTTTTGCCTACTGGTAGGTAATTTCTGGTGCTAAGGGAGGGGATGGCGCTCTGTCTGAGGCAGGTGTTGCTACCCATCGTGGATCATGGGTGACTTTTGCCTACTGGTAGGTAATTTCTGGTGATGTCCTGGCACCTACTGGTTATGACAGGGTCAACGACCACAACACGGATTCAGGGAGAGCAGACTCCACCCGTACGTACCCAGAGCCTGGCTTCACAAGCAGTTCTCTGGTCTAAAGCCTTTCTTGTAAGTGGTTTTACTTCCAGCACAGTCCTCTCATCCTTGCCGCTCCACAACAAGTCTTTCCCTTTTCTAAAGAAATGCTCAATGATTCAGTCTTATCAGAGATAAGATACCGGCTACCCAGGAGTAAGACACCTCTCCCCAGTGTTCAAGCAGCAGACTGTGAACCCAGAGCTAAACAGAAAGCTAATTTATTGCGAGGTGGAATTGGGGAGTTCTGCTCTTTCTAGAACCATCACTTCTCTTTAGTCTACGAGGCATATTCTCAGGGAGGCATATTTAAGTGACTGCCATCTAACACACAACATTTACTAGTGGGGTTTGAAGTAAGCTGTAGAAGGTGTCTGTCCTGAGGGCTAATGGCCGGGATCACAGGCACCATCTACTGCCCCTAGAAGTCCGAAGAACATTGTGTCGCTTTCCCTTTTCCTACAAACGACATTAATTCCATTTACTATTGACTTGTTCAATTATATGCTGAGCGCCCATCACACGCTCACTGAGCTGGTGCTGAGTAAAGCAGACAAGAACGAGTAGCCCCTGGAATTAGCTGCGAGGGAGGCAGGGAGACCAACACAGGACTGAGATAAAAGTCGGTCCTGTAATAAAAGGTGGAATGAAGGTCAGTGGGAGCACCATGAATGCTTCAGGAGGGCGGGGGAAGAACAAACTCACAGGAAATTATACTGAGAAAGTCTGGAGGAGGAAGGAATTGTGAGTGTACAAAAGGTACAGAGTGATGCCCTGGACTGGGGGCTTAGAAGGCGAGACGAATCCTGATGCCACTTATCAGACAGACACTTAGAAGGAAGAACAGAGCTTGGGAGAAACCAAGGGGTTCAGTGTGGAAAAGAGTTCGAGCTCAGTGTTCTACTGAGAGAATCTGAAGTCCTGGTGGCACTGAGATCCCAGATGAGAAGGGAAGAGCGCTGAACCCCTAAGGGGCCAGTAGAGGAGGAGACCAAGGGGGAGAAACACAAGGGACCGCATCTCACCGCTCACGGCACAGAACAGTCCCCAGTGGCGTCAAGGAAGCAGATGGTGGGGAGGGCGGCTCAGGAGAGGGATGGTGTGAAGACGGAACGACGGCAGGAAGTCAGGGCAGGTCGGGAAGATGTGTGACGGTTAGCAGGTCACTGGGGATCTCAGTGAATGAAGCTTGAGTTGAGTGAGGGGACCAGAGGCAGATTCCAGGGAGCCAAAGCCAGAACAGGAGGCGAGGGTGGAGTTAGGACAGACCACTCTTTTCAAGGAGGAAGGAAGCGGCTGGGAAGGAAGGGGGAGACAGCTATTAGAAAGGGATAGTGGATTGAATGAGGCATGGCCTTTTTCTTTTTAACTTGGAAGAAACCTGAAAACGTGCCTGGGTAGGTACATGCACGTGTGTAACCTGGAGGGTAAGTGCACATTGACTTCTGGGACGGAGAGGAGAACACATTTCCCCACTGCTCTCTGCCTTCACCATGCCAGCACTGGCCACGCAAAACCAGAAAAATAATCAATGGCAGCTTATTATCTAACAGTGAAAGCAAAGATGGACACACCCAATAAAATAAACGGCTTTGGAAAGCTTCGTGTTACTATGTGGAGGTGGTTGACAAAGTCAAAACCCAACTCCAACCTGTGGTCAGAATCTCGTGCGTCACGGAATGGGGCTATTTATTTTCTGAATACTCTCCAGAAAGTGTAACTTGATTTCCCGACTCCTGGAATAGGTATTTAAGCATCCTTTCCCCTCCCCACTCCTCACAGCTATAAGTCTGTTTAGTTGGGAGGAAACTGAGCCCGGGGTGAAGGACCAATAATTTGTGAAAAATGGAAAACAAGGTCTTCTCCCTAAATAGCCACATGTTAAAGATAACGCATGAGAATTTATTACAAATACAAAGCTCATTATTGCATGGCTGGAAACAGGGTTAAATGTAAATGTTTAGAAGACAAAAATTCACACATTACATACAATTGGAGTGTTTTATACACGTATGAACTACTTTCTTCTGTGACATTATCTTTCCCTGACACTTCCTAGGGATTAAAAGAATACAACAAGCAAAAGACACACAACGTGCTTATGAAACTGCACAGTGTAGGAATGGGGGCTCTTTGGTATGATGATGTTTCTTGGAAAGTCTTAGTTTCTCAGAACTCCCTACTCGTCTTCTATGGAAGAAATGACACTTTCACACCCCTTCACTAACTGGACCAAAGAGACAGCTTAGGAAAACAGAAAACTTACTATGAAATGTTCTTTGCTGAACTTTTTTGGGGGAAAAAAAACCAATTTCATAGCAGCAATTATTCAACTTTTAAATACAAGGCAATGGACCTGGAGACACTTGCCGACGAGGCCTCACATTTCCTTGTCTACAGTCTAAAATCTGCCACCACATACCTGTGGGTGAAAATCTCGGCTCAAAGACCACACTGCTTGGAACTGTGGGCAGTCACTAACGGGCTTCGGCCATCCTTAGGCGGACTAAGGATCGTGTTGTTTCTATGTTGACACTAATTCAGAAAACACACACACTATAGGGGAGCTCGATCTAAAACTGGACTCACCTTTACCATGAGTTTTCTTCTCTAAAAGGCTGACTTCGGGATAATGTCAGTGTTGCAAAGAAAGGAGTTTTGTAACCATGCTTCCCTGAACTTTGTAACTTTGCCTTCACTGCATGCCCTCTGCCCTGTATTTTACATTTCTTCCCACACTCCCTCTCCCAGATAACAAAATCATTACAGCCTTAAGAAATCTTATTTATAAAGAGGCTTTTATACAATGAGTTCACAACCCTGTCACATACCCATCAGGGGTATTTTCAGCCAAACAGAAATTAAAGTTTTACAATGACAACATGGCAATAAATGAACATCTATCTGATGAATTACGCCAGGGCAGATGTGATTTACGGTTGAAATCCTGATTCTCAGATGTGTGCGTTTCTTTTTCCCATTGTGTATGCGGATGATAAGGACCTAAGGCAGGCCTGGGTCTGCAATGGCCTCCAACCTCCAGGCCTCAGGCAAGGGAGTCAAGGCAGAGGGCACAGCAGGCCGCTACTGGGAAACAAGAAGGGCACGCAGTTCTGAAAAGAATACTTGTTTAAGTTCCAGGGTGCTTCCCTGGACTCCAAAGAAAGACTATGCCATTGGGGCAGAGAATAAAGACCTTTTCTGAGCAAGGAGTATAATGCATGATAGATATATTTAAATAGTATATAACTTTCCCATTAATGTGATTTTGTGCAAATGGTAAACCCAAGAGTGCAGATTTGAAACAAGGGCTATCCCATAGAATGTTACAATGACTTTATTAACATTCTAATCATTGAGACTTTCGGCAGACACAGGAGAAAATTTCTTGGCCTAGAAGGTTTCATTTAAAAATAAATAACCTACACAAAACCAAAGGCAATTAGTTTCAAAATTACCAAAACACAATAATAATTCAGTCCTTATTTCAATTAACAAATGGGAAACGTAGGTATGGCTTGCTCACAGAATACTCCTCAAAAGCTGTAATTAAAATTAATTAAATGTCAGATGCCTTAGGAGACCGCATTAATTAGTGGAATCCTGAGTGAATCCTTTTGTAGAGCAATTATTTTGAAAAGTAAATAATCACTTCCAGATTAATCTTTTTATTACCTAAATTTGACTATCAATACACCAGGTTTATTTAAGAAAATCTCTCCTTTAGTGCCTTCTCTAGTATATTTATTTTAGCTTTAATTTATATCACTTAAAAACTTTTTTGACTGGAATGTAGATATACTATACCTAGTTTAGATATAGTAGTGTATGTTAATCCCAAGCTCCGAATTTATCCCTCCCCCCTTGTCTTCTCTAATATTAATAGTCAGTAGGAGAAAGCCCAAAGACAAAATAAAAATTCAGAGTAGAATCAATTCTTTTTTTAAAAATTTATTTTATTGAAGTACAGTTGATTTATAATGTGTTAATTTCTGCTGGGTAGCAAAGTGATTCAGTTATACATATATGCACACATTCTTTTTCATATTCTTTTCCATTATGGTTATCTCAGGATATTGAATATAGTTCCCTGTACGTACAGTAGGACCTTGTTGTTTATTCTATACATAATATTTTGCATCTGCTAATCCGAAACTCCCAATCTGTCTCTCTCTCCCCCTCCCTCCCCGCTGGAAACCACAAGTCTGTTCTCTGTCTGTGAGTCTGCTTCTGTCTTGTAGATAAGTTCATTTGTGTCATATTTTAGATTCCACATATAAGTGATATCGTATGGTATTTATCTTTCTCTTTCTGTCTTACTTCACTTAGTATGATCATCTCTAGGTCCATCCATGTTGCTGCAAATGGCATTATTTCATTTTTTTCTTTTTAATAACTGAGTAGTATTCCATTGTATATACGCACCACATCTTTTTTTATCCATTCATCTGACAATGGACGTTTAGGTTGTCTCCGTGTCCTGGCTATTGTGAACAGTGCTGCTATGAACATAGGGAGACATGTATCTTTTTGAATTATAGCTTTGTCTGGATATATGCCCCGGAGTGGGATTACTGGATCATATGGCAACCCTATTTTTAGTTTTTTGAGGAACCTCCATATTGTTTTCCATAGTGGCTGCACCAATTTACATTCCCACCAACAATGCAGGAGGGCTCCCTTTTCTCCACACCCTTCCAGCATTTGTTGTTTGTAGATTTTTTAATGATGGCCATTCTGACGAGTGTGAGGTGATACCTCATTGTAGTCTGGATTTGCATTTCTCTAATAATTAGCGATCTTGAGCATCTTTTCATGTGCCTGTTGGCCATCTGTATGTCTTCTTTGGAGAAATGTCTACTTAGGTCTTCAGCTCATTTTTCAATTGGGTTGTTTGCTTTTTTGTTGTTGAGTTGTATGAGCCATTTGTATATTTTGAAAATTAAGCTCTTGTCGGTCACATCATGTGCAAATAGTTTCTCCCAGTCTGTAGGTTGTCTTTTCGTTTTACAGTTTCTCTTGTTGTAAAAAAGTGTGTAAATGTGATTAGGCCCCACTTGTTTATTTTTGCTTTATTTCTACTGCCTTGGGAGACTGACCTAAGAAAACACTGGTACGATTTATGTCAGATAATGTTTTGCCTATGTTCTCTCCTAGGAGTTTTATGGTGTCATGTCTTATATTTAAGTCTTTAAGCTATTTTGAGTTTATTTTCATGTATGGTGTGAGGGTGTGTTCTAACTTCATTGATTTACATGTGACTGTTCAACTTTCCCAACACCACGTGCTGAAGAGACTTTTTTTCCCATGTTATATTCTTGCCTCCTTTGTCAAAGATTGACTGTAGGGGTGTGGGTTTAATTCTGGGCTCTCTATTCTGTTCCATTGATCCATATGCTGTTTTTGTGCCAATACCACACTGTTTTGATTACTGTAGCTTTGTAGTATTGTCTGAAGTCTGGGAGGGTTATGCCTTCAACTTTGTTTTTTTTCCTCAGGATTTCTTTGGCGATTCTGGGTCTTTTGTGATTCCATATAAAATTTAAGATTATTTGTTCTAGTTCTGTGGAAAATGTCATGGGTAATTTGATAGGGATATCCATTACATGGGTAGATTGCTTTGGGAAGTATGGTCATTTTAACAATATTAATTTTTCCAATCCAAGAGCATGGGAATATCTTTCCGTTTCTTTGAATCATCTTCAATTTCCTTTATTAATGTTTTATAGGACTCAGCATACACGTCTTTCACCTCCTTGGTCGGGTTTTTTTTTTTTTTTAAGATTGACTTTTAAAAACAATTATTTTTTTTGGCTGCGTTGGGTCTTAGTTGTGGCATATGGGATCTTTTTGTTGTGGCGTATGGGCTTAGTTGCCCTGCAGCATGTGGGATCTTAGTTCTCTGACCAGGGATCGAACTGGCGTCCCTTGCATTGAAGACAGATTCTTCTACTGGACCACCAGGGAAGTCCTGGTCAGGTTTATCCCTTTTTTTTTTTTTTTGATGTGATTAGAAGGGCTTTTTTTTTTTAAACATTCCCTTTCTGATATTTCATTGTTAGTGTAAAGAAATGCAACAGATTTCTGTATGTTAATCTTATATCCTGCTAACTTGCTGAATTTGTGCATCAGTCTAGTAGTTTTTGTATGGAGTCTTTAGGGTTTTCTATACATAGTATCATGTCATCTGCATATAATGACAATTTTACCTCTTCTCTTCCAATTTGGATAACTTTTATTTCTTTTTCTTGTCTGACTGCTGTGGCTAGGACTTCCAATACTATGTTGAATAGAAATGGTGAGAGCAGGCATCCTTGTCTTGTTCCAGAATTTAGTGGGAAGGCTTTCAGCTTTTCACTGTTGAGTATTATTATACTGCTGGTGGGTTTGTGGTAAACAGCTTTTACTATGTTGAGATATGTTCCCTCTATACCCACTTTGCTAAGAGTTTTTATGGTGAATGGATGCTTTTTCTGCATCTACTGAGTGATCATTTGGTTTTTGTCTTTTCTTTTGTTGATGTGGTGTATCACATTGATTAATTTGCTATGTTGAACCATCCTTGTGACCCTGGGATGAATCCAACTTGGTTGTGGTCTATGATCTTTTTTATGTGTTGTTGGATTTGGTTTGCAAATATTTTGTTGAGAATTTTTGCATCTATATTCATCAAAGATATTGGCCTGTAATTTTCTTTTTTGGTACTGTCTTGGTCTGGCTTTGGTATCAGGGTGATGGTGTCTTCATGGAATGTCTTTGGGCATACATTCCTTCCTTCCTCTTCAATCTTCTGGAAGAGTATGAGAAGGATCAGTATAAGTTCTTTTTTCTATGTTTGGTAGAATTCACCTGTGAAACCATCTGGTCCTGGACTTTTGTTTGTAGGGAGTTTTTAAAATTACGGATGCTATTTCACTTCTAGTGATCTGTCTGTTCAAATTATCTATTTCTTCTTGATTCAGTTTTGGTGGGCTGTACGTTTCTAGAAACTTGTCCATTTCTTCTAGGTTGTTGAATTTGTTGGCATATAATTGTTCATAGTATTCTCTTATTTTATTTTGTATTTCTGTGGTATCAGTTATTTCTCCTTTCTTATTTTGTATATTTGGGTCCTCTTTCTTTTCTCCTTGGTGAGCCTAGCCAGAGGTTTGTCAGTTTTGTTTACCCCTCAAAGAACCAGCTCTTGTTTTTTTTGATTTTTTTCTATTGCTTTTTAAATCTCTATTTTATTTATGTCCTCTCTGATCTTTATTATTTCCTTCCTTCTCACTTTAGATTTTGTTTATTTTTTTTTCTAATTCTTTTAGGTGGTAGGTTAGGTTGTTTGAGATTTTTCCTGTTCTTTGCGGAAGGCATGTATCACTATGAACTTCTCTCTAAGAACTGCTTTTGCTGCATCCCATAGATTTTGTATGGTTGTGTTTTTATTTTCATTTGTCTCAAAGTATTTTTTGATTTCCTCTTTCATTTTGTTGTTCACCCACTGGTTTTTTAGTACCATGTTGTTGTCTCCATGTAATCATTTTTTTCTTATTTCTTTTCCTGTGGTTGATTTCTAGTTTCATGCCATTGTGGTCAGAAAAGAAACTTGAAATAATTTCTATACTCTTAAATTTGTTGAGGCTTGTTTTGTGCCCTTGTATGCGGTCAATCCTAGAAAATGTTCTGTGTGCACTTGAAAAGAATGTGTATTCTGGTTTTTTTCTGGATGTAATGTCCTAAAAGATATCAATTAAGTCTAACTGTTCTATTGTATCCTTTAGGATCTCTGCTGCCTTACTGATTTCTGTCTAGAAGATGTGTCTATTGATGTGAGTGGGGTGTTAAAGCCTTCTACTATTATTGTATTCCCATCAATTTCTCCCTTTATGTCTATTGGTATTTGTTTTATGTATTTGGATGCTCCTATATTGGGTGCATATATTTTGAGGATGTAATATCCTCTTCCTGTCTTGATTCCTTTATCACTATATAGTGTCCTTCTTTATCTTTATGGCCTTTGTTTTAAAGTCTATTTTGTCTGACATGAGTAGTGAGACCCCCACTTTTCTGTCATTTCCATTTGCATGAGATATCTTTTTCCATCCCCTTTCAGTCTGTGTGTCCTTTGCCTTAAAGTGGATGTCTTTTTTATGTGTTGCCTACAATAAGCAGCATATTATAGGCTCTTGTTTTTTAATCCAACCTGCCATTCCCCTGTCTTTTGATTGGAGCATTTAGTCTACTGACAAAGTAATTATTAATAGATATCTATTTATTGCCATTTTAAACCTTGTTTTCCAGTTGATTTTGTATTTCTTCTTTGTCCCTTTCTTTTTCTTTTTGTGGTTTATGATTTCCTGTTATATTATGCTTGTGTTCTCTTCTTTTTGGTTTTTGTAAGTCGATTTTATGTGTTGATTCGTGGTTACCTTGTTTTTCAAGTATTTTAACCCCTTCCTATCTACTTGCTTTTAGACTGGTAGTCATATAGGCTCAAACACATTCTAAAAAAAAACAAACAAAAAAGTCTACATTTTATTACTCTCCTCTCCCACATTTTATGATTTTGATGTCCTCTTTTACATCTTCATATTTATCCTTTTGCTTTTCATTGTGGCTGTCATCACTTTCACAAAAATCTTTTTGATTTTTAAAAAAATCCATCTACTGGCTTATTAAGTGATTTACTTTCCAATTGCGATTTTCTCTTTCCTATACCTTCTTGCTTCTCTTCCATTTAGAGAAGACCTTTCAATATTTCTTTTAGGATAGGTTTAGTATTGCTGTATTCTTTTAGTTTTTGCTTGTCTGAGAAATTCTTTCTCTCTCCTTCTATTCTAAATGATAATCTTGCTAGGTAGCGTATCCTAGGTTGCAGATTTGTCCCTTTCAGAACTTTGACTATATCTTGCCATTCCCTTCTGTCCTGCAAATGTTTCTATTGAGAAATTAGCTGACAGCCTTATGGGGGGGTTCCCTTGTAATTAACTCTTTGTTTTTCTGTTGCTGCCTTTAGAATCCTCTCTTTAACTTTTGCCATTTCTATTATAATATGGCTTGGTGTAGGTCTGTTTGGGTTCATCTTGTTTGGGACCCTCTGTGCTTCCTGTACCCGGATATCTGTTTCCTTCTTTAGGTTTGGGAAGTTTTCAGCCATAATTTCTTCAAACACATTTTTGAACCCCTTTTCTCTTTCTTCTTCTGGGATCCCTATTATGTGTAGATTGGCATGCTTTATATTATCCCATAGGTTTCTTATTTTGCTTTCATTTTTTTTTCCCCCCAATTTGGCCTTCTGTGTTCTGATTGGATGATTTCCATTATTCTATCTTCCAGAACACTTATTCTTTCTTCTGCATTATTCAATCTGCTATTCATTGCCTTTAGCTCAGTCAGTTTTCATCTCAGCAAATGAGTTTTCTAATTTTTCCTGGCTCCTCTTTTATAGTTTCTAGTTCCTTTTTACAGCAATCTGCATTCCTATTGATAGCCCTTCTTAATTCCTTCAGTATTTTCATGATCTCCTTTTAAACTTGGTGTCTATTAGACTGAAGAGGTCTGTTTCATTGTTTGTTCTTTCAAGGGAATTCTCTTCATCTTTTAATTGGGAGTGTTTCCTCTGCTTCTTAATTTTATTTATATTTCTCTTACTCTATGAATTTAGGAGAGACAATTATCTACTGTGGTCTTGGAGGGCTATTTTTATGTGGGAGCATCCTTTGTAGCCTGGGTTCGTGTTTTTGGTGCAAGGCTGTTTTTAGTATGCATGTCCTGCCACCTCTTACCTCAGTGTTTGCTGGCTGTAGAGTAGAATTAATTCTTATAGCTCAATTCTTAAGAATCAGTTCTCTCGGTTTTTAAACAATACATTTTTATGACTTTTTCTTAATTTGGGTAGTCTTGTGAGGGCCCTCATTCTGTAGGGTGGACACATCCAGGTGTGACACCTGGTAGCACCATGACCTAGCCTCGCCATGCCTAATGGAATTAGTCAAGGCAACTTCTCAGCTTTAGTATTTCTAGAGACGTTTTCCTAGGAATTTCAGTTTCTTGACACATATTTGCAGCCTTAGAACCACATGTGGCTTTTTCAATAGGTACTCTATAGTTCTACAAAACCCCCAAATCCCCCATGAAAGGATTACATATTATTGGGGCCCACAGGATGCTGAGCATTTCTGTAGCTCTTTTCTTGGTTTGTCATGATTACAATTTTGGCTCCACAGGTAGGTAACTATAACACATAACATCTAGCTTATCAAGCAGACATTTTAAAAGCCAGATGAAAAGAATGTTTTGCTACTTTTCAAGCCTGTTAGGATGCACTTCTGGAATGCGGGGATGACTGTCCCCTGCCTGTGTGCCAGGCTCTCTGCTGGTCTGTCTGTGGAGGTAGGTATCCTTGTCCCCATCAGCTTCCACGACTCTCTGGAGAGGCCTTACACCTTAGGCAAGGAAGGACAGGGGAAATAACCTCCAAAGAATTATTTTCTATCTAACCCTAAAAAAGAATGCATCCCATATTAAGTTACCGCTACTATTTATTGAATGCTTACCGAGTGCCAGGGAAAACTGCCAAGTACTTTGTATAATACAATAATGCAATGAAGACGCTGTTATTAACTGCCACAGGAACTGACTCAGAAAGTTAAATAGTTTGCCCAAGGTGTGAAGCTATGAAGCTACTAAGTGGCAGAGTGAGGACGCAAATCCACGTGTGGCTCTTAGACATGATGTTTCGTGCCTCTAATGACCCATCACATAGTGTGGCAGATCACTCCTCTCTGCTCCCGGTGAAATTCCACTGAGAAGGGAAATGAAGACTCTCAGGACGCTTGGTGTCCCCTTGCTATTTTCTCATCAGCTGCTCAGTCTGCAGATTCAGACTCCTGGATAGTGCAGTCTTTTCGGGCACCTACTGAACTAGGTGCACTGTAGATCTGGATTAAATTCGCCCTTTATGTCTTATTTTTCTCAAACATCAATAAGACAGTGTGCTCCATTACAGGAACTTTATGTATGATGGACTTCAGCCTTATAACAATGAATGTATGCTACCACAATCCATCTTACAATTCAGTCCCTACACCCTGCTTCTCGTGTTGTCACTGTCAGGGGGCATCCTGTCAATCCCAAAGGTTAACAAATTCTTCATCCACACTGCAGGAAGACTTGCTTTAAACCAGTGGTTTCGACCTAGAGCTCCTTTTATGATTTTTCTTTCACGAATCTCAAGAATCACTGCCACGTTACCATCCAACCAAGAGTGAATGCACTTTTTCTGTTTTTCTGTTACTAAAGACAGAGGACATGAATTTATCCCTGGGTTCTGGGGTCCTCAGGTTTGATACTACTGCACACATAGCTATAGAAGAGTTGTGATCCAGTAGTTTTGATACTGATTTGTAATTTACTGCATTGACCAGAAAAGTCTGAGTCAAACAAACATTCTATTTATAGATTTCATGCACTATCAAGCCTTCCCGTCACTGCTCTCCAAAATGGCATCTTCCAAAGAGGAAAAAAAAAAAAAAAAAAAACCACCAAAAAAAAGGCAGCTCTTGAAGACTGTCACTTGTAGAGTGTATCTGGGTAAATATTTTAGACATTATCAGCCAACAGCCAGAAAATTAAAATTATGGAATGAGGCCCACAATGTTACGAAATAGAGGATGTGTTTGGAACATATGAACCAATTAAGGATAACCCACTCAAGAGGAACTGTCAGGTCATTCTGATTTGAGGGCACTCTGCTCAATTTAAAAAAAATGAAAATGTCACCATTCAGTGAGCTGGGCAGCTCCCCAGCTTGGGCTCATCTGCAACAATTTCTCTTCTGTGCCTGGAACCAGGAGCTGTTTACTCTTCCCTGGGATGTTCCAGTTAGGGGGGGAATAGCCTCTTATTGTTGGGAAAGGTAAGTGGCAGTGTTTTGTGTTTAAAGAAAAAAAACCTTTGTATTTAACGATCTTTACAAAGGTACAGACTAGAGCATAATTCTAAGTAGCCACATCAAGTACAAAGTATATTAACAGGGCTGAACTGATTACTCCTCCACTGAGGATTTTCTCTTTGGCCCCATAGCCTAGTTTTCCATTTTAGCATATGGGTAGGACGGTGGTCAAGCATTAACCAGATGATGCCGGAACTGCAGCACACTGCTGGAAGCATAGCAAGAATTACTGTTGAAGGAGAAAGATTTTTATCTCACTTACAGAAACAAAGACTGTCAAAATCTGCTGGAGAAAGAGCACAGATATTTGCTGTAACTTAGGACCCTGAAGTAGGGAGTGAAGAATAGAATAAGGAGAAAAGGCACAGGCTGACATACACTGTAGTGGAGCCACTGTCCCTCTAGATATTAACGTGACTGGGACACGGACTGTGGCAAAGCAGCGTTCATTTGCCAATTATCAGCTCTGCTTCCCTTTCTATGGCCTAGCTTTTTCCCAGGACCCACCCCACTGTCACTATCCAAAGAAGTTTAATTCTGTGGGAGCACTTGAATTTATGCCCCATTAAAGTTCCCTTTTGAAAGCTACAAGCTGAAGCCACATCTAACAATTATGACGTTCTCCGGATCCCACGCACATCCTAAAACTGGAAAATTTGTTTCATGGTCACAGAACCAATAAAAAACATGACTTCATTTGAAATGCCTAATTCTTAAAAAAAGAAAATTAAGTAATTTCAGGTGTTTATAAAAAGTCTTTATGATTAGAGCATTCTATAAACACCGAATATGCTCTGAGAAGGTTCTCTTATGTCATAAGAAATTACAGCTTAGACTGGAGGCCCACACCTTTTCTTCTGCTGTGAGATTTGCTTTTAGTTTCAAATTTAACTCTAACGTTTTTCTTTTAGTACGAGGGTCAAGATAGGGCCTCTTAATATTTGTGTTCTTACTCATCTTTCACTAGCCTCAGTGAAAACAATCACTGCCAGTTTCTTACCTCAAGACTTGGTTATGTAAATAACTGGGTGGGACCACCTTCGATGAGTCAATCAATCAGTCAACAAACAGGAGTCCCCGTTATGTGCCAGGTGGGACCAGAGTTCTATAGGAAAAGCTCATGTGGTCACATTCCTATTGAAGAGAAGGCTCCAAGCTTCAAGCAACATCACATACACAGGTAAGTTGAGACATCCCTAAAAATGCCTAAAGTACTTACTAGGAGTGTCCCCTCACCTTTTACCTGTTTTTTGGGGGAACACCATCTGACATGAATAAAAGAACCAAGGACTCTGACTCCACCAAGACTTCCCCCAAATATTCCACAACCCCTACTGGATATGGGGATCTCTGGGCTTGTGCCTTAAGATCCCTGATAGATCTTGTAAGGAGCAGGGGAAAGTAGAGACCTGCAGTTTCTGGGGAGTTGTTATGTCCTGGAATAAACAGCTGGAGGTGGGTCTTCTCTCAGGAAAGCTTTGCAGCAATGAGGGCTCTGCATGGACAGCTATGTATGACGCCCAGCGCCAAGTGCTGCCTGGTGTCCAGAGCTGTCCGTGACCTGGTTCCAGCCTTGAAGACACCACTGCCCTTCATACTCCCTCTTCAACCCTATTCCACTCGCCCAGCAGAACTCTGCGTTTTCCCTCATCTGCCCTTGCCTTTGCTCAAGCCATTCTGTCTGGAACGCCCTTCTTTCCCATCTCTCTGCTCTTTCCATTCATGTATATACTCTCGGCTCATCTGAAATGTCATCTCCATGAAGGCTTCTCTTGCACAACTAGAAGTTCTTTTCTCCTCTGAACTCCCCCCATACATGACCTATGTATATTTCCCACATTTTAACTTGTATAGTAGTCCTCTCTTTTCACCTGTTACCTTCCCTACAAAAGGGGAAGTTGCTAGAGTCCAGGGTCATGATTTCAGTGGTCACTGATGGTGACTTTTCTAGTATCTAGCCCATGGTTTTGATACGAGGCTCTACACAGCCCTGTGTTTCCAGAGAGGTGTCCTGAGACCACCTGGTGGGGGCAGAGTAGACAGGGCCAAGGGGAGATCCCATCCCTCCAATCTGTCCTTCAGTCAGATGGGTTTTGATTGTAGTTCTTCTATTTATTGTGATCTGTATTAGTTTTCTTTTAAAGGATTCTGCTAGAGATAGAAAAAAAGGAAACCACTACCACAGATACTGTCAAATAAATGAACAGAATTACACTCTATGCCTCAAGCGCTTTCTCCCTTCAGATATAATGAAACCCAATGATCAAAAATGAGTCGTGAAGGTTCAGAGTGCCTGTCAATCAAAGAACATGGTCAAAACAGAGGGCTCTTTCTCCTGTCCTGTATGACCCTTTACATTAAAATCTGATAGACTCCTCCTCAGCTGAGTGAGTTACGTTTGAGGTGGTAAGCAAAACCGGGCTGGCACCTGTGTGTGTGTATGTGTGGTGTGTAAGTGAGCATCCCCATGATGCTTTGATCTCAATGTAACTGTGAGGAGAGTTACAAATGATGCTGATGTCTCTTGATCTCTCCTTCCCCCAAATAAATCCACTCCTCCTTCAGTCCGCATCAGTGGTAAGTGGCACTAATAATCCACTCTGCTGCTTAGGCTACAAATCTAGGAGTTTCTCCTGATTTCTCTCTTTCCTTCACTACCCACATCCAATTTAATCAGTAAATACTGTTGGTTCCACCTCTGAAACATGATCCGAAGCAGCTCGTTTCTCCCTGCCATCTGCTGCTACCAACTGCTGTGGTTCAGGGTGTCATCATTTCATACCTGTTACCATATTCATCCCTCTTATCTGGTCTCCGCCTTCTGCTCTCCCCTCGCTGTTATCCCTTCTCTAGGCAGCATGTTTAAACCTCTCCTAATAAAAACTCTCCGAGAATTTCTCATCAAATGTAGAGTAAAACTCTAACTAACTCCCAAATGGTAAAAATAATCCAGCAAATATTTCTATTTCACTCCAAATTAAGCAAATTGTTCATTCTGATAATCTTCCATTGGGGAGTTTTCTTTAAGAAAGAAAATTAATTAGCAGATGACCGAGCAGAGAGATAGAAGGACCGGCACATCACCCAAAACCAGAAAGGACTTACGGCTTCAGATTTGGGAGGCACTGGAGGTGGAGGTAGGGCAATCTCTGAAGACTTCATTGCTGCTCCCAGAGTTCCGGGGACAGGAAGGGGAGAAGGTGCACACTTGGACCGGACAGAACCTCGAAACTGATCACATCTGCTCTTCTCGCTCAGGGAGCGAGTGAGAGGCGGATGGCTGGGCTTGCCTTCTTCCAGCCACAGCTCTTCATAAGGAAGTTCTGACTTCCCTGTGATGCCCACTGATTCTTCACTAGCTTCTGGGAAAAGGTAGTCGTTCCCACTATCACCCGAGTCCTGATAGGGCAGGATGTCATGGGGAAAGGGGGCCCACTCTCCCCCCAGGTCCCTGCAGCCGTGGAGGTTCACCTCACTGTTGCCATGGAGATTGTTGCCATACACACAGACGGAGAGCCGGTGGAAGGACTGGGTGAGCTCATCGCGAGCGTAGCTAAGGGAATTGGGAACATGGTTGTGGCCAGTGCACCGGCCCTTCTTGGGGCTCTTACAGTCCTCGTTCCAGTCGGTCTTCACATCGCGGACCGCCCGTGAATACTCATCGATGTCGAACTGTTCTTGGCAGATACCCAGCCAGTGATGGACCAGGGTTTCAGGCCATACTTCCCCCTTCACCAGGTGTTCTGGGAGGCTAAACTTGGGGACAGTCAAGTGCAAAGGGAAGTGCATGGGGAGGATCTTGTTGTTCCGCAGCACACAGCAAACCACCACTGTCTTGGTTTGGATGTTCACAAACTTGTAGCGGTGCCCCTCACGGATGAAGTGGAGGTCATACGGGTTCCTCGGTGGAGGGCTGGGCACGGTCACGTTCACGGGAAGTCTGGTTTTCTCCACAATGTTGCGGATGGTGTGCTCGCCCTCCTGCATCTGAAGTTCCAGGGGGCTTCGGGTGCTGAACCTGCCCTTGCACTGGAATGGGAGGCTGATGCTCTCGTTGGTCCGGTGATTCATGCAAATGAGGCACGGCATTTTGCCTTTTCCCAGCTTGCTGATGGAATTGAGCTTCCCAATCTTTTTGAAGATGGTGTTGAGTCGTGACTTCTCCTTGAAAGTCTTTGCATAAAGGATTTCTGCCTGGCCCATTAGAGTGAGTTCATCCCCCGTACAAAGGGTGATGTTGTAAACTTCGGTGTCTTCATTGCATTCACCTGAAGCAACCTACAATAGGATAAATCAAATTTTAGGGTAGTTGTCTTTAGTTTATTCACACAGAGAAGTAGCGAACATGCTGTTAAGACACACATGCATACACAAAGGAAAATGCTGTTTTATTTTAATACTTAATTTAGACAATCCATTTCTCCTGTAATATTTATGTGGTTAACAATAACAAGATGCTGTTAGTTTAGACTTTTAAAAGCATTTTTTTTTTCTGAAGAAGAAGGTACCCTGTATTCATTTGTAACATTTTGGGAAATACAGAAGAAAAACACACAAAAAATAACACCCATGAACCTGATGCAGATACAGCCATGGTTAATGGTTTGATAAACATCCTTCTAGTTTCTTTTCCTACATATTCTACCATATGGATAATTATTTTGGGACATTTAAAAATGCTTTCATAAATATCACTGTAGAAAATTCTTTTTAAACTATTAAAATTCTAATTTTTTACCTTTAAAAATTTGCTAATTTTATTAAACGTTCTAAAATTGGGACAAAGGATTTAAAAAATGTCTTCTTTCTCCCCATTCTTTTATTTATTATGAAAACTATTCATATTCATTGGAAGAAATATTAGAAAATACAGATATAAAAATGAACAATTTCTACACAACTTGACCACTAAAGATAACCTGTTAACAATTTTATATAAACGGAAAGAAAAGACAGAGATAAGACGACGGAGTAGAAGATGTGAGCTCACTTCTTCTTACAAAAACAGCAAAATCACAGCTAACTGATGAACAACCATCGACAAAAAAACAAACCACTGGAATCTACCAGAAAAGACATTCTACATCCAAAGACAAAGAAGAAGCCACAATGAGATGGTAGGAGGGGGCACAACTGCAATAAAATCAAATCCCATACCTGCTGGGTGGGCGACCCACAAACTGGAAAATAACTGTACCACAGAAGTTCTCCCACAGGAGTGAAAGTTCTGAGCCCCATGTTAGGCTCCCCAGCCTGTGGGTCTGGCAACAGGAGGAGGAGCCCCTAAAGAATCTGGCTTTGAAGGCCAGTGGGGTTTGATCTCAGGAATTCCACAGGATTGGGGGAAACAGAGACTCCACTCTTGTAGGGTGCACACAAAGTCTCATGTGCATCAGGACCCAGGAAAAAAAGCAGTGACCTCATAAGAGCCTGGGCCAAATCTATCTGCTGTGGAGGGTCTCCTGCAGCAATGGGGGCAGCTTTGGCTCACTGCAGCAACAAAGACACTGGTGGCAGTAGTTATGGGGAGTACTAATTGGTGTGAGCCCTAGAGGAGGTGGCCATTTTCTCTCCAAGACCTGGACCCACTCAACAGCCTGTAGGCTCTAGTGCTGGGACACCTCAGGCCAAACAATCAACAGGGAGGGAACACAGCCCCATCCATCAAGAGACAGGCTGCTTAAAGTCTTCCTGAGCATACAGCTGCCCACTAAACATGCCCCTTGACACAGCCCTGCCCAACAGACAAACAAGACCCAGCTGCACCCACCAGTGGGGAGGAACCAGTCCCTCCCCCCAGGAAGCCTGCACAAGACTCTTAGACAGCCTCATCCACCAGGGGGCAGACAGCAGAAGAACTACAACCCTGCAGCCTGCGGTAAGGAAACCACAATCATAGAAAGTTAGACAAAATGAGATGGCAGAGGAGTATGTCCCAGATGAAGGAACAAGATAAAACCCTAGAGAACAACTAAGTGAAGTGGAGATAGGCAATCTACCCAAAAAAGAATTTAGAGCAATGATAGTAAAGGTGATCCAAGATCTCAGAAAAAGGATGGAGGCACAGATTGAGAAGACAGAAGAAATGTTTAACAAAGACCTAGAAGAACTAAAGACCAAACAAACAGAGATGAACAACCCAAAAACTGAAATGAAAAATACACTGGAAGCAATCATTAGCAGAGTAACTGAGGCAGAAGAATGGATAAGTGAGCTGGAAGACAGAATGGCGGAAATCACTGCTGCAGAACAGAATAAAGAAAAAAAAAATGAAAAGAAATGAGGACAGCCAAAGAGACCTCTCAGACAACATTAAACACACCAATATTTGAATTATAGAGGTCCCAGAAGGAGAAGAGAGAGAGAAAATAGCTGAGAAAATATTTGAAGAGATAATAGCTGAAAACTTCCCTAACATGGGAAAGGAAACAGTCCACCCAGGTAGAGGAAGTGCTGAGAGTCCCAGGCAGGATAAACCCAAGGAGGAACATGCTGAGACACACAATAATCAAATTGACAAAAATTAAAGACAAAGAAAAAATACTAAAAGCAACACGAGAAAAGCAACAAATAACATAGAAGGGAACTCCCATAAGGTTATCAACTGATTTCTCAGCAGAAACTCTGCAGGCCAGAAGGGAGAGGCATGATATATTTTTTTTTTTTTATTTTTTATTTTTTTTTTTTACACTGCGCCACCAGGGAAGCTCGAGGCATGATATATTTAAAGTAATGAAAAGGAAGAACCTACAACCAAGAATACTCTACCCAGCAAGGTTCTCATTCAGATTTGACAGAGAAATCAAAAGCTTTACAGACAAGAAAAAGCTAAGAGAATTCAAATTCAGCACCACCAGACCAGCTTTGCAACAAATGCTAAAAGAACTTCTCTAGGCAGAAAAGGCCACAACTACAAATAAGAAAATTATGGGAAAAGCTCAATGGTAAAGGCAAACATAAAGTAAAGGTAGGAAATCATCCACACACAAATATGATATCAAAACCAGCAATCATGGGGGACTTCCCTGGTGGCGCAGTGGATAAGACTCCGTGCTCTCAATGCAGGGGGCCGAGTTCGATCTCTGGTCAGGGAAGTAGATCCCACATGCGTGCTGCAACTAAGAGTTTGCATGCCACAACTAAGGAGCCCTTGTGCTGCAGCTAAGAAGCCCGCAAGCCACAACTAAGGATCCTGTGAGCTGCAAGTAAGGAGCCCACTGCTCCAACAAAGACCTGGAGCAACCAAGCTAATAAATAAATAAATATTTAAAAAACCCAGCAATCATGAGAAGAGGAGGGCATAATGCAGGATATTAGAAATGCATTTGAAATTAAAAGACCAGCAACTTAAAACAATCTTGTTTATATATAGGCTGCTATAACAAAAACTCATGGTAACAGCAAACCAAAAATCTACAATAGATACACACACAAAAAAGAATAAGGAATCCAAACACAACACTAAAGTTAGTCGTCAAATCACAAGAGAACAAAAGAGGAAGGGAAGAAAAAACACCTATAAAAACAAATCAAAAACAATTAGCAAAATGGCAATAAGAACATACATATTGATAATTACCTTAAATGTAAATGGATTAAATGCTCCAACCAAAAGACACAGACTGGCTAAATGGATACAAAACCAAGACCCGTATATATGGTGTATACAAGAGACCCACTTCAGATCTAGGACACACACAGGCTGAAAGTGATGGGATGGAAAAAGGTATTCCACACAAATGGAAATCAAAAGAAAGCTGGAGTAGCAATACTCATTATCAGACAAAACAGACTTTAAAATAAAGACTGTTATAAGAGACAAAGGAGGACACTACATAATGGTCAAGGGAATCAATCCAAGAAGATATAACAACTGTAAATATATATGCACCCAACATAGGAGCACCTCAATATATAAGGCAAATATTAACAGCCATAAAAGGAGTAATCGACAGTAATACATAGTGGAGGACTTTAACACCCTACTTTCATCAATGGACAGATCATCCAGACAGAAGATCAATAAGGAAACACAGGCCTTAAATGACACATCAGACTAGATGGACTTAACTGATATTTATAGAGCATTCCGTCCAAAAGCAGCAGAATTACAAATTCTTCTCAAGTGCATGTGGAACATTCCCCAGGACTAATCACATGCTGGGCCACAAAGTGAGTAAATTTAAGAAAACTGAAATCATATTAAGCATCTTTTACGATCACAACACTATGAGATTAGAAATCAACTACAAGAAAAAGACTGTAAAAACACAAACAGATGGAGGCTAAACAATATGCTCCTAAACAACCAATGGATCACTGAAGAAATTAAAGAGGAAATCAAAAAATACCTAAAGACAAATGAAAACAAAAGCGTGACGATCCAAAACCTCAGCGGGACTCAGCAAAAGCAGTTCTGAGAGGGAAGTTTACTGCAATATAATCTGCAATATAATCTTACCTCAGGAAACAAGAAAAATCTCAAATAAATAATCTAACCTTACACCTAAAGCAACTAGAAAAATAACAAACAAACAAAACCCAAAGTTAGTAGATGGAAAGAAATCATAAAGATCAGAGCAGAAATAAGGATGAAGAAAAAGCAGAAAAGATCAATGAAACTAAAAGCTGGTTCTTTGAAAAGATAAACAAAGCTGATAAACCTTTAGCCACACTCATCAAGAAAAAAGAGGAGAGGACTCAAATCAATAAAATTAGATATGACGAAGGAGAAGTCACAACTGACACCACAGACATACAAAGGATCATGAAAGACTACCACATATGCCAATAAAATGGACAACCTACAAGAAATGGACAAATTCTTTGAAAGGTACAATCTCCCAAGACTGAACCAGGAAGAAACAGAAAATATGAACAGACCAATCACAAGTACTCAAATTAAAACTGTGATTAAAGAACTCCCAACGAACAAAAGTCCAGGACCAGATGACTTCACAGGTAAATTCCATCAAACATTCAGAGAACACCTATCTTTCTGAAAGTATTACAAAAACTTGCAGAGGAAGGAACGCTCCCAACTCATTCTGTGAGGCCACTATCACCCTGATACCAAAACCAGAAAAAGATACCACAAAAAAAGAAAATTACAGGCCAATATCACTGATGAACAGTCACAAAAACACTCAGCAAAATACTAGCTAACTAAATCCAACAATACTTTTTTTTTTTTTTGGAAGGCTTTCAGAACTAAAGTTTTTTTTTTTAATACATCTTTATTGGAGTATAATTGCTTCACAATGCTATTTTAGTTTCTGTTGTACAACAAAGTGAATCAGCCATGTGCATACATATATCCCCATACCCCCTCCCTCTTGAACCTCCCTCCCACCCTCTCTATCCTACCCCTCTATGTCATTGCAAAGCACCAAGCTGATCTCCCTGTGCTATGCTGTTGCTTCCCACTAGCTATCTATTTTACATTTGGTAGTGTATATATGTTGATGCTACTCTCACTTCACTGCAGCTTCCCCCTCCCTCATGTCCTCAAGTCCATTTTCTATGTCTACATCTTTATTCCTGCCCTGCCCCTAGGTTCATCAGTACCATTTTTTTTTTTTTTTTAAGATTCCATGTATATGTGTTAGCATATGGTATTTGTCTCTTTCTGACTTCCTTCACTCTCTATGACAGACTCTAGGTCCACCCACCTCACTACAAATAACTCAATTTCGTTTCTTTTTATGGCTGGGTAATATTGCATTGTATATATGTGCCACACCTTCTTTATCCATTCATCTGTCGATGGCCATTTAGGTTGCTTCCATGTCCTGGCTATTGTAAATAGAGCTGCAATGAACATTGTGGTACATGCCTCTTTTTGAATTACAGTTTTCTCAGGGTATGTGCCGAGTAGTGGGATTGCTGGGTCATGTGGCAGTTCAATTTTTTAGTCTTTTAAGGAACCTCCATACTGTTCTCCATAGTGGTTGTATCAATTTACATTCCCACCAACAGTGCAGGAGGGTTCCCTTTCACTACACCCTTTCCAGCATTTATTGTTTCATTTTTTTGAAAATGGCCATTTTGTCAGGTGTGAGGTGATACATCATTGTAGTTCTGATTTGCATTTCTCTAATAATTAGTGATGTTGAGCATCTTGTCATGTGCCTCTTGGTCATGTGTATGCCTTTGGTGAAATGTCTATTTAGATCTTCCACTCATTTTTTAATTGGGTGGTTTCCAACAGTACTTTAAAAGGATCACACACCATGATCAAGTGGGATTTATCCCAGGGATGCAAAAATTTTTCAATATCCGAAAATCAATCAGTGTGATACAGAACATCAACAAACTGAAGAATAAAACCCATGTGATCCAAAGACAAAGGAGAAGCCACAATGAGGCGGTAGGAGGGGCACAAACACAATAAAATCAAATCCCATAAATCCTGGGTGGGCGGCTCACAGACTGGAGAACACGTATACCACAGAAGTCCACCCACTGCAGTGAAAGTTCTGAGCCCCACGTCAGGCTTCCCAACCTGGGGGTCCGGCAATGGGAGGAGGAATTCCTAGAGAAATCAGACTTTGAAGGCAAGCGGGATTTGATTGCAGGACTTTGACAGGACTGGGGGAAACAGAGACTCCACTCCTGGAAGGCACACACAAAGTAGTGTGCTCAACGCGACCCAGGGGAAGGAGCAGTGACCCACAGGAGACTGAACCAGACCTACCTGCTAGTGTTGGAGGGTCTCCTGCAGATGTTGGGGGCGGCTGTGTGTCACTGTGAGGACAAGGACACTGGCACAGAAATTCTGGGAAGTACTCCTTGGCATGAGCCCTCCCAGAGTCTGCCATTAGCCCCACCAAAGAGCCCGGGTAGGCTGCAGTGTTGGGTTGCCTCAGGCCGACCAACCAACAGGGAGGGAACCCAGCCCCACCCATCAGCAGACAAGTGGATTAAAGTTTTACTGAGCTCTGCCCACCAAAGCAAAAGCCAGCTGTACCCACCACCAGTCCCTCCCATCAGGAAACTTGCACAAGCCTCTTAGACAGCCTCATCCACCAGAGGGCAGACAGGAGAAGCAAGAACTACAATCCTGCAGCCTGTGGAACAAAAACCACATTCACAGGAAGATAGACGATGAAAAGGCAGAGGGCTATGTACCAGATGAAGGAACAAGATAAAACCCCAGAAATACAACTTAATGAAGTGCAGATAGGCAACCTTCCAGAAAAAGAAATCAGAATAATGATAGTGAAGATGATCCAGGACCTTGGGAAAAGAATGGAGGCAAAGATTGAGAAGATGCAAGAAATGGTTAACAAAGATCTAGAAGAATTAAAGAACAAAGGAACGGAGATGAACAACACAAGAACTGAAATGAAAAATACACTAGAAGGAATCAATAGGAGAATAACTGAGGCAGAAGAACGGGTAAGTGACCTGGAAGACAGAATGGTGGAATACACTGCTGTAGAACAGAATAAAGATAAAAGAATGAAAAGAAATGAAGACAGCTTAAGAGACCTCTGGGACAACATTAAACACAACAACATTCACATTATAGGGGTCCCAGAAGGAGAAGACAGAGAAAGGACCCGAGAAAATATTTGAAGAGATTATAGTTGAAAATTTCCCTAACATGGGAAAGGAAATAGCCACCCAAGTCCAGGAAGTGCAGAGAGTCCCATACAGGATAAAACCAAGGAGAAACATGCCAAGACACATAGTAATCAAGTAGGCAAAAATTAAAGGCAAAGAAAAATTATTGAAAGCAGCAAGAGAAAAATGACAAATAACATACAAGGGAATTCCCATAAGGTTAAGAGCTGATTTCTCAGCAAAAGCTCTACAAGCCAGAAGGGAGTGGCATGATATACTTAAAGTGATGAAAGGGAAGAACCTACAACCAAGATTACTCTACCTGGCAAGGATCTCATTCAGATTTGATGGAGAAATCAAAAGCTTTACAGACAAGCAAAAGCTAAGAGAATTCAGCACCACCAAACCAGCTCTACAACAAATGCTAAAGGAACTTCTCTAAGTGGGAAACACAAGAGAAGAAAAGGACCTACAAAAACGAACCCAAAACAATTAAGAAAATGGTCATAGGAACATACATATTGATAATTACTTTAAACGTGAATGGATTAAATGCTCCAACCAAAAGACACAGGCTTGCTGAATGGATACAAAAACAAGACCCATATATATGCTGTCTGTAAGAGACCCACTTCAGACCTAGGGACACATACAGACTGAAAGTGAGGGGATGGAAAAAGATATTCCATGCAAATGGAAATCCAAAGAAAGCTGGAGTAGCAATACTCATATCAGATAAAATAGACTTTAAAAGAAAGAATGTTACAAGAGACAAGGAAGGACACTACATAATGATCAAGGGATCAATCCAAGAAGAAGATATAACAATTATAAATATATATGCACCCAACATAGGAGCACCTCAATACATAAGGCAACTGCTAAGAGCTATAAAAGAGGAAATCGACAGTAAGACAATAATAGTGGGGGACTCCTAACACCTCACTTACACAAATGGACAGATCATCCAAACAGAAAATTAACAAGGAAACAGAAGCTTTAAATGACACAACAGGCCAGATAGATTTAATTGATATTTATAGGACATTCCATCCAAAAACAGCAGATTACACTTTCTTCTCTAGTGCACATGGAACATTCTCCAGGATAGATCACATCTTGAGTCACAAATTAAGCTTCAGTAAATTTAAGAAAATTGAAATCATATCAAGCATCTTTTCTGACCACAATGCTATGAGATTAGAAATCAACTACTGGGAAAAAATGTAAAAAACACAAACACATGGAGGCTGAACAGTATGTTACTAAATAACCAAGAGATCACTGAAGAAATAAGAGGAAATAAAGAAATACCTAGGGATAAATGACAATGAAAACATGATGATCCAAAACCTATGGGATGCAGCAAAGGCAGTTCTAAGAGGCAAGTTTAAAGCAATACAAGCCTACATCAAGAAATGAGAAAAATCTCAAATAAACAATCTAACCTTACACCTAAAGAACTAGAGAAAGAAGAACAAACAAAACCCAAAGTTAGCAGAAGGAAAGAAATCATAAAGATCAGAGCAGAAATAAATGAAATAGAAACGAAGAAAACAGTGGCAAAAGTCAATGAAAGTAAAAGCTGGTTCGTTGAGAAGATAAACAAAGTTGATAAACTATTAGCCAGATTCATCAAAAAAAAAAAGAGGGAGAGGACTCAATTAATAAAATACAAATGAAAGAGGAGTAGTTACAACAGACACCACAGAAATACAAAGCATCCTAAGAGACTACTACAGCAACTCTATGCCAATAAAATGGACAATTTGGAAGAAATGGACAAATTCTTAGAAAGGTAGAACCTTCCAAGACTGAACCAGGAAGAAATAGAAAATATGAACAGACAAAGCAGTCTTGAGGGAAAAAACCAGAGCTGGAGGAATCAGACTCCCTTACTTCAGACTATACTACAAAGGTACACTAATCAGGACAATATGGTACTGGCACAAAAACAGAAATATAGATCAATTGAACAGCATAGAAAGCCCAGAGATTAGTTGGTAAACTAATCTATGACAAAGGAGGCAAGGATATACAATGGAGAAAAGACAGTCTCTTCAATAAGCACTGCTGGGAAGACTGGACAGCTACATGTAAAAGAATGAAATTAGAACACTCCCTAACACCATACACAAAAATAAACTCAAAATGAAGCAGCAGGGGTGGTGGTGGTGGTGGTGCGATGAATTGGGAGATTGGGACTTACATGTATACACTGATGTGTATAAAATGGATGACTAATAAGAACCTGCTGTATAAAAATAAATAAATAAAATAAAAATTAAAAAAAACCCCAAAACCCATGTGATCATCTCAATAGATGCAGGAAAAGCTTTTGACAAAATTCAACACCCATTTACGATGAAAACTCTCCAGAAACTGGGTATAGAGGGAACATCCCTCAATGTAATAAAGGCCACATATGATAAACCTAGAGCTAGCATCATACTCAATGGGGAAAGGATCAGGAACAAGACAAGGATGTCCACTCTCGCCACTTTTATTCAACATAGTTTTGGAAGTCCCTAGCTATGGCAATCAGAGAAGGATAAAAAAATAAAAGGAATCCAAATTGGAAAAGAAGAAGGAAAACTGTCAGTGTTTGCAGATGACATGATACTATACATAAAAATCCTAAAGATGCTACCAGAAAACTAATAGAGCTCATTACTGAATTAGGTAAAGTTACAGGATACAAAATTAATACACATAAATCTGTTGCATTTCTATACACTAACAACAAAAGATCAGAAAAAGAAATTAAAGAAACAATCCCATTTACCATTGTAGCAAAAAGAATAAAATACCTAGGAATATCCCTGTCTAAGGCAAAAGATCTGTACTCTGAAGCTATAAGAAACTGATGAAAGAAAGTGAAGATGATACAAACAGCTGGAAAAAACCTAGAAAAATGGTACAGACGAACTGGTTTGCAGGGCAGAAATAGAGACACAAATGTAGAGAGCAAACGTGTGGACACTAAGCGGTGGGGGGGGGAAAGCAGCAGGGGTGGTGGTGGTGGTGGTGCGATGAATTGGGAGATTGGGACTTACATGTATACACTGATGTGTATAAAATGGATGACTAATAAGAACCTGCTGTATAAAAATAAATAAATAAAATAAAAATTAAAAAAAACCCCAAAACCCATGTGATCATCTCAATAGATGCAGGAAAAGCTTTTGACAAAATTCAACACCCATTTACGATGAAAACTCTCCAGAAACTGGGTATAGAGGGAACATCCCTCAATGTAATAAAGGCCACATATGATAAACCTAGAGCTAGCATCATACTCAATGGGGAAAGGATCAGGAACAAGACAAGGATGTCCACTCTCGCCACTTTTATTCAACATAGTTTTGGAAGTCCCTAGCTATGGCAATCAGAGAAGGATAAAAAAATAAAAGGAATCCAAATTGGAAAAGAAGAAGGAAAACTGTCAGTGTTTGCAGATGACATGATACTATACATAAAAATCCTAAAGATGCTACCAGAAAACTAATAGAGCTCATTACTGAATTAGGTAAAGTTACAGGATACAAAATTAATACACATAAATCTGTTGCATTTCTATACACTAACAACAAAAGATCAGAAAAAGAAATTAAAGAAACAATCCCATTTACCATTGTAGCAAAAAGAATAAAATACCTAGGAATATCCCTGTCTAAGGCAAAAGATCTGTACTCTGAAGCTATAAGAAACTGATGAAAGAAAGTGAAGATGATACAAACAGCTGGAAAGATATACCATGTTCTTGGATTGGAAGAATCAATATTGTTAAAATGGCCATACCACCCAAGGCAATCTACAGATTCAATGCAATCCCTATCAATTTACCAGTGGCATTTTTCACAGAACTGAAACGAAAAAATCTTAAAATTTGTATGGAGACACAAAATACCCCAGATAGCCAAAGCAATCTTGGGACAGAAAAATGGAGCTGGAAGAATCAGGCTCCCTGACTTCAGTCTATACTGCAAAGCTACAGTCACCAAAACAGTACCGTACAGGCACAAAAACAGAAATACAGATCAATGGAACAGGGTGGAAAGCCCAGAAATAAACCCATGTACCTATGGGCAATTAATCTATGACAAAGAAAGCAAGGCTATACAATGGAGGAAAGATGGTCTCTTTAATAAATGGTGCTGGGAAAATTGGACAGCTACATGTAAAAAAATGAAATTAGAACATCCTTTAACAACATACACAAAAATAAGCTCAAAATGGATTAAAGCCCTAAATGTAAGACCAGATACTACAAAACTCTTAGAGGAAAACATAGGCCGAACACTCTTTGACATAAATCTCAGCAATATCTTTTATGATCTGCCTCCTAGAGTACTGGAAATAAAAACAAAAATAAACAACTGGGGCCTAATTAAACTCAAAAGCTTTTGCACAGCAAAGGAAACCATAAACAAAATGAGAAAACAACCTAGAGAATGGGAGAAAATATTTGCAAACAACGTGAGCGACAAGGGATTAGTCTCTAAATTTTACAAACAGGTCATGCGGCTTGACATAAAAAAAACCCAAAACAACCGAATCAAAAAATGGGCAGAAGACATAAATAGACATTTCCCCAAAGAAGATATATAGATGGCCAAGAGGCACATGAAAAGATGCTCAACATCGCTAATTATTAGAGAAATGCTAATCAAAACTACAATGAGGTATCACCTCACACCATTCAGAATGGCCATCGTCAAAAAGTCTACAAACAATAAATGCTGGCAAGGGTGTGGAGAAAAGGGAACCCTCCTGCACCATTGCTGGGAGTGTAAATTGGTGCAGCCACTATGGAGAAGAGTATGGAGGTTCCTTAAGAAACTAAAAATGGAGCTACCATATGACCCACCAATCCCACTCCTGGGCATACATCCAGAGGAAATCATGGTTTGAAAGGATACATGCATCCCAATGTTCACTGCAGCGCTGTTTACAGTAGCCAAGACACGGAAGCAACTTAAATGTCCATCGACAGGTGAACAGATAAAGAAGATATGGTACATATATACATTGGAATACTACTCAGCAATTAAAAAGAATGAAATTAAAAAAAAAAGAAAAACAGAAATGAGTGTATCAGTCTATCTCAGAGATATATAAATACACATACAGTTTTATTGCTCTGCTTCTCACTGTAATTTATCCATTTTCCTGTGCATATACTCCATCAATTGTAATACTAACCTAACATATTCCATTATATATGGATATGCCTTAATTCATTTGACCAATTCCTTATTGTTAGACAGATGGGATTTCCCAATTTTTAGCAAGTATAAATAGTACTGCAGCAAACTTTTTTACACTTCAATTATTTCCTTAGGATAAAGTCTCAGAAGTAGAATTGCATGGACAAAGCTATGTATACATGTGAAAGGTCTAATATGTTACCCATTGTACTTCATCAATGTTATACATAGACATATTTCTACTCTATGAAGTTATGTTTCCCCATACCCATGCTGAATAAATTTAATGTTTACCAATATTAAAAGTAAAGCATGTGTCCTGCATTTATTTATGTCTTATGTTGAGTATGCTTGAATATTAGTATTGTGAATATTTTTTGGTATTTATTTATCAAGCTATTTAGAGTTTTTCCTCTGTGAATTGTCCACTTGTGTCCCTCACCCATTTTTCTGTTGTGATGGCTATCTCATTGATTACTATTTATGCAATGTGAATGTCATTTATGCTATACATTTTCCAATATGTTGCTTGAATTGCAATTTTATGCCTTCTTTAAGTATTAAAGTTTTTTTCTATGTAGCATTTTCAAACATTTCCTTTGTGATTTCATTCTTGGGTGTTATGCGTCTACTTGTTGAGAAGATATAGATCAAGGTTCTGATCTAGGAGTGGTTTTGCGCCCCGCCCCCAGGGGACATCTGACAGTGTCTTCAGACATTTTTGATGGCCACGACTGGGAGGGTGCTTACACCTAGTGGGTACAAAGAATGGTGGTAAACATGCTACAAGGCACAGGACAGTCCTACAGCAAAGATTTATCCAGTCCAATTTTCACTGGTGCTCAGGTTGAGAAATGTTGATATCATTAACGAATATTTTCTTCCGGCATTTTGATGGTTTCATTTATTAAATATTTAACTTATTTAATTTTTTTGGTGGATTATTTAAGGTAGGGATCTGACTTCAGTTTTTTAAATAGTTAACTGAGTGTCCAGTACATTTCCAAATAACCATCCCTTTCATCACTGATTTGAAGTGCCACTTTTATTATATATTAAATTTATAAAACACATACACTCAAATGTATACATATATTAGCATTTATTTAGGGGCCATTTTACCCTATGACCTTTCTGCCTATTTTCCTATCATAACAATACTGTTTTAATTCCTGTATCTTTGTCATACATTTTGAGATCTGATGACAAAAGCCCTCACTTGTGGTTATTCTGACTCTAAGTTTTTAGATGGAAATAAACAAGAGAAGCAAAGTCAAAAGTCAAATAACAGACTGACAGAAAATATTTCCAGTGTATATGACAGAAAAAGAGCCAACATCCCTAATACATAAGCAGTTTTTAAAAAAGACCCCCAAACCTCCAGAAAAACAGAAAAGCCATGAAAAATCAATCTACTAAAAAGATACATCTATGAAAAGATGTTCAACTTTTCTTATACTAAACAGAAAGGTAAACTATAATTACACTGAGATACCATTTCTCACCTAGAACACTGATAAATATTCAAAAGCTTGACACTGCCCTCAGTTGGTAAAGCTATGGGGAAACAGGCACTCTTGTTCATAGCTGGTGGAAATGCAAATAGTACAAGCCTGGTGGCCGGGAATTTGGCAATATCTAACCAAACTATTCATGCATTTACCCCTCCACCCAGCAATGCTACTTTTAGGAATTTACCCGGAAGACATTTCTCCAACCGTATGAAAATACCCATGTACAAGGTTATTCGTTGTAGCATCATTTGTATTTGTAAAATACTGGAACCTATTTCAATGCTCAAACATCGACAATTGATTGAATAAACTATGGTACACACACGAAATGACATTATGTGAAAATGAATGAGTACTGTTAGTTCAGTGAATTGGTATGAAATAAATTCCAGGATATACTAAGTTAAAAAGAAAAGCAAAGCACGTGAAAATTTATATGGTATATTGCCTTTTTGTTTAAGAAAGAAGGAAAAGTGTATGTGTGTGTGTGTGCGTGTGTGTGTGTGTGTGTGTGTATGTATTTCTGCTTATTTTCTTTTTAAGTAACACAATAAAAATAAACCAGAAAACAATGAAATTGGTCACTTACAGGAGGGAGGGGAGGGAGGAAGGGACATGGGGGAGAGTGACACCTCTGTGAGTAAACCTTGCTATAGAGTTTTGTCTTTTAGGAAGTATGCTAATGATCTATATATTTAAAAAGTACAATAAAAGTTAACAAGACATTAAAAAAAAAAGCTGAATGCAAACGGAAACAGATGAACCCAACTGTATTTCAAATGAATAAACTAACAGCCCTGGGGACAGAGAAATAATCCAAGTAACTTTGGAACACTGACTATATACTACAAGTAGGGAAAAGAAAAGACCAAGATTGTGTTCGTTTTAGTAGATTTGTTTTGTATAGGGGTATAGGTACAGTGATTCTCAAACAACTCTATGTGTATTGTAGGACTGAACAAATGAGTAAATGTGTCGATATTTTGGGAGCCAGAGTTTTCACCGTGGCGGGGGAGACGGAAGTATGGAATTGGGAAAAGCAAGCAAGAACTCCACAGGGTTGGATTGGAATTGGAGGTATTAGTACCAACTCATAATTGAAGAAACCACACACACACATACTACTTAGCTTTGTTCTCTCCAAGGGACTAGAAGCAAAGATTCCAACTATCGCCAAGTATACTTAGTGCCCGACTCATTCCCCATTAAAAGGAACTAGGGCTCCTGGGACAAATGACTGATTCCAGGGCTAGGGCAGGAAAGATACAAGATTCGCTTGGAACATTCTGTTGTGCCAGAAAGTGCTCATAAGATGATGGGATCATGTCAAAAAGACACAGGAGCCAGCCTGAACTAGCCCCCACTGGCTAAATCTGGGACAGTTTGAGTACCACAGTAAATGAAGACTGTAATGAGTTATAATCTATTGAATAAAACAGGAACGTCTAAGTCCATATTGTTAACAAAAAGATGAATGAATGAAAAAAATGAATGGGGGAAAAGCTGACAAATGTAAAGAAGTGGTGGAATTGAAAAAAATCATAATTTTGTATCATCTATTACAGTAAAGATTATACACTAGAATCATTAATACTGAATTTATACAAGTTTGATTAAGGTAATAGATAATGTGCAAGGTCTTAAAATGTCATCCCCAGAAGCTAATTAATTACCAGGGGAGGAAAAGTAATTGTAGAGGGTAGAAACTGGACACATCTTGACCAAGTGATAAAACTTAATATTACCAAAGAGAAGCATGTTCACATCACGTACCTCTGGATATGATTCCCTGAGAAGTTCAGGACCTCAATCACATAACATTCCACCTTAAAAGCGCATTCATTACTAGAATCTTATCATGAGGAAATATCAGAAAAACCCAAACTGAGAAATATTCTATAAAATATCTGGTGTGTATTCTTGAAAAACATCCATGTGATGAAAGACAAAGAAAGGTTGAAGAACTGTTCCAGATTAAAGTGAAATAAAGAGAACTGAAAAGTAAATGCCATACGTGATTCTGGAATGGATTCTGTACTGGAAGAAACAAAAATACTATAAAGTACGACATTGGGACACTTGGCAAAGTTAGAATACAGACTGTAAATAAAAGTATTGTTATCAACGTACCGTGGTTACATAAGAAAATATCCTTATGCTTAGGAAATATACACTATTAAGGGGCAAAGGGCATAATGTAGGCAATTCACTTTTGAATGGTTCAGAAAAACATAACATACATATGTACGTATATGCACATGCAGGAGTAGAGGATGGTAAAACAAATGTGCAAAATGTTAACAGTTGGTGAATCTAAAGTGGTTAGGGAGATCTTATATTATTCTTGCAATAATTCTTTAAGATTGAAATTATTTAAAAATAAAAACTTAAAAGAAAACATGACAATAGGAAATTTTAGATATTTTTGCCTATTTTTCCAGATGAACTTTAGAATCATCCTGTCCATGGTTTGCATTGGTAATTTTACTGGAAGTACACCTACATGGTGTTTTGACAAGAAGTAACATCATTATATTAGTATTTCCAAATAGGCACATGAAAACTCTCACCATGTATTCATATCTTTTATTTCCCTTATTAGTATTTAAATTTGCCTTTGTTATCAATCCCTGAACATTACTGTTTACTGTCTTGTTGAATATACTTTGCTGCTATTCTGTGTGTCCAGTAATCTTATTGTAATAGTTTTTCCCAGTCGATTCTCTTGGGATTCCTAGGTAATTATATCTTATGCAGTCGAAAAATTTGTTTCCATTTTTAAAGTTTTCATCCGTTCTCCCCACAATAGAGTGGTGGTGGCAAGAGTGTTGTTTCACATTTTAATGTGAATATCATCTGTGTTTTAATATCAACTATGAGCAATTTGTTGGTTTGAAATGGATATTTAAAAAAATCTTATTAGTGATGTGTCTTTCCAATTCTAGTTTTCTAAAAGTTTCTACAATGAAATTAATTTTTTTTTTACCAAATGCTGTTTCTGTATCCAATAAGATAGTCATATGTTTATTTTTCATTTTGATGTATTTTATATTTTAATAGTAGATTCCCAAATAGTAAAACAACACTTCATGCCCGAAAAAATCTCGACGTGATCATGTTGCACTTCAAAAATATACTGCATGATTCTCCTGGATAGCATTTGATCTATGATTGAGGTATCTTAGTCACAGGTGAGATTAGTCTACTGTTTTATTATTATGTTATCTTTATCACATTTTAGTATCAGGCTTACATTAAGCCTGAGATGGATTTTTTTCTTTTATGTTAATAAAAAAGCATCTTGGGTCAAGTGACTGACATTGTTCATATTGCTTACTGAGTAGGAATCATTATGTCTTTAGAAAACTAGGTAGTAAGAATCCTTGTAAATAATTTCTTACCCATTCTGGGTCATCTCTATATAATTTTAACCTTTGGGAAAAGGAGTTTGTCGACCAACATTAGTGCTATATAAAACAAACAGTTCTGTCGTCTCTGGAGTGAAGGGAATCCCTCTGAAGGAGGCATTATCAGTACATAAATGGCAGCACAGCAGTTCAGGCTCCTAAGGTTTAAAATCCATTTAAGTGGACTCAGATAAGTGTTATTATTATTATTTTTTAACAAGACCTCAACTTAGCTGTGTTTATTTTCAGACTCAGCATTCACCTGGACTTCTATATTGGAGTAAGTTTAGGAATTTAAATCAATTAATAATAAATAAATTAAACTTTTTATTTGGAATAATTTCAGATTTGTAGAAAAGTTGCAAAGGCAAGTACAGAGCGTTCCTGTATACCCTTCACCTAGCTTCTCCTGTTAACATCTTACAAAACCGTGGCACATTATCAAAGCTAAGAAATGAAAATTGGTACAATCTATTAACTACATTATATGCTTTATTTGGATTTCACTAAATTTTTCCATGAATGTCCTTTTTCTGTTCCTGGACGAAACCAGGATACCACATTGCATCTAGTCCTCTGTTCTGTGAGTTTCTTTATCCTGCCTTGTTTTTTATGACCTTGACAGTTTTGAAGAATATAGAAGAGGGTTTTCTTTTAAGCTAATATATCATTTATACATGACAGTACTTGGCACGTATGAAAGCTGACTGTCTTTTCCTACAGGACCTGTAGCTTCAAGGTTTCAGTTATTTTATTCTCCTGACTTTGGTCACCAAGGGTCCTTATGAAGATTCACTGGCTATTAATTTTAATTTTTGGTTTATCCCTTTTACTTCCAGCTGGCATCTAGTTAAGCTTATAATAACACAGATCAGAGGTCAGCAAACTACTGCCCACAGTCCAACTCTGGCCCACCACATGACTTTGTAAATAAAGTTTTATTAGGACACTGCTACACCCTTTTGTTTCTGCACGGTCTGTGGCTGCTTTCACTCTCCACTGGCAATGTCGAGTAGCTGCAACAGGGACTGTATGGCCTGCAAACTCTATCCTAGTTACTCTTTGTGCGCCTTTACAGAAAAAGGTTGCTGACCCCTGGTATAGATGAATAAAAGGAACCATGTTCTTTGGAAATTAATTGGTACAGTACTATTAAGGGTACAGTACTAATAACTAAACTACAAGCTGAGTTTGAATCCTGTTTACTATTAGGTGACCTCAGATGAAGTGTTTTACCTTTTTGAGCCTCAGTTTCCTCATCTGTAAAATGAGAACACCATTAGCTACTTCTCAAGCTTAACCAATGTAGGTAAACAACTTCCCACAGTGGTAAGCCCCCAATAAGGGGAGACCATTATTATTACTTTTATTAACAGTAATTCTTAAATGTTTTTTTTTTTTTTTTTTTTTTTTTTTCATCTTTCGTGGAATCTCTCCAGTCTCATAGAAGGACAGCCGCTCCTCAACTTGTTCTCGTAGCTTCTCCCCAAATACACTGGTAGGTACCTCAGAGAAACAATCAATTCGTGAGGCAATACTGCATTTGTTTGCCAGGTATCGGGAGATGCGGCCTTTGTTCTTGGCAGCTGCTCGGCCAATGAAGGTAGAGTGGAAAATGAGTCCATATTTTGGGGTGTTACCCCTTGTCTTCAGGGCTCTGGAAAGTTGGTCCCTGTGCTGGGCCCAGGGAATCACTCAGACACCAGGACTGGCCATCACCCCCATAGCAGAGGCCTGTACAGGTCAGGGAGCCCTGGTCAACCATCACCGTGATCTTAAATGTTTTAATTCTTATAATTCTGCTTCACATTACCTTTCACATCTCTGTATTTTCATGTTATTTTCTATTTTCATGCACTACTGTTTTCAAGCCCAAACTGCTACCTTTAAGCATTATCCTTCCTTCTGTACTAAAGAATTGCTCAAGTTTTTATTGAATGTGTTATCCCAGAATAAAACTTAATGTCAGAATAGGGACTGAAATATCATTACAGTTGTATCTCAAAGGAAGTGAACATGTTGAAATGATTCAGAATACACTGTTTTAGGATAAACTGGTCTCCAAAATGCTCAGATGCATTGCTATACTTCCTTTTTATTGGAACTTTATAAAAAAAGTTGGCAGTTCATCCATTTGGATCAGAATGGAGACAAGGATGTTGAGAAAGGGTTCTCATGAGATTTGAGGAAACACACACATGTTCACTCATACAACAAACTGTTTCCATTGAACATACAGGGAGCCAACAGAGCTTCTCAAACATGAAGGAGTAACAAGAAGAAATGTCTCTTTCTAGCTTCTTTAAATTGGTACTTATTCTATTTTTCCTTATTTACTTTTATAAACATACACCTTCCAGAATGAAGAAATTATAGGTCTAGTGAGTACTGCACACCAAATGATCTGAAAGAGAATGTCCACATAGTTTGTGAGACACGATTCACACAGATTAAACAGATCTAAATTATCTTCAGTAAATGTCACTCTCTGGGCACACTCAACAGTTTTGTCTACGTTTTTGTGTATGTCTGTACTTCTAAAGGAAGTTACTCCTACTCCCATACATAAAAATGCATAACATATGTGCGTACAATCTGTGGTTCCATGCTTCCAACTGTGATGTCACCATTCACGCTGACAATTAGCTCTGCATATATTAGGAGACTAATGTACCGACCAATCTCGCGGTCACTGTCAGTGACAGAGGAAGAAGCTCATAAATAAGTGTTCTTCCTTTGACAGTTGAGCCAAACAGTCTCCTCTGGTTTCTACAGATGTGATTTATTTGCATAATTTCTTTCCTTTAAACATTTTTTAATAGCAAAAGAAAATGCATTCTGTCTAAGTGCTTGGGTATGCGTGCCTGGTTAACATTTCCAGTTTCAATATTTCCTGAGAGGAAGTCATTCAAAGTGTGTTATCTAAACAACTCTAATAGGTCTAATCCAGGAAACTATCAGGGTTTTACTGTTCATAATACCATTCAGAATTAATACCCCAAGGTCAAGCAACATTTTAAAACCCTGACATAAAATTTTACACACATACACATACTCTCTCTCCCTACCTCTTCTGTTTCTCTCTGTCCCTGGTGACTGGCAACCTGTTCCCTAAGAATAGTTGTTTTAAAGATGAAACACGTAACAGAGATTAAAATCTCAACTCTTGAAAAAAAAAAAATCAGGATCGATCTGATTGATATTTGGTTAAATAGACAATATTTGATTAATATTAGATCATTTCCCCCCGAACTTCGATTTTTGTAACTCTTTCTTTTGGGAAAATGGCAGAAAATGAGAAAGAAAGGGCATGAAGAGTTAAGACAAATGTCAATCCTGAGTGTTTTATTTTTTTAAACAGGAAATAGGGCAAGGATGACAAGTACAACGGCCATGATTTAATTTGTGACGGCGCAGCCGAGGGCTTGCCAACTGGTAGTTTTTCAGAGGAGGTCTTGAAACCTCAGATGACGAAAAAAGCACTGGGGCTGTCTTCAAACACTGAAATAGTTAGCCTCACCATTGTATCCAATTTTATCATTCTGAATGACTCTTGAAAATAAATGACATCTGACTCATGGTAAGGAAAAGATGAATTTTTTAAAAACTGGAAAATACAAATAAAAACTGGCTACTTCTAAATTCATTCACTCTTCATTTTTAAAATTCATTCTTACATCTGACAAAATTCAGGTTGCGTACTAATTGGTAATTTCTGATCTCTCTGAAATGTAGCCAAGGACAAGGTAGTGAACTAAAGGCCTCTGAGCAAGCAAAAAGATGTGATATTAGGGCTTATGGAGAAGCCTTTAAGGACCTTAAGGGTACTTATTCCCATCTAACTAAAACTCTATCCAGCTTGGTAACCAGTTTCCAGCCCACAGCGGAATAGAAGTGGAAATCAACACTGGAAATACGGACTGTTAAAGCAGGTATTCTAACAAACATAAGAGGCAACAAACAAACAATTTAAATGAGACCATAAAGCACATAATTCTCAGGGTTGTAGGGTCTCCCCATATAAAGGTAAAAGTCATACACATCAGGAGATGAGGATAAGTTTAAATTTTGTTCCAGCACTTCTCTTTCGGATGATAGAAAGTACAATACATTTTAAGAAACTGAAAGAAAATTACAGTCATTTTGGACAGGATTTTTGTTATAATTCATAGCTACCCCAAAGGCTGGCTACCTAGAACTACTCACGCTCTAAAGGCTCCACAGAGGTAGAAAATGCCAGAGCAAACGATCCTTATCCATTGTGAAGAATCAGAGGAATAAAACACCTGTCTGACATCATTATAAACTTACAGCATGAGGACTCCTTTTCTGAATGGTCAAGACAGAAACCAGGAATGGTATTTTTCTTATTTTTTTTTTTCTCTGTACGCGGGCCTCTCACCGTTGTGGCCTCTCTTGTTGAGGAGCACAGGCTCCGGACACGCAGGCCCAGCAGCCACGGCTCACAGGCCCAGCCGCTCCATGGCATGTGGGATCCTCCCGGACCAGGGCACGAACCCGCGTCCCCTGCATCGGCAGGCGGACTCTCAACCACTGCGCCACCAGGGAAGCCCCAGGAATGGTATTTTAAACTAGGAATGATGTGACCACCGCGACTCAACTATACTCTTAGTATAAGAATAAAACAAAACAACCAAAGAACTCAGTCCCACTATTTTGTATTACTCTACAGGACGAATATAGGATGGCCCATGCACACAGAATAAAGTCTAGTCATACGCTGTTTTTGCCTTTTAAAAGACAAACGTGATCAGAAAGATGGCAGAGAGTAAAACAATTATGACAGGAGTTAGAATCAAGAGCCGCCCAAATGCTTTCCATTAATGTGTCTCCAAGGCCTTGTCTGTAGTGTGTTCTGTTAAAATGAGTCAAGGAAGTAACATGACATATGTTTAATTTGTTAACTATCTTAGGTATGGAAACAAAGTACAGTCTAACTGGCTGGCAGAGGGGGAAGATATTTATTTCTTCAGCACTTTTTCAGATGGCAGCTTTAAAAAGGGGCATGAATATATTAAGATAAAAGGCACACAGATTGCCTCAAATCTACGGCTTGGGGGAAAAGCTGGCTGATTCTCAGTTAAGTTAGAAGCCTTGGAAAAAATCCAAAGTTCAGCATCAAGTTGCAGGAAACATATTAAACTTTAGAACTCTTGCTTATTTATTCAATGATGCATTTTGGCTACTTCCTTGTGTCTTTACCACTGCTTCAAGCAACAATGCAAGAACCCATCTTGTTTCTCTGTGAATACTGGTTAATACTTTAAAAAAATTCTGGGTTAATATGTTACAGTAGCATTTTTGAAGGGGCTCATTTTGACATGTGCTATCTAATTAGAAACTGTACCACTGCTGATAGAAAACATCAAGTTAACTTGTAGGATTTTATTTCTGAAATACTGGCAACATACTCTGGAATGATGTAAGATTTAAAAATCGGCACATATAACATTCAGAAAGTTGCCAAATCCTGTGTGTCAGACCATAAGCATTTCAGAAATATGAAAGACGGAAGGATCTGGCTAGGCAATAATTATTGAATATGTTTATTTAGATTTTTAAAAAAAGAAAATGAATTTACCATGCAAGCTATAGTGTCAATGTGAAAGGATTTTCTGATCATAATCACGGGCCTTATCTCAAATCCACAGACAGAATATGAGGGAGTAAAAGGATGACTGGATTGAATTAGGGGACCTGGCTTTGCAGCTAAGTTGTTTTGTACGTATCAATGAAGTTGGCTGACATCTGTTTCTTAGATTCCCTATTTATTAAAAGGAGTAGGACAAAGCAATGTGTAAGGGCCTTTCCAGGTCTAACATCTGATGATTATCAAAACTCAGAGTCTATAAATTTCCTAGTCCTGCTGGATTATTTATAACAGTTTGTCACTTTATTCTTGGTCACGTTTCTCAGCACTGAGAAGCTCAGCTATCACTCAAGTTCTCTGAATCTTACACGATTTTTTTCCCCTATTAAAAAGAGTTGATCCTGAGATCCTTTGCGCTACACTCCAGCAGCTCTGCCGTGAGGCACTGCCACCTCTGCCAGCGCCAAACCCAGTTAGCAGGAGCCGATTCGCAGGTGACAGGACTGTCAGCTGAGCTCTGACCCAGCCACAGGGTAATGGCTCTTACGAGGTCTGTGTGGGCTGAAGCAGCGACTACATTCCACATTTGGCCCAAATCTCACAGTTCCTGAGTGGGGCACTTTCCCCAGCTGAGACAATGCAAACTTGTTATTCTGCCTCCGGGGAAATCTATGCTGGAACAGCTGAAAGCTTGGACCTCACTAACTGGAACGAAAATAGCAACGTTATAGCATCCAGATTAGCGCATTTGGGCTCCCTAGGACTGGGGAGCAGTCATTTTAATGTAGAAAGCTTGTGCCTGAGGGCACTGAAAGCAGGAAGCCTCCTCCCCACTTTACGAGAGCTGCAAGCTACCCAGTGCCAAATCCAAGGCTGCCCTTTCTTCCCGCTCTCTCCGCAAATGTCACAGGAAAGACAGACTTACATCAGGGCTTAATTTGTTAGTCATTAGTTTGATGGCAGAAAATACACGTGTGGGAACATTTCTCATTATTACTGGGCTGGGTTTGAGAGGCTGGAAGACATGTAAAATAATTCACTAGGTACTGGCATAGTAAGTCTCCAAAAAAGTATCTGAGGTGAAAGGGTATTCTGAAACAACACCACACATATACTCTGTTCTAATATTCAGTCACAGAGTATAAAGTACTAAATAAAGAGTAAGTGAAATCATCTGTGCTGGGAAATTTTTTTAAAATGTGAAACTTCATTTAGTTGGATTTTATGTTTTGAATCAGGGGTTGGCAAACCTCTTCTTACAGGGCCAGAGAGTAATAATTTCAGGCTTGTGGGCCATATGGTCTCTTTTGCAACTACCAGACTCTGCCATTGTTGTATCATGAAAGCAGCCACAGACAACACTAAGTGTAGGGGGATGGCTGTGTTCCAATAAAACTTTATTTGCAAGACAGGTGCCTTCCCCCAAGACTGTAGTTAGCCAGCCCCTACATGAGACACTTGCAAAGCACATGAATGCATTGCTTCATTTAACTCTCACGACAAATCTATGATTTGTCCATTTTGCAGGTGAAGACACCTGGGGTCATGTGACCTGCTCAAGGTCACAGTCAATGCCTGGAGCTGGTGTCTGACCTCAACCCTGAATCCAGAGCCTGAGCTATGATACACAGTCTGACATGCTCTTTAGATAACGGGCAACTTGTTTAAAGAAAGAAGTCGGGCTGAAAACTGTTGGTGCAGCTATTTTTCTTATTAAAGGGTAGAGGACTGAGCCTTCGGTTGGAATGACCAAGTCAGAACTAGGACATCTTCTGACTTTGAAAGTAAACATGAGAACAGAGACAGCTGATGAAAAAACTTTTTAAAAGAGGTAATTGAGAAAATGCCTATTACAGTTAAAAACAAACAGGTAGGAAAGCAGGTAAACAAAAACAAAATTCTTACCATGGAAACCAAAAACTGGATGTTATTAACAGAGGGAAAAAGTGGTGAATGAGGCAGGTGACTGCTGTTCTAAAAACATCGGATGCCATCAGCTTAGGAGGGATCGGAGGAAATGGACAAAATGATCAGCAAGAGGTTACCTGCCCACAGATTCTTTCATTTTCTTGACCTTCTCGTCTCCCATTTTCTGTTCCTCCCACCTCAGCTGCCTATTTAGATTTGAAATACAGCTACGCCTATCATTTCCTATATTACTGCCTCAAGTTTAATTTCAAGGACTTGACACTCTACCACTCTCCTATTTTGCACATCACTTCCTTAAACAAATCCACATCAGAAGTTCCTTAACCCTGTCAGGATCTCCAATTTTCACTGGGGTTACACGTCTTGTATTCATGGCTCGTTGCTACCTGCCACTCCAGGGCACTTCATCTGTGCCTTTGCTCACCTCTGTTACACTGCCTGGTAGAACCCAACTCTGACTATATACCCAACTCTCCAGCTGAAGATGGCTGGAAGAAAAAAGGGTTAGTGCTGAGTAATCTCACTTGAAATTTACTTTGACAAAACTGTGGGACCACCCTACTATACTTCCCTGGTTAACTGTTTTCTGGGTCTCTGAGCTGATTATTATTTCCTTCCTCTCAAAGCTTCTAAAGGCTCCCATTTTGCTAAGTTTAATTATTAGTTCCCAATGCTTATCTAACTCAATCACTAAGCATTTGACACAATTGCCCATTCTTCTTTGAAACGCTATTGAAATGCTATTGTCATTTGGCTCTGCTGTCTTTCTGCTACTCCTTTCTGCCTCCTCTAGACCCCAGTACTGGAATGCTCCAGGGCTCAGTCCTCAGATCTCCTCTCTTAATCTAGACTCTAGGTTAGGGTTTCTCAACCTTGGCACTCTGGACGTTTCTGCTGGATAATGCTTTGTTGGGGGGCTGTCCTGGGCATTGTAGAATGTTTATTAGCATCTCTGTCCTCTGTTCACTAGACACCAGTAGCACCCATCCCTTCCCCAAGCTGTGACAATCAAAATTGTATCCAAACATTGTCAAATGTCCCTGGGGGGTGGGGGGATCACCCTTGGTTGAGATGTAGGTGAACTCAGCTAGCCCCATGACTTCAAATGCCACCTAGGAGCTGATAAGCCCCAAATATATATTACACCCCAAGCCAGACCCTGCCCCAAGCTCCGGACTTGTATATCCAAATGTCTTCTCTATTGCTTTATTTGGAGGTAGTGTTTGTATTGGCTTATTTATTCCCTGCCTCCCCAATAGAATGTAATCTCCAAGCAGGCAAGGATTTACTTATTCAATATTTACCCCCAGTGCCTAGAACAGGGTGGGCCATGTAGTAGGTGCTCAAAATATATTTGCTGCTTAAAGAATTAAACGTTTAACATATATTAACTCATTTCACGCAGTTAATCAATGATGGGACAATTGGGCAGATCATTTTTAAACACACCAAGTCATCTTTTTTTTGCGGTACGCGGGCCTCTCACTGCTGTGGCCTCTCCCGCCGCAGAGCACAGCCTCCGGATGCACAGGCCCAGCAGCCACAGCCCACTCCGCGGCATGTGGGATCTTCCCAGACCGGGGCACAAACCCGTGTCCCCTGCATCGGCAGGCGGACTCTCAACCACTGCGCCACCTGGGAAGCCCCAAGTCATCTTTTAAAGACATATTTTCTTTAATTCAAGATAAAAGGAATACATTATCTTGAAATAAATATGTAAATAGTACTAATACTATCTGTTAAATTTTAGATAAAATTTTGCTACAGTCTTGAAAATAACAAAACTAGTTCTTATTCTTTCAATACTTTTGTTTTACTCTGTATTATCGTGCTTCATTTCAATTTGCACTTGTAACTATATATGAATATATGTGCATAAATATATATTTCAAATAATTGTGCCTTTTGACTGTCATGATGCCAGTTAGCTGCCAATTCTTAACGGTATGTCATTTCTATAGTTGTTTAGCCTCTTGGTCTAATTTACACTGTATCTGAAGCAGAGAGAAGAGGCTGAATTTTCCAAGGAGGTTTGAATTCTCCTATCTTGTAAAAAATTGCTTGCTGGATAATAGCTATATTTATATAATATTTCATATTACATTATATTTAATAATATTTGTAACAGCTATAGTTATGAATAGGTTGTACTGTTTTTCATTTTTTCTCTCCCTCTCCAGGAGAAGTAACAACCAAGCATAGCACTTCCTTGCCCCCAATTAGGTCTCACATTAAGCTCTGCATATATGTTCGTGTACATTATAATCAATTTTTAAAGAAGACCATGGCATCCAACATTTTCTTTTAAAATCCAGGCAGTATCCAGGCATCCTTCCCCCAAATCTCCTCGGTTTATTTATTTACGTGGGTGTTTACTCACTAAGCACACAGACTTTTGGGTATATCTCTGTAAATTTCTTGAGGTTCCTTTATCGAGTCTTCTTGGAATAGCATTGAAAGACGACTTAAGTGATGACATCTTACAACTTTATGAGTGATAGACTAGAGGTATTAAATATTTATGTATGCGTAGCACAGAACTCAACCCAAATCCAACCAGCTCTATGGATGCTATAAGCTTCTACCCCATACACTTATCTGTAATATCCACAATTACACTGACATATTTTAAAAAGTGTTCAGATTGAAAGGATTTTCTGTTTGGCCTCATTTCAGTGGGGAGCCCAACTTTTTTTTTTGCTTTTTAAAAAAATTGTGGTAAAATATACGTAACATGAAATTTACCATCTTAACCGTTTTTAAGTACACAGGTCAGTAGTGTTAAGTACGTTCACATTGTTGTGCTAAACTTTTAAATGATATCTCTATTATATACATTTGAATCAATATTGCCAATCGTGGTATTCTGTGGGGAAAAAAAAAACCCTATCAAAATGTATTAGTTTCAGTATTATCTTTTCATTCATTGCTGGCTCAATACAAATTCACAAACAGCTCTTAGAGGCATCTTTTAAAAATCTTTCATGTAAACAATATGCCACCAAAGACTGAGTATTGGATTTTAATACTTGAGGAAATTTTAAAAATCATAAAAAAATTTTATGCTAGATTCCTCATCATTTATCAGCGAACGAAATGTATCAGAAGAGAGTTTTGCAGTATTAACTTTGTTTTCTAAACAAAATTTTTTTCATTTAGTTAATTCTAAATGTAAGTTTTAAGGAGAGATTTAAATCAAATCAAGACACTAATGAAATAAGATTTGATTAACTTCTGGCCAACGAATCTTGGAAAGTTTAAAAATGAACACTTTCTCACAAATCTTCAATGTAAACAAATAGAAGCTGTAAGCTGTCTTGAGGACTCACAGCCTGGGACACAGAAGGAGTTAAAAATTGTAAATATTCTGAACATAAGCATAATTTGGTGAGTAAAGAACTTTACTAAATACAACATCATTTTAATAATAAAACTAAAGGAAGCAGATTATGGCAGCTATGTTTTAGAACTGGGGGAAAGAATGACTTAGCTAATTCAATGGGCCACTTCTCCACTAAGGAAGCTGTCTTGGGCATCTCCCCGCTTCCTGGGAGTGTGGGTGGAGTGACCCACCTGTAAAGACACTTGCGTTCTTGGGCCGATACCACGTAGTCTGTTTTTCACACAGAGTGGATTTCCAAGAAACCGGCATCTGCTCCCTAAATCTTGAAATATTCAGAGAACAGTGACTCAGTTGGACTTCCTGCTGAAATGAGGTTAAACAGAAAATCCTTTCAATGTGAACACTTTCTCAAATGAGTCAGTGTAATCGTGGATGTGGCTGAAGAAAGTGCAGTGGGTTTGCAGGCTGAAACAAGGCTGGACCTGGTTGGTGGCATCGCTTCTCTGGTTAGTCCCTCTTCTAACCAGACTCTCGTCAAGGAGCTCGCTCACTGTGTAGGAGGGGACAGAACTGTCCCTTTAAGAATGCAAAACCAACACAGCACAGTAAACAGTATTCAGCTTTCCTATGACGAACAAGGATCAATAAGTACCTATTGGGCAACATTCGATACATCAATTTTCCCTCCTTTGTAGACTGATATAGACAGAATGAATACATGCTGATGTCAGGGCATGCTCTGGAAGTCCCTCTTTCTCTCAATAAGTGTTTGGTATTAGATTCACCATATGCCTTTTGCTTGCTCTTACAAGTAGAGCATCTAGCCTCACAGAAGATGTGGCCAAAAAATGGTTACATCTTAGGGAATAAAGTCCAAATTTTAAAAAAGGAAAATAACCTTTGATCTGCCTTAACAGTTATTCTAGCCAAAGATAATGCTAACTAAGTGTAGTAACCTTTGGGGTGGGGGTCAGCTCAGCTACAGCACAGTTCTTACAAGACCAGTTTTGGCCATTGACACCAACTCATTAGGAAGATGGAACCTCCTAAGAGGCACAGATGAGCACTTACTGTGTACACAACAACCTGAAAGCTAAATTATCTTAGTGAGGATAAATCTTTGGTTCTTTCAGAACTACCTTCACGTTGAATGTTATTTCCTCCATGACGTACACGCGTTCAGGAAATGCTTTAGCCACCTCCTCCACACTGTTGAAATATTGCACTGGCTCCTTTATATCTCGGTCTTGTTCCAGCAGCTTGAATTGCCCTGAAATATGTGATAAACGGAAGAGATATGAGATGTTTACGCTGGACAGCTGTCACCGTGGCGACAGCATCCCCCTTCCTTACTCCCACTCTTCTCTGTCAAAGGCTTTCTGAGCATTATCATTTAAAAAAAGAAAAAGTTACCGTGGCAAAAGGTTTCCTTGAACTAGGATATTTATTTAAAAATCAGCTTAAAAATGAAAGCAAACATATTTTTTTTTTTGCTTACTTTCAGAGTTTATTACCAGAGGATCAATAACAAATTTGATGGATGCTTACTTGTAATGTAAACTCGACGTTGAAAACTTAATGTGTTATATAAATGGTTGCTCATGTTGTTTGTAACAGTAAGTCACATTGTCGTTTAGTTGTAATAATGCCCCCCCGCCATACATTATATTCTAAAACCAAGGCTGAGAGGCCTGGGGGAACTGATGTTTTTTTAAATGTGCAATGAAATAAAATAATACGTGGACCCTTAGCTTTCACAGATATCCTTGGTTTCAACAATACGTAGGCGATGCTGAGGGCTCAGGAGCTGCTATAATTTGTAATTCTATAGCTTGGCTGCGGCACACGCGTGGGGCTTGAGACCAAGGGGCCTGGGGCGGGCGCTGGGAGGAGCCCCCTTGCAGTGAGTGAGCCACTCGGCATCTGGAGCAGTACGTAGCTTCCATCTTTCCTTTTTACTACCATGTGTGAAATTCATGAGAGTAGAATATACTATGAAAGTATCCATAATTTGGGGGATTTCTGAAGAACTCTGAGCATATTCCTAAAAATGTCAAGGCTCTATTATGCTGCTTGGACGTTTTTGGTATTTGTGATACTGCTGCCACATTCTAGAGGAGCTGCTTTCGGTTTAAAATAAAAGACCATATACAGTCAAGTCCATGACGTCATGTTTCTTAGTGGTCATTTTCTGAACACTGTTTACAATATAACACTTGAGAAACTTGAAAAGGAATGAAAAGCTATCACGAGGCAGATCTCTCTCTGCATGCGTCCACGGGGCATCAGGCAGAAACAGGGAAACTTTCAACACATTTTCTTTAAAGCATCTACTAGGTGGAGGCATTATTCTAGATGCTGGAGATAAATCAATCAAGAGACCAGATAAAAATCTCTGTCCTTCTGAAGCTTACACTGAAGTGGGAGACAGAGGATAAATACAATCAATCAGTAGAATATATGCCAGAAGGTGAGAAGTGCCATTAAAAATAGGGTGAGGGGGTTGGAGAGTGCAGGGTGGCCAGAGTAGGCGTGGCTGAGATAGTGACTTTGATGTAGCTGGGCAGTGAGTTCTTAGAGCTCTAAGCACACGCAACAGTCTACGCAGAAACCCTGAGGCGGATGGGGTGGTGCGTCTTTGGGATGCTGTGGCTGGAGTGGGGTGAGTAGAAGCTAAGAAGGAAGAGAAAGAAAGTCAGAGAAATAACAGGTGGTTTAGGTCGTCTACAGCTTTGCAGAACTGTAGTTCTTCATCTGAGTGCGATGGGGAGCCACCTGGGGGTGTCTAAGTGCAGAAGAGGCGATTTAACCAATGTTACAGAAGAATCATTCTAGTTGCCGTGTTGAGGACACGCTGTAAAGGTGCCAGGCATAGAAGCCCAGACACCAGTTAGGAGGGCCCTGCAATCATCCAGGTATGAGACAGCTGGGGTTTGGAAGCAGTGAGGAATGTGGCCTGAGCGGCTAAGGACCAGAGCTGCCACTAACTGAGATGGGCAGGTCTGGAGGGGTAAGATGAGGAGGTGAGATCAGGAATTCAGTCTGGACAGGTTCCGTCTATTAGACATAGAAACGGAGATATCCCGAAAGCTCTTAGATGGATACATAAGTGTGGGTGTCAGGAGAAAGGTCTGGCTGGAAATAGTAACTCTGGGCGCCACTGGAACATGGATGATATTTAAAGCCATGACATTTTTTTTTTTTTTTTTTTTGGGTACGGGGAATTGGTCTTACCAGGTAGGCAAGTCAGGGAAAACCTTTTTCTTTTTTTTTTTTTTTTTTGAGGTACGTGGGCCTCTCACCGCTGTGGCCTCTTCCGTTGTAGAGCACAGGCTCCGGACGCACAGGCTCAGCGGCCATGGCTCATGGGCCCAGCCGCTCTGCGGCACGTGGGATCTTGCCGGACCGGGGCACAAACCCGCGTCCCCTGCATCGGCAGGCGGACTCTCAACCACTGCGCCACCAGGGAAGCCCAAAGGCATGACACTTTAATGATGACAACCACGGTCTCAAGTGTAGACTGAGAAGAGGTCCAAGGTTTGAGTTCTGGGAGACTAAGGACTGGCCAGGAAAATAAGAGAAAAATCCAGACGTGCTACATTCTAGAAGCCAGGTGATTCGAGTGCCTCAAGGAGAAGAAGCGGGAGTGACATCAAATGCTGTGTACAGGACTGTGAAACGAGACTGAGAACTGTTGGATTTAGCAGCTTGTGTTTAACTGGGGATTTTGATACGAGCAGTGGAATAGCTGGGCCAAAGCTTGATTGAACCTGAGAGCCTGAGAAAGGAGAGCTGGGAATAACAAGAATGGACAGCAGGTGATGTTTCGGGGAGTTCTGTGATGAGGGGACAAGAGACACTGAGTAGTAGCTAAAGGGAGGAAGTGGGATGGGGCCCAGAGAGTGTTTTTGTTTCCTCAATACGATGGGAGAAGTACCAGCATGTTTGATGCTGATGGGAATGACGCACAGATGATGAGCAAGATAACTGGAGCACATCCTTGAGGACATGGGGGGACATCAGAGTGGAGGAGCTGGCCTTCAACAGGAGTTCATCTGTGGCAGGTTCAGTGGGACCTGGGGGAAGCTCCCTCTTATTGCTTCAATATTTCCAGCAGAAGTGGGAAGGAAGGCATCAGTTGAGAATAAAGTTGAGAGAGGTGGTGTTGGAGGTTAAGGAAAGAGGAGAAGATTGTAAAAAGTCCAGTGAGGGCTTCCCTGGTGGCGCAGTGGTTGACAGTCCGCCTGCCAATGCAGGGGACACAGGTTCATGCCCCGGTCCGGCAAGATCCCACATGCCGCAGAGCGGCTGGGCCCATGAGCCATGGCCGCTGAGCCTGCGCGTCCGGAGCCTGTGCTCCGCAACGGGAGAGGCCACAACAGTGAGAGGTCCACGTAGAGCAAAAAAAAAAAAATCCAGTGAGAATGAATACCATAATATGTCTGGTGGGCAGCCCTAAGTTCCCACTTGAGGTTAATGGTCAGCATTTGAAAATGAAACCAAACACTCTAGTTGTGTGTTTTCCTCTAACCAATGTATGACGCCCAGGGGCTGGGGTGAAGCAGGTAGAGATTTGGATTCAGCCAATTGCCAAGTGAGTATGAGACGTGAAAGAGGGACAAAGCAGGCAGGATGTATGCAAGGGAGTTCACGGAGCTTGAGCTGGACCCAACATCTTGGGAGGGAGGGAAGAGGATGAAAATAATCATGGGATCAACGGATGGCAGGTTCTGACGGACTTGATTTCCGTGCCCTGGAGGAGTAAGCTCGAGAACCAGGCAGAGGAGAGAGGTCAGAGAGTGGTATGTATGCGACTGAGATCACGGAGAGATGGAGTTGTTGGCGGTGCTGTGGTTGAGGGGGCGACCATGGGAGGTAAGCATTGTGGTGGTGAGAAGCTAAAGGAACTGAGAAGCCAGGGGTATCAAATGAATCATACAGGTAAGCACTGAAATCTCCAAGGGTGAGAAGAGAAGCAATGCTGGGGAGAACGGCAGTGAGCCAGGAGTGAGAACCATGGAGAAATGAGGGAGGAATCCTAGGCTTGGTAGAGAATGTACCAACAATGGGGGAGCAGGGGATGCTGTCTGATGACAAGAGATTTACAGCTGAGTTTTTAGGGAGCAGTGAAGGTCAGGGTAGCAATGAAGACCATAGAGACACTTATATCCCCTCAACTCTGGGGCAAAAAAAAAAAAATAGAGCTACCACCTGAGAGGCCTTCAAGGAAGCAGTGTTTTCAGGGCATATGCAGATTTGGGTTTTAACAAAATGAAAGTAATTTCAGAGGAGGGTTTAAGGATGTAGGGCTTTTGCTAGCGATGAACCTTGATGGAAGAATTTTCAAGAGTTAAAGGATAGGTGATGAGGAGAAAACAGAGGATGCACCTAGACATAACAGCTCATGTACCTTTTAGAAAATGTAGAGGGATGAATAACACATTTGAAAATACAAAATACGTTGGATTGTACCTTTTTCATAAAAAAATATTTTTTAAAAATCAAAAAGATTATGGCAAAAAAAAAAATAGAGCTACCACCTGAGAGGCCTTCAAGGAAGCAGTGTTTTCAGGGCATATGCAGATTTGGGTTTTAACAAAATGAAAGTAATTTCAGAGGAGGGTTTAAGGATGTAGGGCTTTTGCTAGCGATGAACCTTGATGGAAGAATTTTCAAGAGTTAAAGGATAGGTGATGAGGAGAAAACAGAGGATGCACCTAGACATAACAGCTCATGTACCTTTTAGAAAATGTAGAGGGATGAATAACACATTTGGAAATACAAAATACGTTGGATTGTACCTTTTTCATAAAAAAAATTTTTTAAAAATCAAAAAGATTATGGCAATCTCAATACTACTTATTTAAACAAATTCTGCCAAATTAAACTTTTCATTTGTCATTATTCTACTTAGTCTATGTACAAATTTTTAATAACTGGTTTATCTACAGTTTTATACAATTTCTTTCTGTATTTTCCTATTTTCCCACGTGATGACACTTACAGTACTTGCATAGCACTTAATAATGGACTTAGCTATTTTTCTATTCTTACACGGTCAGTCTGAGTTTGGCACGTGCCTAATGTAAGTGGGAACTCTGCCATGTACACGTTTTATGATGCTGGCAAATTACTAATCCGTCTGAGCGTTGCTTCCTGGCCTGTAAAGTGGGGACACTTCATAGGGCTGCTGTGGGGATTAAGTGAGATGATGCAAAGTACTCGGCACAAGTAGCCACTCAGCAACTCTGGGCTCCCTTCCCTCTTCTGCAAAGAGATTTTCTTTTGTCTTCTGGCTCACATTTTAGGGATAAATTTTCTAGTGTGAGGCTATTAAATCAAAGAATAATACACAATTCCTTATGTTTACCATGCACAGCTATATTTTTTTCCAAAATACCAAAACCAATTTATATTTCTATGAATAGGCTACATGCCTCCTAGTTGGGGCACAATCTTGCCAGCACTGAGTATTTTTTCCATTAGACAATTCGATGCATATTAAAAAGCATCTCTTTCCTGTATTAATCTGCATCTCTCTGAAGATCAGTGAAGGTAAACATTTGAATTTTTCTTGTACAAACGACTATACAAATATATGATAAATATATTTGACACAGTCTACATTTCTTTTCACTTCTAGAGACATCTAAGGGCCTGTTGGATATTTATACTTGGAAGTCCCATTAGCACCAAACTCAACATGTCTAAAGTCGATAGGTACTTGATAAATGTGTAATAAATATAGTCCTGGAATTAGCAAACAATGAAGCAATGCATAAGTGACTGCAGGTTTTCAAAGTTATAAATAAAAGGTGAACTACATTACCATACACAAGGTTTGTTTCTGAACTACAGATGAATGTTTTCACTCAACAGAGAAAGAAAGCAATGGTGTACTTAAAAATCATTCAAATCTGAATAAGGTACAGAACCTCAAGACATATTTTTCAGGGACCAATCCAACCAAAGAACAGATTAGATAAGCAACTGGAACTATCTTCCAGGATGAAACAGTCTTTCAGCACCAGGATGTAAAACACAAGGGGAAAAAAGTAGTCACCAGTGAGTAAGAGTTCAAATTTATGGGTCCATTTGGTGGGAATACCCAGAATCATCTGACAGAGACATCAGATATTTGCCAACACTTCCAATTATCTGCAACTGTAATTTATATTTTCTAATTTGTTAGCAGAATAACAAAATAAATTGTAGATTTGGAAGCCAAGTCGAGCTACCATCACTAAACCAAGTACAGTTTATGAAAGTCTACAAATTATCTTTCCACGAGCATGAAATAGTTTAACTTATTTTAAAATGTTGATCAATATTTTAGAAAAATTTTCCGAAGGCAGGAGGATCTGTATGCAGGCCAAGTGGTCTGTAGACCACAATCTCTGAGCTAACAGATTACCCGAAAGCTACATGCCTATACTAAATTCCATTCTGTCCCTTCAGAAAGACATTCACAAGTCAAGGATGTGTCACCAAATCCTAACACTTTCACATCAAATGAGACATCACCCTACAGAATAGTGCTGCCTCACAGAAATACGATGCAAGCCACACATGCGATTATGTGTTTTATGATGGCCACGTTAAAAAAGTAAAAAGACGTGAAATTTATTTTAATAATATGGTTCTATCTAAACCAATACATCTGAATTCAATATAAGAATCATTAATTAAAGTTTTTCCACTTTAAGTCTTTTAAATCCCACGTAGGTTTTACACTTGCGGCACACCTCTGTTCACACTACCCTCATTACAAGCACTCAAAAGCCCATGTGGCTAGTGGTTGCTATATCCATGTGGGTACAGAACGTCTCTGCCTTCTCTTAAAACTGCAGATACTGTTCATGTCCGTAAAAAAGATCATGTGATGGAATACCTCCTGATAAAATAGGATGTTTCATCTCATGAAATACCAGCTTCAGAACGCTTATATTTTCTTTTCCTTGCTCTGTTTGCCGTGATCGCTGATATTCTGGTTCAAAGAACAGAGCCTGGGTTTCTTGATATAAAGCACCTCTATCCCCTTAACACCGTTTTTCTTCTCTTTCAATTTGGGTTCTCGTTCTTCAAGCATTCTTTAGTTATTTTTCTCTTGTGTCTGAGATCTCTTACTGTTAGCAGCCTCAAATATATTCTGGCATATGAACCAAATGAATAATCCTATCTGGTGTGTCTGTGATGTCAATAGTAAAGCTGTATGAATTCTAACCTTCTCGTCTCACCTGTGTTTGTCATCTCAGGAAAGATGGACAGGAAGACCTCAGAAGCACGCGCGTGGGAGCACTGACAAGAATCTATTCTGGGAGTGATGAACATACACAGATGAAAGAATAAGAATAAAAACAAAGTAGCAGCTAAATATGACCAAATGTTTTCACATCTGAACATACTGTACATCAAAAAAACTGATTCCTCTCATTCATTCTTTTAACTGTTTATTGAATATCCAATATCATCCATTAACTTCTGTCTCCTCTTTTCCATATAGTTTCTTTATATTGTCCTGTAAGATTTTAGTGCATGTTTCTTTGTGTACATATATTATTATTTTAAACATTTTCTTGTCATATGTTTAATGGTCTAAAACCAAATAAATATTTTATACTTCTTACACCCCACAAATACCTTTAAAATCTAAATATATCAAATGTTTTAATGTAATGTTTTAAATACCAGGTCATGGGATATATGCAACTTCCTATTTCAGGGGTTGGCAAACTTGTTCTGTAAATATTTTAGGTTTTGTGGGCTAAATGGCCTCTGTTAACAACTATTCAACTCCCCCGAAGTATCTCAAAAGCAGCCACAGACGATATGTAAACGAATTACAACATCTGTGTTCCAATCAAACTTTACAAAAACAAGCAGCAGGTCAGATCTGGCCCTGAGGCCACACAGTTTGCTGACCTCTGTCCTGCAGGGAGACATCAAGAAATGAAAGACATCAGACATCAGAAGTGAAAATGACCAGCACACCTAAGTAGTTATCCTGAGGTCTCTTGTAAGGTAGTTGAATGAAACTACACCCTAGGCCGGTTCATCTTAGAATGGCAGCTTTCCCTTTAAATACGAGTCTAAAATCAAGATGTGTTAAGCTGCTCATGAGGATTGTATCAGGAGAATAATGCAAATGAAAAGCAAACGTGCCCACCTCCTCTCACTGTATCTTATGGCTTCTATTCTCCTATAAAAGAATAGGACCCTCTCAGATGAGTCAAGTTGAAGTTTTCTGGGAAAGATGCTGAGCCATTGTGTTGCTCTGTTCCGTGACTGCTGTAGCCTGGAAGTTGGAACTTGTCAGAGTCAAATCCTGGAGCCAATTTAAAGAGTTAAGAGCCGGTTTCCTGACAAAATGTGAAATCAATTTATACAACACATCTTCTCACAATCCCCACATGGAGGAACTAATTTTTTTAACAGACCATTTCAGGAATAACAGAGTCTTTGTGCCACCAAATGAAAACATTTGGAGATCGCTGAAACATCTGTTCTGAGACGTTACTGTCAAAACCCTGTTCCCAGAGAGGGAGGAAACTGCATTGTCTTTCAACAGTTTTGTTAATTTCATAAACCATCTCCATTGTGAGAGCTGTTCTCTCAGCAGGACCCTGAAATTCCCAGGAACGAATCCAACACCAGGATCCTCCATGACAGGTTAAAGAAATTGAAGGTAATATGTAAAAAGCAAAGATTGGTACTATTATTGCACTGTTTTCATGATGTGCTTCTAAAACTATATTACATAATTAATCTGCTGACAGGGAATAACTCTCATCTGGAAAATATCCATTTTTTGGGGTGTGTCCCTCAAGATAATCACAGTGATTCACCTCAATAGAGATGATACATTAAGCACAGACAGCTAAGAGGCCCAAAGTCCTACGTGAGGCATCTAAGTTTCGAGCACCTGTATGATGCTGAACAGACAGTAGGACCACACACTCTCCTTTACTCAGAGGGAAAAAAGGTCACTTGTCAGAAATGAAAAATGGAAATAAATTTTGCTAATTAAGAAGAGACAGCAACAATGCTGAGATGCGTAGAGATAACAGAAAGAGTCAGAGGTGGTCAAATTCAGTTCTGTCCCATTTGCTACTGGCTGGGAAGTTATGGTCAACAGGCAGTGAGAAGTAAGTCCTGTGCTACTGGGAAGGTGGGGCTCCCCATGATTCATGCCTCCCTGGTCCCTATCACGCCTGGTGATGAGCACGGCCTGCGGTAAATCTCCTTTCACAGCTCTGGTTTTACCGTTCGCCTTCCCTTCAGCCCAGTGGCTGACTTTCTGTGTGTAAATAAAACGAAACGAGAGCCGAAACCTCTAGTATCCATCTGTGGGCCTCCCACTCTCTCAGCTCTCCTGGGGGACCCCCTCTATCACCTTGGCTTCAAGGACCCCCTATAAGCTGACAGCACAGCAACATTCCCTCCAGCCAGATCTCTCCTGAATTCCACATTGGTCTACCCAATACCTGGTGCATATCTCCAACACTTCTTCCACAAAGATCTCTCTCAAAATCAACACATGCGGGGCTTCCCTGGTGGCGCAGTGGCTGAGAATCTGCCTGCCAATGCAGGGGACACAGGTTCGATCCCTGGTCCGGGAAGATCCCACATGGCGTGGAGCAACTAAGCCCATGTGCCACAACTACTAAGCCTGTGCTCTAGAGCCCGTGAGCCACAACTACTGAGCCCACGTGCCCGTGCACCACAACTACTGAGCCTGTGCTCTAGAGCCCATGAACCACAACTACTGAGCCCGCGTGCTGCAACTACTGAAGCCCGCGTGCCTAGAGCCCATGCTCCGCAATGAGAAGCCACCGTAATGAGAAGCCCGCGCACTGCAACTAAGAGTAGCCCCCGCTCGCCGCAACTAAAGAAAGCCCACGCGCAGCAGTGAAGACCCAACACAGCCAAAAAAAAAAAAAAAAAAATCAACACGTACAAAACTGAACTCATCTTTCTACTTTCTGAATCAAGCAGCCACCCAAGTCAGAACCCGGGGTGGTCATCCATAACCCCTCCCTTTCCCTAATCCCTCACGTTCAACTGGTGTCAATTCAACTCCATTCCCTTTCTTTCTTTTTTTTTTTTTTTTTGCGATACGCGGGCCTCTTACTGCTGTGGCCTCTCCCGTTGCGGAGCACAGGCTCTGGATGCGCAGGCCCAGCGGCCATGGCTCACGGGCCCAGCCGCTTCGCGGCACGTGGGATCCTCCCGGACCGGGACATGAACCCGCGTCCCCTGCATCGGCAGGCGGACTCTCAACCACTGCGCCACCAGGGAAGCCCCCATTCCCTTTCTTGAACAAACTACAACATGTCTCGCTTTGGCCAGTTTTACCAGTTGATTGCTTTACCCCTTGACTTCCATTCCAGAAAACTATTCTTTCCACTAGTGCTTAAAATTAAAGTTGAATCATATTTTAAATGAGGATAATTTGCAGAGGATTTATTTACAACAGGGTCTCTGATAACGGTGTGGGTGGGATGCAGGGGAAGCAGAGTGAGAAGCTAGGGACAGTATCAGAGAAGAGGTCACCATCATAGGCCTGTGGTGCCAGGGGGAGGGACTAGTTACAGGAAGGAGAACGTTATGTAAATAAGGTTGCCCTGAGAAGGGGAGAAGCAGCTGTTCCCAGGCTGTCCTTCAAGGGAGCCATGAAGCTGGAGAATATAAAGACCTTGACCAGCTTCCTCCCTTGCCCCGCCCATCTCCTGCTGGGTCTATCTATCCAATGGCTGAACTTAGCTGGAAATCAAAGGGCATGAGAGTCTGCTGATTTGGCCCTACTGGTCAGCCTCTGGGGAGGGGCAGGGTGGAGGTAGTGGAGGACAGACTGGGGGCGGGGGGGTATGCCCTTCTACCCTCTGATTAAAAGACTTTGGAGGCCTTCCACCTCCTGTAAAATTTAACTTTGTAGAGAATATATAGGCCCTCCAAGATCTGACCCTTACTTTCCTCTCATTATGCTAAAATCCATCTAGATCCATCCACAGTGAATTATACTTCTCCTTATACTGAACTCAAGATCTGGAATGCCTTTTCTCTATTCCCAGGTTTGGCCAAGCTATTCATCCAAAACCAATTCACGCTTCACCTACTCTATCAAAAATCTTCTTAGCTCAGGTATATACCTGGCCGCACTCTTGTGTGATCTCATTGTCTACAGATCTTTATCGAAGCACGTAAATTTTATCATTCTCATTTGTTTACATGTCTTTGTAAACTAAACAGTAAACTCTCTAAAGAAAGCAGGGGGTGTGTCAATCACCTATTTATTCCCGGTTCCCAATACTGTGCAAGACACATAGCAGGTACTTAATAAATAACAGCTGAATGAGGGAATGAATTTAAGTATGAGCTCAAGTCCAATGTCATCCATGAAGCTCTCCCTCACAACCTCAGCCCATGCTGATCTTTGTTCGTATTTATCACCGAAGTTTGTTGAACTATTCCCTACTTATTTCACCTGTTTTTGTATTGTTCTCTTAGACCACAAGCACCCTGACAGCAGGAATCATGTCTTCTGCTTCTCTGACAGCTCAATTTGAGTCCATACTAGAAACTTACTAAATGCCTGCTTTGAAGAACAGGCGTTCAGAGTAGGAGAAATACATATATATGTGTGTATGTAAATATATATAGTATGTATGTATTTTTTACAGAGTACCAAAATCAAATATTTACATGACCAGAGAAGCTGTAAATTAGTAAAATTAGTAAAAAGGTGGAGATGGCCACCTCAGAGCTCCAGCACCTGCTGATTTCCAGAGGCAGGAAAATCTGGATTTTTTAAAAAATGTAAATGCACCTAGTTATTAATAGTTTTTAATGATTCACTCAAATAAAAATGTCTCCTCTAACCCAGGGACTACCCTGGGTTTCTACGAGACAGGAGGGAGTGGCTGTGGTTTGAACAGGGCTTAACACAATACTGACTGACGTGATGCCATGTGAGTGGGCAGATATCAGGAAATATTTGAGAAATTTAGGTGGGAAGTCTAGCCTCTTGGGGTGCTTCCTTTTCCCTCAAATTGAAAGGATGACTTTAAGTGGGAGGCCTTCGTTTACAGCTTTTAGCCTAAGCTTATGAGCAAGCTCATTTAAGACCTACACTGCTGACAGCCTTCTGCCTGGACATAGCCGAGCTCCCTCTACTTCTGGCCTCTACCACAGGTATTCCATCTAAACGTGGTAATGGATGATGGTAGGTCTTGCCTGACTCTGAAGGCCAGAACATGTTAAATGGCAGCACTGACAAAGAATTAGAAGAGAGAATCGCATACCAAGTGACCAGCTTCTTAAGAAAGAGACTCGATAGGATGTGGAAAGACAAAATAACAAAAGAAAAAGGAGTCTGAGCCTCTGGACTGGAGCCATGTCAGGATGACTCCACCGAGAGCCTGCTTTCAATCGAAAGGTGTTCACACACACATTACCTCACTCAACAATCCACAGTGGTGGGCGGGGATTATTAGAGACTTTACCCACGAGGAAACTGAAGCTGGCAGAGATTAAGGAATATGTCTTTGGTCACAGCAAGTCAATAGCGAGCCCAGGACGGTCACTCGTGCGTTCTCATCCTAAGCCCACTTTTACTGTGCTGCTTCCCCAAGCCACTAATACCTCCCTCCTCGGGATGAGGTTGACAGAGAGAGGAGCTGACTGTGCCTTGTAGGTTACTGAAAAAATTCCCCGAAGTTAGTAGGAAGAAGGGTCATTTACTATTTACATATGCAACGAGTTCTTCTTTGATAGTGTGGAGGGCTATTCAGATGGTCCTGTTTAATCCCCACAATGACCCTGGCAACTGGTTACATGATAAAACCTATCTTCACTTCTGGGTAACTTAGGGTGACTGGAGCATAGAAGGTACACAGTGTCACCAATAATTCACCCATTCGGTGGAAACAGAACCCAGCGACTCTTTCTAATCTCTAGCACTGGAACTAGTCGCTGGGATGAAGCAGCTGCTTCTATTAAGGATCAAAAACCCACATTAAAAAAAAAATCAAGGTTCTAATAAGTAAAAAGCAATTTTATTTGAGGTAGGATCCTTTTGGAGAAATAGAAAATGATCTATTTATCTACATTAAAGAGTTACATAAAAAGTTACAAAGAGCAAAAGTAAAACTTCAATTTTTATTTGTAGAGCTTAAAAATCACACAGTACAAAAAAATGAAGGGGAAAACAAAGGTTAAGGGAAAATGGGAAGCAGGGAAAATGAGGCGAAAAGGAGATATGGAAACAAATTTAAAAAAGAAAATGAGACAGAAATTGATGCAAGAAAAAAAATTACACACAGATAAACACAATTTCAACCCAGACAAAGGAGAGGAAGACCCCACCAACGCAGATGGACAAAATATGGACGTACACGACACAGACAGACTTCAAAGCTATGTTGTCATTTTACAACTACAGGCAAAAATGAAGGTATTCTGTATAGAATCAAAGTTGAGGTCTAAGAGTTTTCAATACTATGGTTCACATGATATATGCTTCTCTTCCATGCCTTATGGAAGTATTTAAAAAGGAAAAAGAGAGCCAAACTGCATGTCCAAAGTGTGGGGAGGGTGAGGAAAACACTCAAGGATTTTAACATTCCACCATTCTTCCTCTATTGAAACATGACCCCTTTCTTGGATTCTCATTTGCTCCCTTTTCCACAGCCCAACAGTAAACTCCCACACACCAGTGGGACCACAGAGGAGAGACAATAATACAAGCAGCTGCTCAAGCTGTGGTTTTCATTAGGAAAAAAAGTGCCTCGATTATAAGGGATTTAGTTTTGAACCTTCAGGCCAAAACTGAACTGATTAAAACTCCATGTAGAGAAACACGAATGGTTTCTTAAAACTCTGATGTAGAGCATACTCGGCATAATCAAAGGGGGGTGGGGAGAATCATCAAATTTTAACACCCACCTTGGCTTAGTGCATGGACTTAAAGATGGAAAAGCTAGCAGAGACACTCAGTGAAAACATACTGTAGAGGTCCTAAATCGCATTTCTGTAAGGGTTAGGGGTACATTTTCACCGAATTCTTTAGCTACAAAAAGCGAGGCAATCAAGCCATAAAAAAGATGTAGAGGAAACTTGAATGCTTATTACTAAGAAAAAGAAGCCAATTTGAAAAGGCTCCAGACTGTATCATTCCAACTATATGACACTCTGGAAAAGGCAAAACTATGGAGACAGTAAAAAAGTCAGTGGTTTTCAGGGATTAGTGGAGAGGGAGAGATGAGTAGGCAGAGAACAGAGGATTTTTAAGGCAGTGGAACTACTGTGTATGATTCTATAATGGTGGATACATGTCATTATACAGTTGTCTGAACACACACAATGTGCAACACCAAAAGTGAACTGTTATGTAAACTACGGCCTTTGGGTGATAATGATGTGTCCATGGAGGTTCATCAGTTTTAACAAAGGTACCACTCTGGTGGGGGATGGTGATATGGGGGAGGCTGTGTCTGTGTAGGGGAAGGGGGTATATGGGAAATCTCTGTACCTTCCCCTTTAATTTTGCTCTGGAACTAAAACTACTCTGAAATAAAGAGTACGTATGTGTATATATAAATACATACACATATACATATATACACACACACACACCAACAAGGCAACTCTTTAAAGGCTTGCAGTCGATACAAGAGCAGAGCTGAGGTATGGCACTCCTGGAGCCAGGCATGCTCTGTTCTCATGGCTTAGCACGTACTCATTGGTTATCATTTTGCCTCTACATCTTCACACAGCAGTTAAGCATATGAACTTCTGGAGCTGAAATCCTGGCTCTCCCTCCCACTGGGCAACTTTGGTTAAGTCATGACCTTCTACACCTCCGTGTGTCTCCTAGGTCCATAATGCAAGGGCAGTAACACTAACATAACATCAGCTATTGGGATGATTACACTTACATACAGGGCTTCACTTGATGAGGGGCACATGATAAGGGCTCAATGAACATCAGAGCGAAGTCAAATGAGACAAAGATGTACCTGTCACGAATGAAAAGGAATGTAATCACGATACTCTTTGGAATGTGGTACTGGTTAGGAGAACAGTGTTAGCTCCTTCTTATATTAATCTGGGCAAAACTCCAGAAGAGGAGCCATTAAGAAGCGTTCTAAATTTAAAGAAGTGGCACAATTGGTAGCCAGGTAGCTGGGAGGAAGAGAGGAGAAAGAAATGCTGAAGATGTGGATTCAGGGTGGAGCACGGCCACCTGGTTCTGGGACAGAAAGACAAAGCATGGGAGATGGCCAATTTTATCTTCTCTACGACAAGCTGCCTACCGTACCCTCTGCTCAACGCAGAGCAATTCCAGTTAGAATGTCTCACACTCAAAATACAACTACTCTAATACGTTTGTGACCACAGTGCTGTGGATGAGAGTCCTACGCTTATTAGAAATCAGTCAAAATTGCAGTAAAAAAACAGAAACTCTAGTAAAAGGAAAAGGCCCTACAGGACAAAGAGCCCTTCGTTCCTGTTAAATCTTTTCCTTTTAATTAAAAAATGGAGAAGCAATAGCCATGCTGTGGCTCTGAGACCTAGGGCTCCATTTCTGTTCAAGGGTTTCATGAATGGCATGCTTTCAAACAGTAAATACATACCTATGTCCGACACTCCAGAACCATCGGAAGGTTTCCCCCTCCACCCCTTCACCAGAGAACTACTCTCTCCTCTTTGGTTTGCTTTGGTCTTTGCTGACAACACGTCCCTGCACTTGCTCCCTTTTCGCAAAGCTTCATTTTCATCCAAATGCCTCCACTTTTATTCGCTGCAGATCGAGCTCACTGAGCATTCTCTAGTGCCTTTCAGGTCTGTCCCTGTTCCATGTTAAACAGGCTGTGGTGTGAGTGCAGGGCTGCGCTCAGTAAAATATTCCATCCAATGAGGGCAGTTATGTAAACAGGGCTGCTTCTGGCAGGAATGTCTGATGGGATAAACAAGGCTGGAGAGAAGAAGGACTCTTACAGAGAGGAGTGACTTTGTCAGGGCACAGAGATACATTTAAATAAAAATACTCTTGTTTCTAATGTAAGATCAGGCTTTTAATAAACCTAAATCTCTGGGGGAAATTTAAAAAGAACAATAAGGGGTGAGTCAGTGACTGTGATTTCTGAAACTGTGCTAAGGGGATTTGACTTTTTCCTTTTCTGGTTGTAGAATTTTATTTCTTTAAAAATAAAAACCAAAAACATTTAACGTGCCAGGAATGTTAGAAGGCGACTGTAAGAATTTATAACATTTGAGAACCCATATAGATGCTGAATGGAAATGATGGCTAATAATCTGTCAAATTAGGAGTAATCATCAAAAAATTGGTAGATTATATCCATGTTGATACAGAGGCTTAACACTGTCTTCATTAATATTTGGCTCCTAGGAAGAGGGATGAAAGTGCAGCATTTGGCCTTGCAAATATATACAAAATATATATATATGCAAATATATATAGAAAATTCACTATACTAAGGTGATGACAGCTTATAGTGAAGAAAACCAGTATCAAAGAAAACAAACAGGAATTGCAATACTTGAAACTGACACCTACTTCATGGGATTGTTGCAAAGATTAAATTAGGCCATGTATGTACAAGAATATTCAGCAAAGAGCAGTATGCATTCGATTAATAGTAAGATGATAAATACTGTTTTCTTATTGCCTGGATTCAATAAGAGAACTGAAAATAAGGGCTGAGTTCATTTTCCCTCCCTATTTTAACTATTAGTCAAACTAATATAACAGTTCAAAGCATATGATTTATTTACTTAGTACTCTGTTCAAGGCAGCGTGCAGAGTGCTAAGGATATTTCAGACACTCAGAGATTACTGGGAAAAAAAAGTACAAGTCTCTGTGTTTCCTTCTCTCTCATTTACATACATTTGAATTTTTCCAACGCCTATCCAGTTTTTTTTTTTTAATTTATTTAATTAATTTATTTTTGGCTGCGTTGGGTCTTTGTTGCTGCGCGTGGGCTTTCTCTAGTTGTGGTGAGTGGGGGCTATTCTTCGTTGTGGTGCAAGGGCTTCTCATTGCTGTGGTTTCTCTTGTTGTGGAGCACGGGCTCTAGGCAAGCGGGCTTCAGTAGTTGTGGCTCTCGGGCTCTCGAGCGCAGGCTCAGTAGCTGTGGCGCACAGGCTTAGTTGCTCCGTGGCATGTGAGATCTTCCCGGACCAGGGCTCGAACCTGTGTCCCCTGCATTGGCAGGCAGATTCTCAACCACTGTGCCACTAGGGAAGCCTATCCAGTTTTTAAGATGTGAATAATTTAGGGTAGCATGTTTAGCGTGCCCTGTAAATAATTCATAAATCTGAAATGATTAGATGGTTGATAAACCTAATCACTATAGGATACAGTGAGACAGGACCTGAGTTCACGCGGGTTGCTATTATCAACTCCCTGTACGTAGAATAGACAATGTCAACAGATAGCTTCTTTCAGCAATTACACTCTATTTCCACCTGGAGTCCAGCTGAAACTTTCCAAGGCCAGAATAAGGGTGTGCTGACATTGTTTTCGTGAGTGTTATTCTTACTAGTCAGTGAGAGGCAGCTTATTCTTCTAGCCTTCTCAGTCATTTCAACTTATACAAACACTTTTGTGGAATGAATGAATTTCGAGAGAGTTAGGGAAATGGAAGACATCATTATATTATGTGACAAAGATAACTGGAAAAGATATTCAGACTTCGGTGTGGTAAAACTGGCTCACTGTGCAGAGAAAAACTAAAAATGAATCCCTACCTGACATCACCTACAGGCAAGGAAGGACTTCAGAAGCAGAAACTATAGGGCCAAGTAACGATTACATTACATTAAAATTAAGGATTTCTGTTCAGTAAAGGATTTCATGGGAAAAGTTGGCAGAGCGGTGATGGAACAGATGATGCTTGCGAAGCCCAAAACTGAAAAGAGACTGATATCTGACCTGGTCAATGTAATGCTGCAAATCACCAAAAAAGACACCACCACTAACACAATGGTAGGCCAGAAAATGAACCGACAATTTACTAAGAAGGCTATCCTAAAGAGCAGGAGGCAGGGGAAAAAAAAAATAAAAAGTATCAAGCAGGTGACAAGAAGCTGAATAGTCAAATAAATGCAAATTAAGAGCTATTACTTCACATTCATTAGACAAAAACGGTGAATTCCTGATGTGGGTAACGAATCCTGTTAGACTGTGATGGGAGTGAGGCTGGGGCAGCCATTCTGGAGAGCGATCTGGCACCAGGTAGTAAAATTAATTCTACATACTTCTAAGCCGGCAATTCCACTCCTGGGTTCATATCCCCAAGAAATGTTCAAACAAGAGCATGAGGAGAATGCATGAGGATGCTCAGAGCAGCATGATTTTTGCTGCCCATTCTTGGGAGAGCATATGAACACACAGTAAAACAAGAATGGATTTTAAAAACATAGTGGATCCTTGTAAAGCACAGGGAACTATATTCAATATCCTGTGATAAACCATAATGGAAAAGAATATGAAAAAGAATGTGTATATATGTATAACTGAATCACTTTGCTGTACAGTAGAAATTAACACACTGTAAATCAACTATACTTCAATAAAATAAATTTAAAATAAGTAAATAAAAAAAATAAAAACATGGCGGATCCTTAAAAACACAGGGCTGAACGGAAAAAAAATATGAGACTTAAAACACAGTATAATTTATGTAAATCTAAAGTACCTGCACATAAACCACTGTGCTTTCATAAAAACACATCCAAAGAAAAAAGGCACCAGAAACACATTTAAATGGTTGCATATGGGAGGGTGGGAAGGTAAAGGGCTGTCATGATGAAACAGAATAAATAAACTCTTCTCCCAGACTGTTATTTCTAGAGAAAAATCTATCACTAGTATCTTTAACACTTTAATATATCAGGAAGGAAAGAATAAAGGAAAGAAGGGAAGGAAAAAAGAAAGAAGAAGGGAAGGAAAAAAGAAAGAAGAAAAGAAGGGAAAAATTTGAATGTCTTACAGGTCAAGCATTGGGTTTGATCAACACATTAAAAATATTCTCCCTTGAAACAACAGGTGCCTTACAGCATTCTCCTCAAAGTTCATACAGGCCCCCCCAGAGAAATATGCCAACATAACTAGACCCTAGCCTTTGAAGTGAATGGGAAATACCTTCCAACCTAACCACGTACTTCAACTCACAAAAAATCTGTTCCTCCTCCTTTTATTTCATCATTTCCATCAAACTGATGTCATACTAAGTCCCCACCCCCGCAACCCGTTCAATTCTATTGCCATCCATTGTGTGGGTAGCAAAATCAATCATCTTAAGAACATTTCTCTCCCACACTTAAATCCATAAAGAATGGTTTGCGGGTTACAGCCCTTCCTGTGTTATGCACTCGATACCAGTAAGAGCTTCTCAACTGGTTTCAGAGATTGTGATGAATTTACTATTGCTCTACGTATACCACGGATTCCTAAGCAGACCAAGATGAAATTACTAGTCATATGAAAATTGATTGGAACAGCTTTCAGGGGTGCAACCAAATGTATATTAAACTGTTAATAACACTGTGTAAAAAGACAAAATGTAGGCAAAATAGTAGACTTACAATCTCGTTGTGGAAACAAAATATTAACCTATGAAACATGAAATAAGAAAATAAGGTAACACCATTAAATTCTAAAGGAGACACCACTAGTGGTTCTCAAACTGGTGTATATCAAAATCACCTGAGGGCTTGTTACAGCACAGCCTGCTGGGCCCACCGCCAGCTCCGATTCTGACGGTAGGGGCCGGCGGACTGAGACTCTGCATTACTGACAAGTTTCCAGGTGATGCTGCTACTGCCAGTGCCTGTATGGAGTTTGAGAACCCGTAACAACTCCTCACAGAAGAGCCATCAACTATAATATTAGAGGAGAGACAGAGCACAATGGCACTGTTGGGACAGAGGAGAAATTGGGACACGAGGGTGGCCCTGAGGGTGGGCTGGGCTTTGGGTGATTCGAGAATGTGGAGGTGGAAGAGTGAGGAGAAAACGCCGGAGGTGGTGAGAATACCTGAGCGCAGGTGGAGCCCTAGGCGGGAATGACAAGCCGCAGGGCTGGCCTGATGGACTTGGTGACGGGTGGGTGGGCTCTACCTACTGCCATGCTGTGAGCAGAGGACGCCCTGTGGCGCACGGGGTGTGCGCCTCGCCCAGCGGCCACCCTGCACCACGACTCCTCACGTGGAAAGCCAGGAGACAGCGCGGCGAAGAGCCCCGACCAACAAGTGCCTGCCACACACTTGTGGCACTTACCATGGTTCCAGTGAAATCAACTATAAAATGAGCTGTAAAAAGTGCATTTCTTCCGGTCACAGGGGAGAGCTGGGGCTGAGTGTCCAGCGTGCTGCCCAGCGTACCTTTGTGACACACACAGACAGACTGGTTGAATGAATGAATGAGTGCCAGGAAGGCAGGACGTCAGAGCGAAGCTGCCACTGCTCAGGGCACACCGAACTCCTCCCGGCTCCTCCTCTTGCCCTCTTTCAGACTCAGTGCCGAAGCCTACGCCAGCCGTGTATTTTTCTCCTCCCCCAGGCAGAGCCAAAGGAGCCCAGCACAGGGAAGGCACCCCAGAACCAAGTCCTGCAACTCCAAAAAGGGGGGGGGGGCAAAGAAGGAGGGAAGGCACTTGAGTCTCCAGCTACAGAATTCCCAAGGGCATTGCCCTCACGGGCAGCCTGGATTGACAATCCACACCCTCTTCCTATTCTAAAGTACACAGTCGGTCGGTCCTGGGATGTCCGGAGGGGAGGAGGGGAAAGGGCGATGTCTGCTCCCGCCTCTGGGTAGAGAGAGCACAGTCCCTTCCCACTGGCCAGCTGACAGGAAGCTGTGAGGACTGAGTGGGACAGGCCCGGGAAAGAGTTCAGCGCGGCGCTTGGCGCTTAGTGCTTCGTACGTGGAAACGACCTCATACATGTCCCTGCAAGTCTGCTTGAGCCCTCTCCTGGGAACAGTGGCACAAAGGAGAAAGAGTATGGGGACCAACATGGTGGTCTATGACATGGACTGAAATGACAATGACAAACACTGACACTGCAGGGTTTAGGGGTGAAAAAAGGTTTTTTTCCTCAGATATGCTGAAGCTGAGATGATAAAGTGGAAGTGTATTCGGCAGTCAGTGGAACTTTGGAATGGGAGAGGTCAAGAGTAAAGAGTCACCTACAGGAGGTGACACTGGAAGCTGGGAGGGTTAGGTTTTCTGTAGAGATGAAGAGAGGGAGACGTGAAGAGAAGGGGGGGAGAGAGAGAGAGAGAGAGAGAAAGAGAGAGAGAGAGAAGGAGGGAGGGAGGGAGAGGGAGAAAGAGAAAGAGAAACAGGCCAACACAGCAGGGATGAACCAAAGAAGACAAAGAAGGAATTGAAAAGATGGAGAGAAGCCAGGAGAGTGGACCGCCACGGACAGTGGGAGGTAGAGTTTCAAGGACGGTTCCTGCTGGTGTCTGGTGTTACAGAGTCAAAGAGAAGGAATGGAGAAGACCAGGGCTCTGGCCATTACAAGTCATTATGACTACAAGAGCCAGGTTTTAGGAGGCAGGAGTGCAGCCTCAGAAGACGAAGGCCCCTAAAGGCACTGTTGGGATCCAGTTCTCCAAGTCAGAACTTCAAGAGTTCCCAAGTAACTGACATTACTTCTCGAGCTAGCTAGCTAAACTCCAACCATGTGGGAACCTGGCCTACTGTTTTTCATTCAGAAGAGCCCCGAATACTGCAAGTCTGTGTGACGTCGTGTGAAGAGGCGGCTGGCTCACAGCAGCAGATCTCATCCTTTGCATCATTAGCTGCTCCAAAGACTCTTCCTGGGCTGACAATGATGCTTCACCTGGTGTTGATTTCTTTTTTTTTAATTTTGGAATTATCTCTAGGTACTCAACCCTGGTGTAAATAATGGGGGTGAGGGTGGGAGCAGCTGTGACTAGTTTGGAGAAAAGATGCCGATCTCTATGCAGGCTGGAGTGTGATCTGTAGGGAGAAGGGAGCAGTCTGTTTCTGTTCCACCCAAGCCTGAGAGCGATCACCAAGCAGGCCAGACCCTGCAGTGCTCGGAAGGACGATTCAGGACAGGATTCATCTGGGATGCTAAGGACCATACTGAACACCCAGCAGTTAGGAACACTGTGAAACTACAGTCAGAAAGAAGCAAGTGTCTGGAGAGAGAGAAAGAACAAAGCCTCACACAAACCGTAACCGAGCCAAATGCTTCAACTCCCAACCTAATTTAGCCACTTTCCCATCAGAAAAATCCCTAGGAGAAGAGAGAGTGTTACAGAAGGCTTAGTCAATCAGACCGCAAGGGGTGCAAATTTCCAAGGCAGTTCTGATGAGTGATGAGAAAGTCCAGTGGTATATTTCAACTCCCCTGGGAACACCTTTTAGAGAGATGATACCCGGGGATGTCAGAATTGTTATTTTTGTGGAAATGAAATCTGTTGCCAAGTTTTTATTTACCAAAACCTCTCACCTTAAAGGAAAAATACAAAGAAAAGTGCAAACACTCTAAAACTGTTACATACCGGGGTGGCGGGAGGGAGGATGGAAAAGGAAAACAAGGATGGTCTTGATACTTTTCTAGTCCAAGTAAAAGAAGAAAAAAGCTCCAACTTTACGTGGCTGCAGACGATTTCCTGAGTGCGGTTCTACTTGGGAAGAGAGAGACAGTAAAAGTTGGAGTTGTTTTGAAGGACACAAGCTGTCCTGACATGATATAACCTATTACTCATATTTTTGCTGTGGGTTTTTTTTTTCTTTTTGTCTCTCTTCAATGTAACTTTGACAAGAACTATGGCTATCCCAATCTTATCTTCTTCCCTTATAATATCCCTCTTGAGCTAAACAGAGAAATATGACCCCCATTAGATGATCACTTCTTTGCCTTTTCTCAGTGAAAATCCCAGAATTCTTTCTCTTTCCCTCCTCTTGGCAGAGATGGGAAAGAGTTTGGAGTAGGTGATGTGTGGGAACAATCAGGAGACTTGGCAGAAATAGCGGAGACACCTGCACCAGATAGGGGTGGTTGGTATCACTCTATCTTCTCCAGCTAATGCCCACTCTGAAGGGGGAGCTTTCAGGATCGCTCCTTCCACCCACTCCTTCCTTCCTCCTCAAATATAACCACCTCCCCCCACTGCTAATTTTCAAATCGGCACAATGATTAATGACCCAGGCAAGCACTTAATTTCCTGTCCAGTAGTACAAGGCTGATTTCCAATAAAAGAACTCACTCAAGACAACTATTTCCTCTCTGCAGCTTCTAATCTTGTATTGAATTGTGGGCATTCTTCCCTCTCAGTGTGAAAGCAGAATCAAATTTTGAACTTCCATTTGGTGAATATTCCAAAGAATCACAGAAGGGACCTTAAAGGCAATGTAATTCGACCTCCTCTTCTCTTGCAATTCAAGCAGGACTTAAGAGGAAGGCTTTGCCTTACATCTTCTCTGTGCACTTGGTCAAGCAGCAAGTGAGGAGGGAATTACTATCATTAAAGCACACACCTTGGGTCCTCACTGGTCTCATTATGGAGTTACCTTTAATGAAAATCAATTTTATTTTTATTTTTTAAAATTTATTTATTTTTGGCTGTGTTGGGCCTTCGTTGCTGCGCGCAGGCTTTCTCTACTTGCAGCGAGCGGGGGTTACTCTTTGTTGGGGTGCGCAGGCTTCTCATTGCGGTGGCTTCTCTTGTTGCGAAGCATGGGCTCTAGGTGGGTGGGCTTCAGTAGTTGTGGTGCACGGGCTCAGTAGTTGTGGCTCGCAGGCTCAGTAGTTGCGGCTCGTGGGCTCTAGAGCACAGGCTCAGTAGTTGTGGCGCATGGGCCTAGTTGCTCCACGGCATGTGGGATCTTGCCGGACCAGGGCTCGAACCCGCGTCCCCCGCACTGGCAGGTGGATTCTTAACCACTGTGCCACCAGGGAAGCCCGAAACAGTCAATTTTAAATTGGGAACTAATCACCATGGGAGAATACTTCTGCAATTATGGGCTCAGGCAAAACAAAACAAGTGTCAGTGAAACCCTTCAGATACAGCAACACAATTACCATGTTCAATTATCCAGGTCTCCTTAAACACCCACTGCAGATGTAATAAGTTGTCCTGATTTGAACTACATGTACCCATCACTTGTCTTATTTCTCAGAAATGCTGGATAGATAACTCCATTGCTTTCTGTGAAATGAATTCTGAAAGGCAGAGGTCCCTCAACAAGATGCTAATGGCTGCATAATACAGTACCTTCTTTAGATGCATGATCTCCTATAGACAATTTTAATTACAATTCAGGAAATGCTCCCTGGGTTGATGACGAAATTATCTGAAATTCATAAGGGAGGGTATGCAAGTGACAAGGAATGGGTTGTGTTGATGGTGGGTTGAGAGATGGCAGAGTGACCACAGAAGCAACAGAGCATGTTGGAAGCTGTGAACATTAACACTGGACTAAAAGTAATGAACGTGAAGTGAAACACCCCAGTGTATCTCTAGCTCTACTTACTAGTTGTGTATCCTTCCCCAAGTATTTTATTCTTTTTGAGGCTAGGTTTCCTTATCTGCAAACAAGCAATAATTAAGGCCTGCTGGAACATTGTAAAAATCGTATTAAATACTAGGCATGAAAGTACCAATCACACAGCACCTAGCAAATACTGGTGCTCTATAAATACTTCTTGAATTTAAGTATCTTAATTCCCTGACAATATACATTTTTTTTAGTTGAAACATCTTGATTGCCATAAACAACACAAACACAGGGATTTATAGCATTTTATTACTATAAAAGCTAGCATATAGCAACCATAGGATCCAACAAGTCAAATTTCCATTGGCTCTGACCTATTCCCCACTCAAATGCTCTGATGAACTAAAAATTAAATATGGGTCATAAACGGCCACAGAACTTAATGACATCAACTTGAACACTCTAATGAGGTGAAGCTTGAAGGCTAGAAAAAGCATGGACTTCAGACTAGAAGAGCTCTACCTGACCAGCAACACGACCTTAGATTATTTAACCTCCCTGAAACTTACCCTCCTCGTCTATAAAGTGAGAACCCTACCAGCGACTCCACAGGTCATTATGAGGATTACATAATATTAGCAGATGTAGGTAACACAGCCAGCTAGAATCAGCCCCTCAACTCAAAGTAGGCAACCAAAAATGGTAATTGCTAAAAATATGCAGTCCAGGGGTCTTTAGGTGAATACTATTTCTCTGTTTCCACTTATTTTATAAAACAACTGTTCTACCTACTGCACAGATTTGTCATGAAAATTCAGTGAGATAATCTAGGAAGTTCAAAACTAGGAACTATTAAATGTCATCTCTATATTCAAGGCAAAGATACATTATACTTTCACACTGTCTCTAGGAAATCAATCCCTGGAAAACATGTTTGCTGTTTTTTTTTCTTTTTGCGGTACGTGGGCCTCTCACTGTTGTGGCCTTTCCCGTTGCGGAGCACAGGCTCCGGACGCGCAGGCTCAGCGGCCATGGCTCAAGGGCCCAGCCACTCCGCGGCATGTGGGATCTTCCCGGACCGGGGCACGAACCCGCATCCCCTGCATCGGCAGACGGACTCTCAACCACTGCGCCACCAGGGAAGCCCCATATGTTTTATTTTTAATGGACTGTTTTTAGCTCCAAAAGATGCCAGAATTGGGACTAACAAAGCTATATGCAATTTTGTTGTGCAGGACCAAATGGAGCTTTGGCTATAAACTTAAACTTCATCCACACAAGCCAAGGCAGATGGTGTTCACAATAAAATTTTTTGAAAAGTTACAATATGTCTGTAAGTATGGGCAATTAATACACATTTTGCACTACAATTCAGTATCTGGTATACAAGCTTGAAAGTGGTAATGCAGGAATATTCTGTAGCCCTGTGTGCGATTGCTCAGCTTATCCACTTATGGGTGCCTGAGGCCCACTGCTTCCCACCTACATTAGTCATAGGAAAGAAGGACAAGCTTCGCTTTCGTGACCTTTCAGATCCAGGTGATCTAAGGCAGAAAGTCACAGTTTCAAAACTAAAGTCTTCACTACACTTAATCCGATAATGAGTAGGGATATGAAGCTTCAAAATGGCCAAGAGCTAGAGAGCCAGAAGATACTTCCAAGGTTATGGGACGTCTTAGCAGGACGTTATTTTTCTACTGAAAACTCAATTTGTGCCCCATCCTTTCCCAGCCTAAAATTAGCGGGTGGTTTGCTCAATCATCACCCAGAGAACTCAGCCGGCCTACCACTCTCAAGTTGGACAGCACTTCTACTCTAGCTGGCTCTCTTGGAGACAGTATTTTGAATTTCCTTGGTTGAATGCAAAACACATTAGCTAACTAACCAAACAAACTGGAAGGAGGCATAACACAAGACCCAAACCTGGCAGACGTGATGACTGTGAAAACACTCTTAAATGCTACAGGGTGGTAGGGAATGTGACCCAGAGAGTGAAGGAGGTGATTTCTTTAGAGTTTCAATATTTATTTGTCCATAAATATAGTCACCCATAATGTAGAACTAGAAAGGAATGGACAGCAAACCTAAATTCCTCTGGCTTGAAAGAGCCACAGCCCCAGAGGGGTCAAGGCAAGCATATAATCTGGTAAAAATTTTTATTTCTCCTATACTGAATTCAGGTAGGAGTTCTGTAAATATTCATTTTCATATTCATTCATACTCTCTCTCTTTTCCCCTCCCTCCTCCTTTAGAAATGAGGTGTTACGGAACAAGGGGTTAGGGAAAGAGGGGAAAAGCTCAATATAAAATGAGAAGACCTAGGTTCAACCCAGCCGCTTAATGGCCATCAATCTGGCATAAAAGCTAATATAGGAGCCTCCGTTTCCTCAACTATAAAATGGGAAAAAAACATGAGATGCTGATTTCTGGGGGTGAGTGCATGCACCTTGGTTTTGAAACACAATGCAAACTACAAAACAAAACAAGGAAACCATGATGCTTAAATACCTCTAAAACAACAGCAAAGCTCCTGAACTTTATGTAAGTAACAAAGACCTCTGGTTCTTTAAGGCTCTTTTGGATATTTTGGGCACCTTACATATAAGCTCTAGATGATCGGACTAGAATCTGAACCTCACGCAGAGGCTGTCTTTTATAAACCTGCAGCACTTCAGAGCTTTCCTGGAGCAGGCAACAGCACAGGCAAGGGCAGCTTACTGGGTATGATGGTTGATCATGTTGTGTGTCAACTTGGCTCAGGCACGGTTCCCAGATGCTTGGTCAAACACTATTCTAGATATTTCTGTGAAGGCATTTTTGGGGATGGGATTAACAGTTAAATCAACAGACTGAGTAAAGTAGATTGCCCTCCATGATGCGGGTGGCCCTCACGCAATCCCTCGAGAAATTAGACTGAGGTTTTCCAAAGAAGGGGGCTTCTGCCAGCCATCTGCCTTTGGAAGCAAATGGCAGCTCCTCCGTGGGCCTCCAGCCTCCAGCTTTTGGACTTGCCAGCCTCCACAACTGCATGAACCAATTTCTTACAATCAACCAACCAACCAATCTCTATTTTACACACACACACACACACACACACACACACCTTATTGGTTCTGTTTCTCTGGAGAAGCCTAACATACTGAGCTTCACCCTTCTTAATTTTATTTAACACTAAACCATGAAAATTTATTATGTCCTTTGCTTCCATACCAGTTGCTGATGTGAAGGCTCGTCCTGTAGCCCATGATGATGGTTAAAGCATACCTGCTATGATTCCTGCACACCTACTAGGTGAAAACACTGTCCTAGTGCTGCAGGCAGATCTCGGAGGGCAGCATTCACATTTCTGTACGTAAGAGTTTCTCTGCAGGCCTCTAAGAAAAACTTCTGAAATAAAAAAAATGCTTGAGGAGCTATCTTTGGGGGCTCCAAGATATCTGGATACAACTAAAAATCCTTGGCAGAAATGACAATACCCTTAAAAATGCAGCAGCTCCCCTTCCTTCCAGTGTCACTGCTGCCAGGTCCTCATAGAGCCTAGGGGCTCCCCACACCGACCTGGTGGGTTTTCTGAAACACCCCTTTCCTTCTCAGTTTGGCAACTGCTGTGCTAGGCATGGGGGATAGAATGGTGGGTGATATGGACAGTCTTAGCCTCTCAGAGGTTCTCATCAAGTGATGGGGTGTCAATCACTAAACAAACACTCAAAGAAATAGGTAATTACAACTTGGATAAATGCTGTTTAAAAAAAAAAAAGTTCTATGAGGTCAAGGGGATCTGGCCTTGTCTAAGGGGCCAATAAAAGGACTTCCTGAGAAATCACTCTGACCTGAGACCTGAAAGATGAGCAGAGGTCAGGCTGCAGGAAATGAGAAGACTGGGGTGACTGGGGTCAAGAAGAGCAAAGGCAAGAAAAGTAGCATAAGATGAAGTTACTAATAGACAGGGGCCTGTCATACAGTGCTTTGCAGGCAATAGTAAGAACTTCCCCCAGATATCCTTGGATCTTTTTTCCCCCTTTTCTTTAAAACTTTCTTCTAAATTTATGTGTTGTAAAAGTAAAGCATATTTATTATACCGACTCAACAATAGAGAGAAAAATTAATTAACTGTTAATTAACAGAGGAAAACACAGAGTACTTACTAGGTGCTAGGCACCTGCCAAATGCTTTCATGCTACTATTAACCCTACAATACAAAGAAGTTTAAGTTACCTGCCCAAGGCCACAGAGTTAGCAAGTGCGTGCTGGATGTGGACCCAAGCAGTCTAGCCCTAGAGTCCGGCTCTTAGCCACCATGCTAAGGCCACAAATCGGCCCTGCCTCTGACCCTACTCCGTTAAGGACTGATGTAAAGTGTTTTACATATCCTTGTGTAGGTTTCTCTGTGCTCAAATATGTAAAATCAACTAGATGAGAAAATAGACATATATTGGAATTTGTTTCCAGCAAAAGGGAGATTTTGATATTTCTCTTAAAAGCAAACAGAAGCCCCTTGAGTTTGTTTAACACGGCAGTAAGGCAATCAGATTTGTACAGTGGACCTTGAACAACACAGGTCTGAAATGCATGGGCCCACTAATACATGGATTGTTTTTCAATAAATACGTACTACAACATCCGTGGTTGGTTGAATCTGCAGAACATCGGATATGAAGGGCTGACTATAAAGTTATACGTGGATTTTCCACTCCGTGGATAGTTGGCACCCCTGACCCCAACTGTATTTTATTTTATTTTATTTTTTGGCCATGCCGTGCAGCATGTGGGATCGTGGTTCCCTGACCAGGGATCGAACCCAAGTGCAGTCTTAACCACTGGACCCGCCAGGGAAGTCCATCCCAACTGTATTTTAAAAAGATTCTCACACTCTGGCTCCCAAATGGAGGACAGGGATAGGGTGGGGCAGGGAGGGGTAGAGGGGAGAAGCTTAGGAGCCTACTGCAATCCTTGGGCATATGAGACCACATTTTCTTTATCCATTCATCTGTCAATGGACATTTAGGTTGTTTCCAAATCTTGCCTATTGTGAATATTGCAATGAACACTGGCATGCTAGTATCTCTTCAAAATCCTGATCTCAATTCTTTTGGATAAATACACAGAAGTGAGATTGCCAGATCATATGGTAGTTCTATTTTTAATTTTTTGAGCAATCTCCATACTGTTTTCCATAGCAGCTGTACCATTCTGCACTCCCATCAATATTGTGCAAGGTTCCAATTTCTCTACATCCTCACCAACACCTGTCTATTATTTTCTTGATAACAGCAATTCTAGCAGGTATGAGGTGATTTCTAACTGTGGTTTTGATTTGTATTTCTCTAAAGATGAGTGACACTATCTGCTCATATACCTGTTGGACATTTATATTTCTTCTTTGGAGAAATGCCTATTCAAGTATTTAGCCCATTTTAAAATCAGGTTTTTTGCTATGGAGTTATAGGAGTTCCTTATCCTTTGCGTATTTTGGAAATTAACCCCATATCTGATATATGATTTGCAAATATTTTCCTCCATTCCGTAGGTTGCCTTTTCACTCTGCTGATGGTTTCCTTTGCTGTGTTGAAGCTTTTAAATTTGATGTAGTCCCACTTGTCTATTTTTGCCTTTGTTGTTCTTTTAGTGTCATATCAATGAAACCACTGACAAGACCAATGTCCAGAAGCTCTTCCTCTATGTTTTTTTTCTAGAAGATTTATAGTTTCAGGTCTTATGTTTAAGCCTTTAATCCACTTTGAGTTGAATTTTGTGTATAGTGTAATATAAGGATCCAATTTCATTTATTTGCATGCGGGTATCTAGTTTTCCCAGCACCATTTATTGAAGTAACTATCCTTTTCCTATTGTGTATTCTTAGCACTCTTGTCAAAGGTCAGTTGATTGTATATGCATGGGTTTATTTCTAGGCTCTTTATTCTGTTCCATTGGTTTATATGTCTATCTTTATGCCAGTACCATACTGTTTTAATTACTGTAGCCTTGTAATATATTTTGAAACCAGGAATTGTGATGCCTCCAGCTTTGTTCTTCCTTCTCAAGCTTGATTTAGCTTTGTACAGTCCTTTGTGGTTCCATATGAATTTTAGAATTTTTCACATGAGCACTTCAAAAACAAGCTGGTTAAAAGAAAACAAAGCAAAACCTGTACTTCATATAATCAATCTGATATGTTCCAGATTATTATATATTTTAGTGTAACAGATTACCATTTACCTAACAAGCATTTACTCATCTTCATAGGAAACAGTGGTTGCCATCTTTAGCACTGTCTAGAGCCATCTGAGCAGTTAGAATGTATGTCCAAGTGTCAGCAAGCCACCCACTCCCTAGCAGCCTGCCAAGGGCGGCAGTCCAGGATATTCACAGGCACCTCCCACTCCCAGCTCTTCCGCCCAATGCTTGAATACACAGGGCTGGTGTCTGATTCCCTTCCAACCCAAGCACTTGGGTGGGGCCAGGCCAGGGTGGGGAGTGTGTGTCACAGTGTGACCCCTCCTGGTCACACTGGCAGTCTGTTCTGTTTCTGCTAAGGTTCAGACCTCCAGGGGCCTGTGTGCATCCTACTCTGGTCTTCTCACATCTACCCTGGAGGAAGTCTTGGAAGTGCCCAGCTTGATAAGTGGTGTTAATACCACCTCTGCATTATACTCACACAACCGTGCTGCCTCCCTTGTCCCACCTCCAGACCCCAACTGTCAGCCTGTCTCTTTTGCATATGATCTCTTTTTGGACCCAGACATCCAACTGGACTTAGATTGAAAAGGCTATATTTTTGTTGAAACCTGGTCCTGTACTGCTAGCTTCTTCACAGAAATTATCAATGATTATGTCTAATCACACTAAGTGGGGAAAAAAGTAACTACTCACTATGCTGAGTAAACAGCAATTTACTATATCTAGAAATGCCTAATAATTTGAATAAGTTTTGGGAAATTAAATTATACTGGTAAAAATTAAGCTTAAAGATTACTGATACAAAAACCATTTTCAAAATAAGACATTACCAGATGATAAAAAACATGCATACTTATATATAAATTTGTAATGCTGAAGTAACAGATCAGACAGCTAATGAATAGTCTACAATAAAACAGTCTATAGTCCATAAGCAAACCAGAAAAGTAAAATGTATGAGCAAGTCAAACACAGGCACAGAGTACAGTCAACTCTCTTTTTTTTTTTTTTTTTTTTTAAGGCTCCGGACGCACAGGCTCAGTGGCCATGGCTCACTGGCCCAGCCGCTCCGCGGCATGTGGTATCCTCCCGGACCGGGGCGAGCCTGTGTCCCCTGCATCGGCAGGCAGACTCTCAACCACTGCGCCACCAGGGAAGCCCCAGTCAACTCTTGATTATCCAGGGACAGATTAATTACAAGGTCATGGCATTTGGACAAGGTTAAAATGACTACAAATAAGTGAAATGTCTATGTACTAGAAGACCATTGTTAGGAATCCAGTATTACTACCACAGCATGGGAAGTCCTCTCCAGCAATCACATTTCATCTCATTTAATTTTTGAAATCTAAACCAACACTAAAATTTAGCAAAATTTTCAACTGCTAATTAGAAATATCATTCAGTGATAAACTAGAAAAAATTATGATATGAAAAAAGATAAAGGACATATTAATTCCATTTTAATCAATACTGAGTTCTTAAAATAGACTACAAAAATAGGAAAGCTTTTAGCACATCTTCTCACTACAATCTTGATAAGGCAATGCTAATTTGGTGAAACTGGCAACGAGCACAGAATTGGTCTAAATGTTAGATGTCCTTTCCACTATGGTTATACTGTCTACTTTATAGTATACTCTGGGTTGGTTTCATTTTAACTCTGTGTTGGGTTAAAGTCTGGGAGTCCCCACATAAATTGCAACGTTTACCAAAAGCTGAAAATCATATCAATATCAACATACTGCATAATTTAAACATAACTGAAGAAGCTAAGTCAAGCGAGTATAGAATTTTAAATTAACAACAGACAGAGGCCCCCTTATGGAAAATAAAATCATTGACCTTAAATGGTTTAGATCTACAAAAACAAACTCCCAATACAACTGGACCATCCTTTTATGAGAATTCCTTTAAGTATTCTGCATACGTTTCATCAATATAAAGCAAATCCTCTTAGAAAGTGATAGATATTGTTAGAGGTAACTTAGTACATGAAAATGTGTCCAAGTCCTGGTTGATGGTTCTTTTGTTTCAGATCACATATAAAAATAAAATTCCAATACACCCAAAGAGTTTGGGCTTTCCTTTGGGGTCAGGAGAACAAATGGTTTATTGTTCTGTTTATTTTTTTTAGTGCATTAATGTTATGGGAATCAGAGAAATGATTGACTGATTACTCCCTGGTTGTGTTTCAGACGTTGAAAAGTAAAGAGACGTGGAATCACTGGATTTTGGAGAACTTAACAGAATATGATTCAAGAACTTTCACTGAGGTTCCCCAAACACAAACTTAGCATTAGAAGAATGTTGATAAAGCAGAGTTGAATTGCAGGAGACAACAAGCTTTGCAGAAGGCGGCAGGTCTGAAAAGTACTTCCCCCAAAAGGGAAGGAGGTCATCACCGGGTTAAAGAGAAGGGAAGAGACAGGGTGTCAGCACCATCTCAATTCAGTTAGTTCAGCTCAATCTGGTCTTGGCTTCGTTCACGCTACATTTCTGTTTGGAGAGAATCTGGAGAAGTCTGCATATAAACCCCCGCTACGAGAGCCAGGTTTGAGGCCTTTAATTTATGTAACTATGCATACATTGTGTCTCCAGACTGCTAGCAGTGTGCATCCAAGAATAAAAAAAAAGAGGCGACCTTAAGACGACTCAAGATAAAAAGAAATTGTTGAGAGAATAAAAGATTAAAGTTTAGTAGCAAGAACATTAAAAACAATGAACCAACACACACAGTGCGGTTCTGGCCTGTGGAAAGCACTGTTCCGCAACCAAGGAACTAGCCTCCTGTCCTTGTGCAGCAAGACCCTCTCAGGACTCCAGGTGGCTGCTTGTGAACAAAGAAACAAAAGGGAGCTCACGGCGGAAATAAGGAGACAAGAGAAATATGAAATGGAACCAAATTTAGAAAAGCAATCTTTTCAAAGGTGAACGGAGGCAACTGTACTCACTGGATAATAGGGGATGAGTTTGGGTCAATTTGAAGGGACTGGAAGAGAGGAACTCTTTTCTTCTTTAGAAACTGCCATAGGATGCACAAAACAAACAACTACTTTAACTGAAATCACAGGAAAAGACCAAATGGATGTCCATTAAAAAAATATTTATGGGGCTTCCCTGGTGTCGCAGTGGTTGAAAGTCCGCCTGCCGATGCAGGGGACACGGGTTCATGCCCCGGTCCGGGAAGATCCCACATGCCGCGGAGCAGCTGGGCCCGTGAGCCATGGTCGCTGAGCCTGCGCGTCCGGAGCCTGTGCTCCGCAACGGGAGAGGCCACAACACTGAGAGGCCCACATACCGCAAAAAAAAAAATTAGCATGTGCATACCATATGACCTAACAAATTCACTCCTAGACTGTGTCTAATAGAAATATAAGCATATACATAACAAAAGATGAATAAGAATGTCATAGCAGCATGATTCTAATAACCTAAAACTGGACACAACATAAATGTCCATCTGCAGTGAAACTGATAAATTGTGGATATTCATACAAACGAATACTACATACAGCAATAAAAATGAACAAACCATTGCTATATGCAACATCTTTGATGAATTTCACAAACATTATGTTGAGTGAAAGAAGTCAGACACAGAAGAAAATATGTTGTATGAGTCCATTTGTATGAAGTTCAGAGACAGACAAAACTAATTTTAATGTTAGAAGTAGAGATACTATTTACCTTTGGGATGGAGGACAAGGCTAATGATTAGGACAGGGTACAAGGAGAGCGTTTATATATATATATATATTTATGTATTTTGTGCAATGGATAAAATTGGAAATGAGTACAATGGAAAAAGGAGTACAACAGGGTTTATGAGAGAGGTTCTATCCCTACCCTACAGAGGTAACAGTGATTTTGAAAACAGCACAACTGAACCTGGGGCTAGCAGACACTTATCCTGGTGCTCCTTTCATGCCAGGTAACTACTTCCTTAGTCTGATGACCTCGACAATGTTCCATTACATAAACATGCCTGAAAAAATTCACTAATTGTGATCTATCACTGTCATGAATTAACTTCCGGGAAGGTAGGATCTGGAAGTCTGACCCAGTAGGACATTCTAGCTCTGCAAATTCACTCCTGACATTCCAGAGAACATGACAGGGAGTTCTACCACAGGAAGGAAACACTGGTTGAGGCCTCCTTGCTAATTTGAAAACTACTTTTGGAATCTGCAATTATTTCTTAAAATAGAGGTTTAAAAATCTCTGAATTCAAACTAGATTTTAATTTGTCTAGTTTAAAACTGTTTTGAAACTTTCGTAAAAAGCCACGAGGAAATGCTCTAGAAATTATCAAAAGGCTACATTATGCTGCTTGATGAGAAAGAAAGGCAGAGAGCCAGGGTTTTGCCTGTGATTAACAATACTTGTCTTAGATTTGGCTAGTGGATCTGTCTCAAGAAGTTCCATTCTTTTGAATGAATCAAAACTGGGTGATGACAAGAAAACTATCCATACTTCACATTACCATAAATGAAATGAAAAGTAGGCAACAGGCAACCTCAGCCTAGAAAGTCAACCAGAGTTCAATTTAAACATGAATATTAAGGAAAATCCTCCTTTCCACTTTGTAAATATGTAATCTACCCACTCAAATAGGATATAAAAAGAATCAAATATATTTACAATATAAATAACTATTAGCTGGTACTTAATTTTTTCGGCTAATTAGGTCATTAATGAACATTAACTGCAAGAAATCCATGTAAACATCATCTGTTTGGTGTGTACAAAGAATTCTGTCTGAGGACAAATATATTTCACAGAATTTATCATATTTAGTCCATTTCCCAACACATAAACTGTCCAAATGGAGTAGATATAAAATAGAACAGATTTTATTTTAAACCTTCGTTATCATAAAACTGAACTTACACACATTTTAAATGTTGGAAGGACTGAAACTTTCATGGTCCTCGTAACTTCTCCATAAAGTTTACCAGGACAGGTATATATAAAGTTAAACTACTCCCTTCAAATGCAGCCATTTCTCTAAATAATCTTTTAAAATTGTCAGGTTTTTCTAATGTTTATGGCTTACAGGCCAAAATCACTTATTAAATAACTAGAAATAACCATCTATAGCACAGTGATTTCCAATCTAGCCAAGAACTAAGAAGTACTGTAAGATATCTAAGAATTCTGTACACTGAGTAACGTCTACCTATGTCTTTCCAAATACAGGTAGAGGCCATTGTTATTTGTAAAAATTTGAAAATCAAGAACTATATTAAAATAAATATACTGGATTATAAATATAGATATGAAATAAGCAGTTGATGAATGAGGGAATACTAAATTAATACAATTTCAATTTACTAAACTAGCAAATCTTATTGGTTTCACCACCTGATAAACTTTTGGTCATTCTGTATTTTCTTAACCAACAAATACAAAATGGATCATGGGCTTGTAAACCGTCATGGTGTTAAAAATGGATCCTTGATTTTGAAAAGGTAGCATGAAGTATTGAAAACAAGGCATGCTTTTTTAATCCAACCCTAAAACTTCAATGAGCTCTAAAAGGACATTTGCTCGAGTCCAGGGAATGTGGAACACAGCATGAGAAATGTGAACATTCTTGGTAAACTGACATCATCATGACAACTTTGGCAGGGCTCCAAGTGTCTGAAGCAGAACTGAGTCTTGTTTATGAAGTGGGAGACAGAAAACTTGGGCTTTCTGATTTACACCTTGGCAACCAGTAGAGATAGTTAAAAGAAAGGGAACACTTTTTATGTACAGTAACTGGTAAGTTTCAGTAAAGAAATGGGAAAAGGAGAAAAGGAAGCTATTTGAAAAGTTTAAAACTGACCCCCCCCTTCTTCAGAATGAGTCATTCAGAGTGTCTCTCCTCTCTAAATATACATACACACAGAGACTTAAAAAAAGCCTATTTATGAAAGTAATATAACCACTTTACAATTCAGAAAGTAAGAATAAAATAACCCATAACAGTTCAAATTCAACAGAACTACCCTGATTAGGATTTTTGGCTAATAGTACCTTCTTGCCCCAACTGCTTTAAGTCAGGGTCTTTAAGATATTAAGTATGGACCCAAAGACATTTAAATTTGGTATAAGGAAGAATAAACATTTCTACTCAAACTTGTGGATGTCAATACTTCTGCCAATACATGAGGTCTAGCTGTTACTACTTCAAACTAAAGATAAGACCCCTTCTCTCTAAGAAATGTGAAGAGAGTTTTTAAATGCAGTTTTAAAAATAGCTTTAAATGTCAAATAAACTCACAGTTCGTGAATCACTTCTTAAAGTTCTTGTTTGGATGTTTGTCCTTTATTTTAGCAAACTATACATTGAAGAGTTTTCATTTCTACTTTATACAATCAAAAGGTAATGTGAGTTTTAAAAACATGAAAGTTCATACTGGAGAAGCAAACCAAGTGATAGCCTTCTAATTTCAAAATACGCATAAAACCCCACTGGTCAAGGTTTTACATTTCTGTGCCACATTAAGTTTTATGGTCTATCAGGAATGCAAAGCATGATGTTTCAATAAAATTGTGATTTATTAGATAAGTTCCTGCTTTTTTGATAAATGTACTTTGGTTTTGAATGGCATCCCTATTTTTAACTGGAAAGAGAGCAAACATTAGCAAAAGAGTTTGTGAGAAAGCTGGCACAGCATTTTTCTAGAAACCTGTATCTTAATTTCTTAGTCTTTTAGTTAAACTTCTGGTACTTCTGTCCCCTCAAGTTTAAATTTTACAGTGCACTGTTGTTATTTCCTTACATCATTAAAAAAAAAAGAGTTTAAAGTAATCAATGACACTATTTTAATATAACTAGGAAGTAATTTTCATTCAACTGTGTTAAGTCAGAAAGGAGTACTCAGGCACCATATGAAATGCATTTGAGTTCCTCAGTCATATATCCCTTTTAATCACAATTAGATATTCACTTTCTTGGCTCTCCAATGGTTTGAAAAGGTTATCTTTAGATTTATTACTCATTAATCTGACTCAAATTTATCAGTAGAGAAGACTTATGTAAAACTATTGATATAAGCAGGAGAGCAACAATTAGCAGTTCTTGGCCCTAATTCAACTCTGATATAAATAATACATTAATAAAGGTTCGGACATTTTGCAAGAAAAACTTCACAGTGGGGATTAAAGGGCCTGCATGACACAAGTTTCACACAATTCAACCAAGTTCACGAATATACACTTCATTTAGCCATGAGTTTAACCGTGAGAAGTGTAGAGATAATTAGGTTCAAGGATGACCTTAAACATTCAATGTCCTGGAAACCTGGTTAATAAACATTCTAGGTAACATCCTGAAAAATGAAAATGTAAGTGCTTCTAAAGCAATACCTTCTCTCTTTTTTTTTTTTCAGGCCTTTTATTGGAACAGAAAATATCACTAACCTAAAAAACCCAAATTTTGCTCGGCATGACTCGATGCCACAGTTCAAGTCTGACCAGCTACCCTACATTAAAATTCTCAGTACATTCTTTGAAAAGATGGATTAAAATACCAGTTTCTAGGCCATAAAGAAATGCCTATGAAAGGGAATCTTTTCTTCAGTGTAGGTACACAGCTGTTGATATGCAGATTTATGGAATTCTGTGTGTCTGAAATACATGTTTGTTTGTGCAGACGCATCACGTCTAAAATGCCCAAATTTAAACGGAAAAATACTACAAATTAAAATGATTAAAAAGTGCTTTTAGAGCCAAAAATTCTCAATGTTTAAAGCAAAACCGGTAACTCTTTTCCTTCTCAACCCCCATCCCAAACAAAGCCCTTTTGAGCAGCTGCAGGATACACTCTTATCAGAAACAGGCAGGCACCAAATTACAAATGTATGGTTATTCCAAAAGTTCATTTACTAGTCAGTTCTTCAAAACCTTAACATCTTCCCAGAGAAACAAGATGAAAATTGGGGATTAAGCTGCCAGATCAGCACACAAAACCTGATTTAAAACATAACAGTACTGAGACAGGGCCAAGAGTTCTAGAGAACACTGATTTAGGGTTGGCCTGGGGTGCACCTTCTTGTGCTGCCATGCTGGTCTGAGAGCAGGGAATCCTGTCCTCCTCACTGTGGGCCCAGAACTCTGCCAGTGCCAGTCACTATTAGAGAATTTGGGGGTATATGTTCCATAAGGCAAGGCTGGGGAGTAGCCTCTAAGAGACCACATTTTCAGGAGATGAGGGACAGAATCAGGCATTTAGGGATGACAAGCTGAATGGGAGCGTGGGAGGAGTTGGCGAGGGGTTAGGGAGGTGAGATGGAGTAGAAAGTGAAATACTGGTTAGCCAAAAAGTTCCTTCGGGTTTTTCCATTACTAAAAACCCGAAGGAACTTTTTGGCCAACCTACTAGAAAGAGGAGGGGGGCAGGGTCTAGGGGTAGGCTAGTGAGGACTGATACGAGCGAGAGTTTATCTCCCTCCTTTTTGTGGATCAACTTTCTCTTTCCCCAGGATTAAAAAGACCAGACCTGTGAGCATCTGTGATTATGAGGGAAGGCAAAAGTCTCCATGGAAAATGGGTTTAGAAGGATGAGAGTGGAGGATGGAGAATTCCACGTTGATTTGGGATCTGTAGAAGAAGAAACTCTCTAGCTGTGACCATGGGATAGAGGAACTCTCAATTTCTTCCCTTTGGGAATTGCTGCTAATATGTACGTGGTATAAATTCAGACCACGAAGGGACTCAGAATGTAAATAACAAAGCAAATGAGTTCAATTATTTCTTTTATTAATAGAAGACCAACTCACACTAAATCTTTCAATTATAAATTTCCATATGCCAACTAGATGATCTGTTGCTTCTGACAGAGCACTGAGTTTTTAGAAGAGTCAGATGTTAATATGGAAATAAAAGGTATACTGATTTTTTATTTAGAATGAGACCCTATATGTACATCTTTTTTCACTGATTTTTATTCCATTTATGTTAAATTAATATTTTTAAATGTCCTGGATATAAAGAAATGTACAAACAAGTTCTAATCAGATGCTAATAGAATCGAAAGCATTTAGTTTTTTCAATAGAAGTTTTTTCAGGATCCCACATGCCACGGAGAGGCTGGTCCTGTGAGCCATGGCCGCTGAGCCTGTGCTCCGCAACGGAAGAGGCCACAGCAATGAGAGGCCCGCGTACCGCAAAAAAAAAAAAACAAAAAAACCCCTATAGTTCCCATCTTTTCTGGATATATGCACAGGAGTGGAATTGCTGGATCATACAGTAATTCTATTTTTAGTTTTTTAAGGAACCTCCATAATGTTTCCCATAGTGACTGCACCAATTTACATTCCCACTAACAGTACAGAAGGGTTCCCTTTTCTCCACACTCTCTCCAGCATTTATTATTTGTAGACTTCTTTAAAAATATATTTATTTTTAGCTGTGTTGCGTCTTTGTTCTTTGTTGTTGTGCGTGGGCCTTCTCTAGTTGTGGTGAGCAGGGGCTGCTCTTCGTTGCGGTGTGCGGGCTTCTCATTGTGGTGGCTTCTCTTGTTGCAGAGCACGAGCTCTAGGCGCGTGGGCTTCAGTAGTTGTGCCATGCGGGCTCAGCTGTTGTGGCTTGTGGGTTCTAGAGCGCAGGCTCAGTAGTTGTGGTACATGGGCTTAGTTGCTCTGCGGCATGTGGGATCTTCCTGGACCTAGGCTCGAACCCGTGTCCCCTGCATTGGCAGGCGGATTCTTAACCACTGTGCCACCAGGGAAGTCCTATTTGTAGACTTTTTGATGATGGCCATTCTGACTGTAGTTTTGATTTGCATTTCTCTAATAATTAGTGATGTTGAACATCTTTTCATGTGCCTATTGGCCATTTACATGTCTTCTTTCGAGAAATGTCTGTTTAGGTCTTCTGCCCATTTTTGATTGTGTTGTTTTTCTGATATGAGTTGTATGAGCTGTTTGTATATTTCAGAATTTAATTCCTTGTCAGTTGTGTCATTTGCAAATATCTTCTCCCAGTCTGTAGGTTATCTTTCATTTTGCTTATGGTTTCCTTTCTTTGTGCAAAAGCTTTTAAGTTTGATTAAGTCCCATTTGTTTATTTTTGCTTTTATTTCTTTTACCTTGGGAGACTGATTTAAGAAAGTACTGCTATGATTTATGTCAGATAATGTCTTGGCTATGTTCTCTTCTAGGAGTTCTATGGTGTCATGTCTTATATTTAAATCTTTAAGCCATTTTGAGTTTATTTCTGTTTATGGTGTGAGGGTGTGTCCTAACTTCACTGATTTATATGCACCTGCCCAGTTTTCCCAACACCACTTGCTCAAGACACTGTCTTTTCTCCATTGTATATCCTTGCCTTCTTTGTTGAAGATAAATTGACTGTAGGTGTGTGGGTTTATTTCTGGGCTCTCTATTCTGTTCCATCGATCCATATGTCTGTTTTTTTGCCAATAGGACGTTGTTTTGATTACTGTAGCTTTGTAGTATTGCCTAAAGTCTGAGAGGGTTATGCCTCCAGCTGTGTTCTTTTTCTTCAGGATTGCTTTGGCAGTTCTGGGTCTTTTGTGGTTCCATATAATTTTTAAGATTATTTGTTCTAGTTCTGTGAAAAACGTCATGGGTAATTTGACAGGGACCGCATTAAATCTGTAGATTGCTTTGGGTAGTATGGCCATTTTAATAATAATTCTTCCAACCCAAAAGCATGGGAATATCTTTTCATTTCTTTGAATCATCTATTTCCTTTATCAAAGTTTTACAGTTCTCAGCATATAAGTCTTTAATTTCCTTGGTCAGGTTTATTCCTAGGTATTTTATTTTTTTGGATGAGATTTTAAAAGGTATTTTTAACTTTTTCTTTCTGATATTTCATTGTTAGTGTAAAGAAATGTAGCAGGTTTCTGTATGTTAATCCTGTATCCTGCTACCTTGCTCATTTTGTTTATCAATTCTAATAGTTTTTGTGTGGAGTCTTTAGGGTTTTCTATATAGAGTATCATGTCATCTGCATATAATGACAAATTTTACCTCTTCCCTTTCAATTTGGATACCTTTTATTTTTTTCTTGTCCAATTGCTGTGGCTAGGACTTCCAATACTACGTTGAATAGAAGTGGTGAGATTGGGCATCCTTGTTTTGCTCCAGAATTTAGTGGGAAGGTTTTCAGCTTTTCACTGTTGAGTATTATATTGGTTGTGGGTTTGTCAAAAATATCTTTTGTTTTTCTAATTGAAGTTCAGTTGTTTTACAATGTTGTGCCAATCTCCGCTCTATAGCAAAGTGACTGAGTTATACACATAGAGACTTTTTTTTAATATTCTTTTCCATTATGGTTTATCAAAGGATATTCAATATAGTTCCCTGTGCTATTCATTAGGACCTTGTTGTTTGTCCATCCTAAATGTAATAGTTTGTATCTACCAACCCTAAATTCCCAGTCCATCCCTCTCCCTCCCCCACTTCCCCTTGGCAACCACATGTCTGTTCTCTATGTCTATGAGACTGTTTCTATTTTGTAGATAGGTTCATTTGTACCATATTTCAGATTCCACATATAAGTGATATCATATGATATTTGTCTTTCTCTTCCTGACTTACTTCACTTAGTATGATAACCTCTGGTTGCATCCATGTTGCTGCAAATGGCATTATTTCATTCTTTTTTATGGCTGAGTAGTATTCCATTGCATATACATACCACATCTTCTTTATCCATTCATCTGCCAATGGACATTTAGGTTGTTTCCATGTTTTGGCTATTGTGAACAGTGCTGCTATGAACCTAGGGGTGCATGTTATCTTTTTGAATTATAGTTTTGTCTGGGTATATTCCCAGGAATGGGATTGCTAGATCATATGGTAATTCTATTTTTAGTTTTTTAAGGAATCTCCATACTGTTTTCCATAGTGGCTGTACCATTTTAAATTCCCACCAACAGTGTAGGAGGGTTCCCTTTCCTCCACATCCTCTCCAGCATTTGCTATTTGTAGACTTTTTAATGATGGCCATTCTGACTGGTGTGAGGTGATACCTCACTGTACTTTTGATTTGCATTTCTCTAATAATTAGTGATGTTGAGCATCTTTCCATGTGCCTCTTGCCCATCTGTATGTCTTCTTTGGAGAAATGTCTATTTAGGTCTTCTGCCCATTTTTTGATTGGGTTGTTTGGTTTTTGTTGTTGTTGAGTTGTATAAGTTGTTTGTATATTTTGGAGATTAAGCCCTTGTCTGTTGCATCATTTGCAAATATTTTTCCCCACTTCATAGGTTGTCTTTTTTTTTTAATGGTTTCCTTTTCTCAACAAAAGCTTGTAAGTTTGATTAGGTCCCATTTGTTTATTTTTGTTTTTATTTCTATTGCCTTGGGAGACTGATCTAAGAAAACACTGGTACGGTTTATGTCAGAGAATGGTTTGCCTATGCTCTCCTCTACAAGTTTTATGGTATCCTGTCTTATGTTTAAGTCTTTAAGCCATTTTGAGTTTATTTTTGTGCATGGTTTCAGGGTGTATTCTAACGTCATTGATTTACATGTAGCTGTCCAACTTTCCCAGCACCACTTGCTGAAGAGACTTTTCCCATTTTATATTCTTGCCTCCTTTGTTGAAGACTAATTGAGCATAGGTGTGTGGGTTTATTTCTGGACTCTCTATTCTGTTCTATGGATCCGTATGCCTGTTTTTGTACCAATACCACACTGTTTTGATTACTGTAGCTTTGCAGTATTGTCTGAAGTCTCGGAGAGTTATGCCTCCTGCTTTGGTTTTTTTCCTCAGGATTGCTCTAGCAATTCTGTGTCTTTTATGGTTCCATATAAATTTTTGGATTATTTGTTCTAGTTCTGTGAAAAATGTCATAGGCATTTTGATACGGAGCACATTAAATCTGTATATTGCTTTGAGTAGTATGGCCATTTTAACAATCTAATCCAAGAGCATGGGATATCTTCCCATTTCTTTGAATCCTCTTTTATTTCCTTTATTAATGTTTTATAGTTCTCAGCGTAAGCCTTTCACCTCCTTGGTCAGGTTTATTCCTAGGTATTTTATTTTTGGGGGGTGTAATTTTAAAAGGTGTTGTCTTTTTACATTCCCTTTCTGATATTTCATTGTTAGTGTAAAGGAATGCAACCAATTTCTGAATGTTAATCTTATATCCTCCTACTCTGCTGAATTCATTTATTAGATCTAGTAGTTTTTGTGTGGAGTCCTTAGAGTTTTCTATATATAGTATCATGTCATGTGCATATAGTGACAATTTTACCTCTTTTCCTCCAATTTGGATACCTTTTACTTCTTTTTCTTGTCTGACTGCTGTGGCTAGGACTTCCAATACTACTTTGAAGAGAAGTGGTGAGATTGGGCATCCTTGTCTTATTCCAGAATTTAGTGGGAATGTTTTCAGGTTTTCACTGTTGAGTAGTATACTGGCTGTGGGTTTGTCAAAAATGTCTTTTATTATGTTGAGATTTTTATTTGGTGAGAGTTTTTATCATGAATGAATGTTGAATTTTATCAAATGCCTTTTCTGAATCTATTGAGATGATCATGTGGTTTTTGTCTTTTCTTTTATTGATGTACTGTATCACACTGATTGATTTGCATATGATGAACCATCCTAATGACCCTGGGATGAATCCAACTGGATCATGGTGTATGATCCTTTTTATGTATTGTTGGATTTGGTTTGCTAATATTTTGTTGAGGATTTTTGCATCTATATTCATCAGTTATTGGCCTGTAATTTCCTTTTTTGGTACTGTCTTGGTCTGGTTTTGTATCAGGGTAACAGTGGCTTCATAGAATGACTTTGGGAGATTCCTTCCTCTTTAATCTTCTGGAAGAGTCTGAGAAGGATCCACAAAAGATCTTCTTTGCATGTTTGGTAGAATTCCCCAGTGAACCCATTTGGTCTTGGACTTTTGTTTGTAGGGAGTTTTGAAAATTACAGATTCTATTTCAGTTCTAGTGACTGGTCTATTCTGTTTCTTCTTGATTCAGTTTTTGTGGGCTGTATGTTTCTAGAAACTTGTCTAGGACATGACTATTTTTTTAAAATAAATTTATCTACTTTATTTATTTATTTTTGGCTGCGTTGGGTCTTCATTGCTGTGCACAGGCTTTCTCTAGTTGCGGCAAGTGGGGGCTACTCTTCGTTGAGGTGCACGGGCTTCTCATTGTGGTGGTTTCTCTTGTTGCGGAGCATGGGCTCTAGGTGTGTGGGTTTCAGTAGTTGTGGCTCACAGGCTCTAGAGCGCAGGCTCAGTAGTTGTGGTGCACAGGCTTAGCTGCTCTGCGGCAAGTGGGATCTTCCCGGACCAGGGATTGAACTGTGTCCCCTGCACTGGCAGGTAGATTCTTAACCACTGCACCACCAGGGAATTCCCTAGGACATGACTATTTAATCACTTTGACTACACTGAAATCACACCATCTTTGGCAAGTGGATTATAAGATGCCTTCTGATTGTGATTCCATGCTGTCCTATGAGTATGTGGAAATACTTGTCAATGGAACCCGGACTTTTCTGATTTAGAACTATTACAGAGCTGGGGGAGTTAATACAGGGAAGGGGAAGTAGTGGAACTTGTGAAGAAAGGAGGAGGGGGAAATGGATAGGGGGAATAAGGGAGAACTAAAACTCTCAGAAATCAAGAAACAAAGTTTTGTCATTATGAAGATTATAAAGTCTTCTATTAATAAATTGACTAGTTAGAAATGAATCATTACAAATAATATAATGACTCATACAAGATGTCTTAGATGGGTCTATGTTAAGAAACTGATAAATATTAATTAGGGAAGCCAAAGGACCACAGACAACATACATGAGGCATAAATCATCTTGATAATCTAAACCAACAAATTCATTAGCACTATCAAGATACAGTAAAAATAAAGTAATAATTTAGTACCAGAGGTTGTTTCTGCTCCATGTTTATGTTTTGTGTACCTTACACTGAAATTCCTCTTAGTGGTGAAAATATTATTTAACAATACAAACAAAACAACATTAGCAAAGGATTATGTGAAAGAGTTTCACAGATTTTGTGTGCATTCTAAATGTTAATAGCTTCATCTGAAAGCATGAAAGAAAAACGTTAAAATACATATATGTGCCAAGTTTGAGACAACTATAGTATACAATACATTCTATTTCAGTGCCTAAAAGAGTGCCTGGTACCCAGCACATTAGGTCAACAAATATTTGTTACATTACTAAGTGAACGTTAAGGCAAAGGAGAGATAGCTATGGCTAGAAGAATTTAGTTTTCATCTGGGAGAATCCAAAATTAACTCTAAAAATCGCCAGCACTACCTGCACATAAGAACTTGTTTCTTTTCTATCTACAGTGAAAATTTAAAACTTTAACAACACATTTAGCTAAGAGAGAAACAAGCTATAACTCTCTCTAAACCTCCACAAAAGCAGGATTGACATTGTGATCACCCCAGAACGGGCTAGAAGAGACCACAGAGCAAAGGCCAACTCCCTCGATTCACTGATTAAACTTGGCCCAGAGAGGTTAAATGATTCGCTTGAGGTAACAGAGCAGAGCAGCAGTTAGAATTCTAGTCCTATGACTTCCCTCCAGTGTTTTACTCTTTACCGTGTTTAAATAAATATTTTGTGAGAAAGCAGATGTCATGGGCAAGGTAAGTGAAGAGTGAGTGACAGAAGAAGCTAGTGTGTTTGCCTGATGATAAATTTACCATAGAGATCACTGTGTCACTGGACTCTGTTCCAGAAAACTCCACAAACAAATTGTCTTTATAGGGCATTAAAAGAATGAAAATTTGGAGCAGAGACAGAAGGAAAAAAACTTCAAGAGAAAACAGTCCTAAGATCATTATCTGTATTGAAGAGCTCATGTCTAATGATGGTATTCTACGTTTTTTCCAAAACTACCTAGCAGGTATACAATTTTACAAATCTATATCTAATTCCTTTTTAAAAAGACTCTCAAAACAAGAAGCTTATGATGAAGAACAAAATAACACTACCTAGAATTGTATACTTAGATAAGTAAACAAAATTTTCTTATTTTGTATCTTTGGAATAGATACATTTTAGATATGGCTGTTTTATCTGGATTTCTGTTTATGATAATTATTCATATATCAATATTTTACTTTAAGAAATCAAGAACAAAAAGGAAAGTGGAAAATTACTAGCTTTCCACTTGCATTTCAGAACTTCACAACTCAATGTTTCAGTCACTAACAAGAGTTGGGGGAAAAATTCAACAAACATACAAACACATTGGAAATTTCTTATTTTATTTTTATCTTCTTAAATAATGACAACTAAAAATTACTGGTTTCATCCTGATATTTATAAATATAGGGGAATGAAGGGATTTTTTCCTAATACCTTTAACACCCTTAAGTTTGATCTACATTCACAGACAGAACAAAGAAGAGTGTGTTAGCAGGTAAAGAAATATTCCATAGAAGACATGGAGGCTTTTTAAGCAAACAGAAGTAATAAAAAAATTATAAGCGGACCAAACTGAATATGATTTAGGTCTACACAATTGTTGAAAAAAAGAACATTCAATAGAGTTCAGGAAAATTCCATACACACTTATTATTAGAGAAGGCTTATTTTAAAAAATGAACGTATCTTCAAGTACTCTTTGTTGCTACGAGCAACATTCTTAGAACCACATTCTACTGCCTGAATCAGGTCGTGATTACCTCCAAACAGACCTTGCCATTCTAGAGAAGCACTTTCCTTTCATTCAGGATTTCTAAGGAAACGGCTTTCATCTTAGGCAACCAAACATCTGGCTTCTTGGTTTGTTTTAAGGGGCAAAATGGGAAAAGAATGAATCACCATGAAGCAGGTCAGGTTAGCAATTCTTTCCTATTTCAAAAAAAGTTACAGTCTCCAAAATCTTTTCCTTGAGAAAATGACTAATTCAAAATGCACTGATAACGACAGACCAGGGATTTTCGAATATGTCTCATGACCATTCATATTAATCTCCCACGTTTGCTTTCTAAACTCTTACAAGCTGTTTATACTTCTACAAAGGAAAAACGCCAAATAGGAAAAAGAGTGAAATTATTCAAATTTTACTGCTGGGCTTTTTGAGTTTTCCAATCACAATTACATAAATGTAATTCTGGGGACTCCTTCCTTTGATTCTTAGAACATGCTCTTCTATTTATCTCTTTCCTATTTAATGGCCAGTTTATTTACTACACTCCTCTGCCCACTTATACTTGTTTAAATTCCTCAAAAACATAACAACAACAACAAAGATGACAACTACTATTCCCACTACCACCACATATTGAGAACTTATTGGATGTCAGCTATTGTACAAGCGCCTTATATATGTCTTTCGATCTCCACTATGGTATATGGTATTACCATGTCAATTTTACAAGTAAGGAACTGAGGTTCACCGAATTAAGCCATATACCCCAGGCCATATGGCTAGCAAAGAGCAAAACCAGGATTTGAACCCAGGTTTATATGACTAAGCCAAAAGTCTCCAGTAAGATGTGAAAGCTACCTCCTAAGAGAACCATTACTGTGACGATATTTTGAAGATTCAAGACTTATGGTTTTGCTGTTAAAACCTTTCCCTAATGGCTTCTGTTGTATGTATGATTTTAAAATAAAAACCCTAATGGAGTTTTGGGTCCTGGCCACGTGGTCCCTCCCTGCCTTGGGGGTTCAGTGCTGTGCTACCTTACTCCTTCCTTTCTGAGCTCTAGGGACACTGACCCTCTGTGAATTTCTTTCACACAAACAGCATGTATCTTGCCTCAAGGCCTTCGCACACTCTGTTCCCTGTGCCGGCCATACTCTTTTTTTCCCTAACGTATCATTCAGGTTTCAGCTCACAAGTCGTTTCCTCAAAAAGGTTTTTCCTGAACTGAACCTAAAGTAGCTCTTCCTTTTCAGCTCTGAAGACACATTGACCTTTTCATTTACAGCCTTTATCTCAATGTGGAGTTGATTAGCGCCTCTCCTCCCTGATGACAGTGTCTGACTTTATCTTGTTTGACCTTGCACCTCCAGTGTCCAGCACAGTGTCAGGCATGTGAACTGAATGGACATCAAGAAGAGCCACTAAAGACCAGGAAAAAGGCCAGCCTCCAATTGTTTCATCAGCTCCACTTGGTACGCTAAGGCATGCCAGAAGTAATGTTACCTGCATGGGAGCTTTCACTCTTTACAAAACTGTTTTATCGAAAGGAAGGAAGGAAGGAAGGAAGGAAGGAAGGAAGGAAGGAAGGAAGGGAGGGAGGGAGGGAGGGATGAAGGGAGGGAAGGAGGGAGGGAAGGAGGGAGGGAAGGAGGGAGGGAGGGAGGAGAAAGGGAGGAAAGGAGGCAAGGAGGGAGGGAGGGAGGAAAAAATTTCATCTAAGTCACAAGTCACACCTATCTCCTTCAACAGTAATCTCTAGAACACTACAATTTTAAATAATTTTAATGAATCAATGAGATATAACTATAAATAACAACTTTTAATAAATACAGCAGAAGGCATATATCCGTATTAGCAGTGCATTTCAGACACATCATTCTGGGGGCTGCACAAAGACTGTGACTGCTATTGCTCTAGGCATTTCTAAGGATCCTCTTTGGTAACTGCCTCTGAAATGAACTTACTAACGAAACAGGAAAACCATCCTCCTCACTTTATGGCGACAAGCCACCACCTTTCCATTGGCACTGTCTGTCCCCTCCTCTATATACACAGGACATACTCAGCTTAGCCCCCACCACTGAGCTCGAGTGACACACACAGGCCAGGAGAGCTGCAGCAGATCTGACAGGTTCAGTCAGCCCGTGGAGGAAGGGACAGAGGAGAACCTTTCAAAGAGCGCATCAGACGTGCGTGCTTCCCAAACTGGCCCTGGAAGTAACACAGGTGGGATGTGCCAACTGCCATGCGGTGACGGTCCAGGAACTAAGAACTGCCTGCAGAGGGCGCTGCTCGTTACAGAAAGTCAAGTGAGACCTCCCAGTTGGCCAAAAGGTGCCCGATTTTATTAGCCTTCTTTGTGCCCTCCTTGGTTGAGGGGGATCCTTTCATACCTCAGGGGCACCATCAACTTCTTCCTGATGCTGTGAGCTTAGCTTTCCACTTCTCTGCTGGGCAGCCCCGATACTCTTTCCTAAGAAAACCATTTAACTCAGTACATAGTTCAGAATTAAAAATAACCAGGGCCTGGGGGCAGGGAGAGGTGAACAGGCAGAGCACAGAGGATTCTCAGGGCAGCGAAATGACTCCGTATGATATTAAAATGATGGATACACATTATTATAAAGTCGTCAACCCCATAGAATATACAACACTGCTACAGACAGACTGACAATATCTGTGCCCCCATCCACCCAAATTCGTATGCTGAAATCTAATCCTGAATGTGATGGTATCAGGAGATGGGGCCTGGGATTAGTGCCCATATAAAAGAGACCCTACAGAGCTCCCTCCCCGCTTTCACACATGTGAGGACACAGGCCTGTGCCTTGATCTTGGACTTCCCAGTCTCCAAAACTGTGAGAAATGAATTTCTGTTGTTTATAAGCCACCCAGTCTATGGTATTCTGTTATAGCAGCCGGAACAGACTACAGCAAACACCAAGTGTGAACCCTGATGTAAACTAGGGCTTCCGGGTGATGAAGATGGATCAGTGTAGGTTCATCAGTTTTAACAAGTACACCACTCTGGTGGGGGGATATATGGGGGAGGCCATGTATGTGTGGGCAGGAAGTATATGGAAAACCTTGGAACCTTTCCCTCAATTTTGCTGTGAACCTAAACTGCTCTAAAAAATAAGGTCTATTAAACCACCATCACCACAACTTCTTTCTGTGTCAGATGTCTTCTTTAAAAAGACAAAGAATTAACTGATAGAAGATGCCAGAACAGTTTTCTGGAGGGGGTCATGTAATCCACGACTGCTAGACTCTCTCTAAACTCCCTTCATCTGCGAGGAATGTCAGTTTACTCCAACCCTTGTGGCCATAGCAATGCCTGGGTGGTGAAAACAGGCCACTAGAAGGTCAGGGTCAAAGGAAGTAGTAGCAACCTCAGCCAGGCCGGAATTCAAACAATGTATCTATTAGAAGCAGGTCTGGCTACATAATTCACAGAGCCCAGGGCAAGATGAAAATGCGGGGCCCCTTGTCCCTAAATTACTGAGAATTTTGAAACAGTGATGGCAGAGCATTCTGCCAGGCGTGGGGCCTCTGTGACGACAAGGACGCATCCTGCGCAAGCCGGGGATGCCAGACCCAAGGGGGAGGACCTGAGAACCTTCCCCAAACTGCCCAGCTGTCCACTCAGTTCACATCCCTCCTGCTGTGACATCCATACACCGTACGTGGCAGGCTTTGTTCAAAAAACTGTCTCCTGCTTTTATTTTCAAAGTAAGACATTCCCATAGTTTTAACAGTCAAATGGCACTAAGTGTGTTATAATAAAAAAAGCAACAGCAGCTCCCGCCTTACACCTTTCAACCTGATGCCTGCTCCCCAGAGCTGTTCATTTTTACCTCTTTGAGCATTTCTTCTGATATGTCTCCGTGTTTCTAAATAGGTATGACTTGTATATATCCTCTGTTGATTTCCCGTCACATAGGAGGCTTATGATACCACCTACACTCACTCTACACTCTCTTGTCCCAATCCTCCCAACTAGGTTCCATGACAGTTTAATTTGGGGATTAGAATCAATATTCAGTGTTTATATGATACAGGTCACAGAAGAACCAAAAGGATTACATTCTTTCCTGTGCAATATTTAATCCCCATCCGCGGGGTAAATAACTGCCGTACAGTTGCTTTGTGTTTTAAGTAACTAATTCTTGCTGATCCAAAGCATAAAACCCCTCTCAACATGGTCAAACACATCAGGTACTGGTTCTCTCTTTTTTTAAAAAAATGATACTCATGATCACCTCCATTCATTCCTTTTCTGGAACACCTATTATTCAAACATTGAGCCTCATGCTGTCTACTTTGTTTCTCTTCTTTCCTCTCCTATACTCCTCTCCTCTTCAAAATTTTACTTTCTGGGAGAGTTCCTCATCTTTAGCTATACAATCATTCCACTGAACTTCTTTACTTCTGCAATATTTTTAATTTCTAAAAGAAGAGCTTGCTTATTCTGTTTCTTTTTAAAATAAAAACCTTGGTTTTGTTTAATAAAATATCTTCTATCCTTTAATCTCTTTCAGACAATCACGGAACTTTTCTTCTGATTCCTGGAGGGCATTTGTGCCAAGATTTCTTTTTCCCGGTATGTGGTTTGCTTGGATAGTCTTGTTGCAGACACTCCCCACAGGGGGATGCTCCTTGGTTGCCTCACCTCAGAGGGAGGCACTAAAATTTGGATGCATGGGAAGCTCTGTGCAGGTGAATGGACTTGTCGACTTGTTAATTTCACTGTAGTCTGATCAGCTGGGGAGCACACTATTTCATTAGGGAACCCCCCAGTGTTAGTATCTACAGACCCTTTACTGGGGGATCACCTTTCCAAAAGAGAATCCTTCCACCTGGATGAGTTACACTGGACAGCAAACACTCCAAAGCCAAGTGAGGGAGCGTTCTGGGGGTTATACCAGGTGTTCTGACTTCCACAGACCTCCTGTTTTTAATACTGGCATCTCATCTTCACTATGGTTCCATTCTACTGAAAATTTGAAGATTATGCGTGAAATTTCCATTATTTATTCTAGAGACTTAATATCTTTCATGCTCTGTCCTCTCCTATCTTCTTCCGTTTGTTCTTAAGGGTCTACCCCCTATTTGCTTCTTCACTTCATCTTTTTCTTGGTTTTGCGAAAGAGCAAATACTCAACATTTGTGCTGAATTGGCACATTTAATCAGAGTTCTCCCTTTGCTTCAGACCTCAAACAGAAATTCTGTTATTATGGCAGCATTTCCAGTTAGGTAGAAATATATTTCTACTTAATATTCTTTTAAAAATACTGAAATTCTCACAGGTGACAGCCTTCTGATTTTTACCTAATCCTTAGATCCTACCATGCAACTGTAAGGAAACAAAGCACACTCCCATCAGGTCTCAGGCGCATGAGTTTTCTTTCCTCTCTGTCATCACTACCATCACCTTCATCACCCCACACAGGAACACATTCATATGCGGACGATCCACTTCTGGGATCACCTAGAGATAATCCTGAAATCTGAGACTGGCTCCTTACCTCCTGCACCTGCCCTGCCCATAACCACACACATCTGACCACCTCCTCATAACACTTTTTGTTGGCAGGAGCCTAAGGACTCTGGCTATTTTTAATGTTAGAACGAGTTAAGCACGATGAGGAAGGCAAATCTTTGATTGGCTGCAAAAATCAATCAAAAATATAATAGTATCCCCAAATTAAATCAAAATAGTTTTGGATATTTGTTTCCCTTCAATGAAATAAGGAGGAAGAATCCACCAAAATATTACTTATTAACAACTTCAATAGTACGATTAACTGTAAATTCATTTGGGTACACAAGTTAACTCTCTAAGTTTTGGTTTTAGATAGAAAATTATTTTCAAAGTATTTGGAAATCTGACATCCCACTCTCCCCCTCCCAGTCAACAGCAAATGAAATGAAGACATTCTATGAAAGACTGTACATCAGCATTTTATAATTTCCCAATATCCCATTTAAGACAATTATTTTAGAAAAATATGTAAACCAGTTATATTTCCTAGTAGAGTTTATAGAGTATATTATGATTACCCCATATAAAATCAGCATCAGTTAAGTTAAACAGATAGGTAGAAACTGGAATGGAAAGCAGTCATTCCAACATCTTTTGAAGACCTATGTGCCAGGTCAATAATTAAAATGTTGAGTACAGTGAATGTTTTTGCATCCACGTGTACCTCCATTGAAAGTGGAATCATCTACATGTGTTGCTTAACAATGACTACTGTCAAGCAACTGTACAAAAATAAAAGTTTATAAACCATTTCTGCCACCTTCAATAGCTACTAGCTACTATCACAGCTGGTCTGGCAAGGAGGGTGGGAAGGCAGAAGACAGAGGTACCATAATTGAACATGCAAATCCTCAGTATTTGGACTAAGTAGCTATGGTCTTCAGTATGTCCCATACTAGATGTTCTAGCTCCCAGAATTCCTATTCCAGGATACAGTTTCCTCATCTTTGCATCACCTTCACTACTCATACTTCCTTTCCATTCTAGTACATTTACCCTCAGGTACCCAAATGATCTCTCTGGAGTATGTCATTTTCTAGGGTCAGACCTTTTCGTGTCCTTTGTAAAAACCTTTCAAAGAATTTTAGTGGGTTTATAAGGATCTAACTTGTACTGTATTCCTAAATTAAATGTACTTTAAGTTATAAATAATATTTGAAATTATAATGTTCCTTTAGTTGCTAAATATATGTAGCTAATCAGTAATGGACAAATGGAATGTGTGATTTTCTCAGTTTTTCATACTTCAGTTTAAAGGCAAATTACAGAAAAGAGAAAGAAATTATTGAGAAGCATGAAACGCTCAACTATAAAGCAACTGATATAAGTGTATATGGTTTAACCAAATGATAACTAAGCTGGGATCAAATGCCTAACACTGTGCAAGATGTCAAAGAAAAAACTTCATCTTTTTTTTTTTTTTTGCGGTACACGGGCCTCTCACTGTTGTGGCCTCTACGTTTGCGGAGCACAGGCTCCAGACGCGCAGGCTCAGCGGCCATGGCTCACGGGCCCAGCTGCTCCACGGCATGTGGGATCTTCCCGGACCGGGGCACGAACCCGTGTCCCCTGCATCTGCAGGCGGACTCTCAACCACTGTGCCACCAGGGAAGCCCCAACGTCATCTATTTATACTACAATCTGCCCTTCCAGTTTGTTTCAAAAGAGGAAAATTCGGGATATTTTAAACATCAAAACAAAAGAATGTATACTACTGAGGAAAGATGAGCTGCTTATCAGCAGAGTTTGCATTTTGAAAACAGTAATATACTACTGATGATACAGTTATCCATTTGTGTACCTCTCTGTAAAACTGTACATTTTCATCTACAGTGAATTATTTTATATTGACTAGCTAAGATTGTTCTTCCAAGGCAAAGTCTATGGCAAACACAGAATGTCAAGTATACAATCACTTAACTTATACACCTTTATATCTAAATTCATATAGCAAATTTGCTTAAATTAGAATAAGCTGCAGTTGTAGCTTGTAAGTATTCAGCTCTGTCAATAAAGAATATGGGGGATTTGGTTGTGAGTCCAAATTGATGAGTCTGACTTAACCAAAACAGAAATATTCCTGAAAAACTGGATATACCACAATATTCCTTGTGATGATTACAAAAGCATACCTATGTTTCTTAAGGGAAAAAAATATTTTTCTGTTTCAAGGCCAAAAAAATATTACTTAAGAACACAGTAAACCTTTAAAACACCAATTATTTTCAGGAAATCAAAAACAATTGCCTAGCCATTAACTTTATCATGGCTTCATTCCTCTGCAAAGGTAAATTTACTTTTTGGATATTACCTCGTCGTTTCTTTATAAAATGAATATAGTGTCATAATTGTACATTTAATCATCCTGGTTAGAATTACCAATGATCATCTACGTGTTATTTATAGCTGGTAAAACTGAAATAAAATTTCTTAAGAATTTCTCTGATTAAGATTTTCACCTCTTGGTGGGAGATCCCTTTTGATCTGGGCACTGAAAGTCTAGGTCACAGGCTTCTTTCCTAACAAATCAAGCTTCACTAAAAGATTTAAAATTTTATGCAAATGTTAGAAAAGGCTTAATGAGCTAACCCAATCCCCCCCGCCCCCCGTACCCCTAACTCTAGGAGCTCTAGAACATTCTGAACTTTCATAAGAGATAAAGCCTTTGAAGATTTTCAGTCATCAACACATAGAAAGGAAGGTTGTTCTAAAGAGGCTTGGTAACTTCCTGGAACTTTCTGAAATACCGCAGGAGAAGCCCTTACCAGTCTGACTTTAAGGCACACTCTGGTCGAGGTCAGCTTTCTGATACCATAAAAGGAATAATTTCAATATCTCAGGGCCATAAGTGTTCACCCCTGCCCTTCCCTCCCCCCCCCACACAGAGCATGCAACACAGAAACAGCAAATGTGGGAGAAAAGCAAAATCCAAAAGCAAGAACTATATTCATTGATTTTATAAAAGTCTGATGTGCTAGTGTTAACAAAGGCACGTTGTATCTTGTGAATGCATTAATGTTAGTAAAACACACTTATAAAATTCTCTAATCTAGCTCATAGGACGGATGTACAGAAAATTACTTTATAAACATAAGGCAAATGTTACAGCAGTAGAAAAATGTGGGAAAAGTGCACCAGTACATGAGATAAAGATAATCAGATCGAAGTTGTAAAATATGTGAGCATACCATGTACCAGGCACATGAAGTAAGTTGAGGAGGAAACTGATCTCCAGAGTGTTAACTTAATGAAATCACAGAGTAGTGAGTGGCAAAGCAAAAAGTAAAACCCAAGACTCTTTAAAACCTGTGCCTTTGGTCACCTACAGGAACTTACAAAAATGGGCAAAGGACACTAAGATGGAATTTTCATTTCTAGCCTTCACAAAGAACGCTGGTTCAGAATAGTAATTTAAAATATTGACCAGAACCTTCATATATATACAGAATTATTTTTATTGGGAAACAATAAACATCACTCCAATTGCCTTTAACTTTGATGTTCTATTCTGGCAATGATAGATAGTTTAGTTTATTCAACAGAAAAAAAATATTAGCCATTCACAGCATCATGAAATACCATTATTCCACACCCACAGCTATACTAAAGCAACAGAAACCATCCTGATTTCGAATATTCTCTTTATTACACAAACATAACATGGAGAATTCCTGTAAATCCAATAAAAGAGTCTAAATATCTCACAGGCAGTGGTACAAAAATCTTTTATAAGATCATGGTTTCAATTTTTGTTTCAAAAAATATGGACACTATAGGTACATATCCTTTATCTATTACGATGGGGAAATGGAAGAGGGGGTAGGGTTGATCAGAACTCTAAGGACAGTGACCGCATACTTCCTGACTCGTTCCTACCCCCACTGGCCAGTCTCACCCCACCCATGTCTCATTTAGGATCCCCCTCGCTTCAGGCTCCAATCACTTCTTGGTTATCTACCCCCTCTGCCACCAGCACCTCATCAAAAGGCCTTCCTCTGAGCGCTAATCTTAGAAAGAAAGCAATGCCGTTAAAATAATGCAAAGGAAGTGTGTTGTTTTTTTTTTCTTCAGTAGGAGTTAAATCTTTGGAGGTAATGCATGGGATAAGTAAAAGTTAAACGAGGAATTCCACTGTTAGGTAGGGGAGGATTTATAGAGGTGGTGGAATGTGTCCAAAACCTCTTCAAATAATATTCCTTAGGTGTTGCTTAAAGTCCTTAGTAAATGATACATGGTCCTCCAGACTGGACTCCTGTTAACACTTCTCTCCTCTCCCCACCCCACGACCTGGCAGGAACACCACCCTGTAGTTCTACCCACTATACCGTAGTTCAGTTCGGAGTGCCTTCTAGATGATGAGGCCCCTCGGGTTTCCCTCTTTGGTGCTACTTTTTAGCTACAGTGCAACACAGTAAGCAAGCTCCTTCCAGGCAGGCTTATGGTTCCCGTGTGCTTCCGGGACTGGTACACTGCTTGGCATAGAAGAGTCCTCGCCCAGTACGTGCTGCACAAGTGAGTTTATAAATAAAGGTATGGTAAAGGCTTCCCCAGGAGAAAGTAAGAAAGAGAAAAGTCTTTAAAGTGTATTACATGTATATATATTTAATAGGAAGAGACCTGTATATAATAGAGAAACATTCTTATTCACTCAGATCCATCCATTCAAACACCTAAAGGGACGTAGACTAGGAAGCTGGGCCAACGCAGCTTTTTAATCATCTTCTTCATCCACTTTTACAAGAGAGTCTAATGACTACATCATACCATGAGATAAAGTTTGATTAAAGCCATTAACGAAAACTAAGTACCAGAGTCAACCAGCAGTTATGCAACAAAGAGGAGTGATTTAAATTATATTTTGCTTCCGGCTAGCTGGGAGGTCTACATACCAAAGCTGAGTTGGCAGCTCTTAGTGGTTGAGAAAGTCCTACAAATATTCTGGAAAAACCAGTGGGTGGAATTTAGGTCCTCAGTAATAATACAGCTTTTATTGCCAACAGGTGAAATGTAAGGTTGAGAAACCAAATATCACTATATTAGGGTCAAGAGCTTCACAATGAACACCCTGCATTAAAAACAAACAAACAAACTACTCTGAAAGCTAATAGTACTTTTTATTAAAAAAAATTTTTTTTTAAATGGAGAGGAGTTACTGATGCTAAGCTGCACGGACAAGGGCAAGTTGAGAATCTACAAGAACAACATCTTTATCTCCCTTAAGCCCTTCCCTATGCCTTCTAGCAGTGTTTCCGTTCTTAATTTACAACCTTGCCATTCAGAGTTGTAAACTGATTCCTGTCAAACAAAACCAATAGCAATAACAACAAAAAAAGCCCCCATCAAACAAAAACAGTAAACACTTCACTTTCTTTTAAAATATATCTATGTAGGGCTTCCCTGGTGGCGCAGTGGTTTAGAGTCCGCCTGCCGATACAGGGGACACGGGTTCCTGCCCCGGTCCGGGAAGATCCCACATGCCGCTGAGCGGCTAGGCCCGTGAGCCATGGTCGCTGAGCCTGCGCATCCGGAGCCTGTACTCCGCAACGGGAGAGGCCACAACAGTGAGAGGCCCTCGCTGCGAAGCCCAAGAAAATCATCCCTATTTAAATAAAACTGATCAACTACTGCTTTCAAACAGTATTAAAAAAAATTTAACGAATAGCGACAATGCTTAGGGTTTACGTTAGACACTGAATTTTTTTTTTTTTTTTTTGCAGTACACGGGCCTTTCACTGTTGAGGCCTCTCCCGTTGTGGAGCACAGGCTCTGGACGCGCAGGCTCAGCGGCCATGGCTCACGGGCCCAGCCGCTCCGCGGCATGTGGGATCTTCCCGGGCCGGGGCATGAACCTGTGTCCCCTGCATCGGCAGGCGGACTCTCAACCACTGCGCCACCAGGGAAGCCCCAGATACTGATTTTTGACTGGTAGAAGAACACTGCTTAGTAGATATGTTTATGCATATAATACCAGCTGATATGGGTAAGAGCAGGCTTTTCCCTACTATAAATTCAGCAGCAATAAACTGGTTGTTTTAGACTAAGACTACATTTTGATCCTAAGACTCAGACTAAGCCTTTTTCTTCTCCTAAGATATTTGATTTTATAACATCTAGGGATAACCCAAATTCCGATGATTTACAGAATGTATGCTTCTCCTTTGAGGCACTTCTTACTCTTCACCTAGTTTCCAGATTACCTCTCTGATAAAACAAACACAAGAACAATCTCTCAATAAGTTCCTCATTGCCAAAGTCCAAATTTTATTTTATTTTGCTCTGTTTTATTTTCTTTATTGAGCATTTCCACGCTGGGCACCCTCCTAGGTTTTAGGGATACAAGGATGATGAACAGGATCTAGTCCCACTCCTGAGCAAGCCAGGGAGACACAGATGAAACAGAATAACCATTCAAAGTGAAGGGCTACGTGGAAGCGAGAAGAAAAGCTCACTCACAGGAGGGATGACTAACTGCCCAGGGAACCAGGTGAGGTTGTGCATATGGGAGGTGACACTAATGCGGGGCTTGAGCAATGAAGGGAAGAGGGATTTAAAGCAGAGCCACAAAGACTATGACACACATGAGGTATTCACTCTTAAAATAATCTCCTACTCCTGACAAATCCATCTATTTTTTTTTAAGTATTTTTTTTCTAGAGCAGTTTTAGGTTCACAGCAAAACTGAGAAGTAGAGAGATTTCCCAAATACCTCCTGCCCCCACTCAAGGACAGTCTCCCCCGTTATCAACATCCCCACCAGAGTGGGACATTTATTACAACTGATGAACCTACACTGACACATCATAATCACCCGAAGTCCATATCTTAGGGTTCACTCTTGGTGGCACACATTGTAGAGGTTTGGGCAAATGTGTAGCGACATGTACCCAACATGACAGTATCATTCTGAGTAGTTTCACTGCCTGTATCACCAGTGCTTGCCCTCTGCAGGGAGAAAAATGCTTAGTGAATGTCACTTGCCAATAAAGACCAGTGATCAAAACTGAGCTCTTTATTATTTCAAAACCTGACAGAACTTCTATGAATCTGTGGATCTTCACATCCGTTGGCAGTGTGTCACAGTTGGTGACAGTGAAGTAATTTTCATGGAAAATCAGGCAAAAATGCCACACAGTAGAATTGAAAGAGAGGTCTCGATATTTCTTCAGTTGGTAAATACAGCATTCTCCTTTTTTACTCTGCGTCACTGTTCCCACCGCCTCACTGACAACCTCTAGGTTGCGGGAACTCTATCTTTTATATATTAAGGTCATAAAGTCTCCGCAGACCCTGATGCTAAGTCCTAAGTGGGTAAAGTATTAACTTTAGTGAGTGGAAGAGGATCTATAAAGACCCTTCACAACCTGGACCTAGGTACGTTTCTAGCTCACTCCCAGCCACTGTGACCCATTCATTCCCATGTTCTTCCTCTCCTCGTCCCCTTTCCCTCCCCCTCCACTCATGCCAAACACATACAACAAAAATGTGGCTTTTCAAAATGAGACTTTGCATCATTTTGATCAGGAATCTGAGAAATTTAGTTCCCTACCAATAATAACAGTGAAATTAAACAAAAGGCACTACCGCCCAGCACTTTCATTTAAATATCGCTAACCAAGGAAAAATCCCCTTTGGGAAGTAAACATGAAATGTAATAATTGTCCTCTTTGAAAGTGGACCATAAGTCTGCACTTGGTCTGAGTGGTACACCCACACCATTGTTCCTCGTGAAGGCAGACTGGAGCTGTAACGGCATCCGAATGTTACTTTCATCGTTCCCGTACCGCCTTTCCCACACAAGCTCTAAGGATGACTATATTGCAGCACAACTGCATGTTATCAGACATCCTGAGCATGAGTGAGTCAAAGACAAAATGAATTCCAAATGTGGATTCACATTTCAGGGCCCATATGCTTCTTTTTAGACGATGTAGAATAACTTTCACGTCAATAACTTTCACATCATTTGAACAATGATCCAAATGACTGGAAGTCTGCTTACGTTAAATACATTTCTTGGCATATTTTAGAGAAGAGAAAGTTAGAAATCAGCCTTGTAGAGAGGTATTTAAAGCTTACTAATCTGTAATGCTTTCCTTCTACTTTCAGCACTAACAAACACCTTGTTGATAATATTATTTGTTACACAGACACAGACAGACACACACACACACACACACATACATCTCAAGCTCCCATGGAGTTTTTAAAAATGAGAGAATGATTTCTATGGTTGCTAATAAACAATACTTTTACTTGAAAACATCAAGAATTTTTTTTTTTTTGGGCAGGGGTTGAGTCAGGTATCATTTAAAGTAAAGACTTTGTATTTAATTTCTTCCTGATTAACTAAACCATTTCATGGGGCATCTTGTAAATAAAAAGTAAATCAACTACAACATCAGTGAATTCTTCCAACATCACTCAGACACAGTTATTATTTTGGTGTCTTTCCCTCTGGATATGGATGTGTCTTTCATTTCCTTCAACTGTGAAATTTAGGGGATGAATAAGATAACCCTTCCTTCCCTAGGGCTTCCCTGGTGGCGCAGTGGTTGAGCGTCTGCCTGCCGATGCAGGGGACACGGGTTCGTGCCCCAGTCCGGGAAGATCCCACATGCCGCGGAGCGGCTGGGCCCGTGAGCCATGGCCGCTGAGCCTGCGCGTCTGGAGCCTGCGCTCTGCAACGGAAGACGCTACAGCAGTGAGAGGCCCGCGTACCGCAAAAAAAAAAAGATAACCCTTCCCTTTGAGCTGTAAGTTGCTATAAGCATCATCAGTAAGTACTTAAGACAAGATTTGATATATATCTATTTATATCTCTATCTCTGTTCTAGATGAAGAAAATTATGAAAGTTTCCACTGCCTGACAGCTTACACACTACTCTGTGGCAATTTTAAAGTAAATGTAACTAGTTTATATTGACAATGCTTATAAAAGTGTAAGATTAATTTTTACTATAGGCATGACTCCCAACACTTGCAGTCATGTTTTGTGAACTTCTTTAAGCCAATGTTCCTCAATTTATAAGCCACACTCTTTTAAAGATTCCTAAATTTGTTTCCCTTGTATTCAAAATTTCAAAATAAATCAAACATACAGAAGGGAAGTTTAAATATTAAGTGTGCCACTTCAAAACACGCAAGCTCAACTCTCCTCACCTTCACCACGTAGGCTGGCAATCAGCGATAGAAGCCAAGGTAACACTAACACTAAGATTATGCGCGAACTGTCTGCTGTTGACAATCTTTATATATCCTAATTCGTATCAACAATTCAAACTACATAGGCACATCATTAATCCGAAGATTTATTGTCTTATTACATGCCACGTCTTCTGATAAGCACTAGAGGTACAAAGGAAGATCTGTACTTGCCCTCAAAGAACTCAGGGTCTACTGGGGGGTGGGGGAAGGCAATTATAAATGTGGACATGCAACGTCAGAGACGGATGGTTACCAGAAGACCAGAAGATGCTTCCTGGACGACGGATGACTATTCTAGGTGGAGAGGAGAGCCTGACTAAAGGAAGGACATGGCAGGTGTGGGAACTATAAAAATGCAGAACTGGGCAGAAGTGTCAGAGTGTCTTAATTTGTCATAGTGACTTTCTCTTGTTGGCCTGGGGATCCATGAAAAGATTCAAAGCAAAGGTGTAAGGTGTGTAAATTAAAAATCCTATGTGTCTTAAATATCAAGGACCTTTCTGGCTGCTGTGTGGGTAGCGAATTTTAGGGGAACAAAACTGGAGGCAGTTCAGAGGCCACTGTAAATGAAAAACAAAGAGGGTTTGAATTAGGGCAGTAGACATGTGTTTTCAAAAAAAGGACACATTTGATATGCAGAGGAGATGGAATCAGTGAACTTTTCATCACAGGATGTGGGGGATGAAGTCGTGGGAAGAGTCCCAGATTTCTGGCTTGGGTGGTGATGCCACCAAACAGGATACAGGAAGAAGGGCAGGTTTAAGGGCGGGTGGTAGCTTTAGAGTGAGCTCCACTGAGCTGAGTGGGCCAAGGATGGCAGTCTGGGTGACACCAAGTGCCAAGGGGCGGGTGACACAGAGAGACAGAGCTCGGAACCGGGAGCAAGTGGTGATGTCCTGGCAGTCCACAACGTCAAGGAGAAAAACAAACAATAGCCTCACATGTGGTAGAAAGGTCCAGCAAGGAAAGGGCTGGAAAATGCCTGTTAGATGGAGAAAGCAGGATGCACTAAGGACCTTAGTAAAAGCTATGGCGGCCAAGTTATGAGAACGAAAGTCAGACCGCAGTAGGTTATGCGGCAAAGGAGAGGTGAGGGGCAGAGATGTTTGGTTGAGGAGCTGCTAGATGGAGAAACAGGGTTCAAGGTGGGGTTTTGGTTGCTTATTTGTTTGTTTTTTTATTGAGGTATAATTGATTTACCATGCTGTGCCAATCTCTGCTGTACAGCACAGTGACTCAGTTATACACAGAGACATTTTTAAAAAAAATAATCTTTTCCATAAGGTTTATCCCAGGAGATTGGATATAGTTCCCTGTGCTATACAGTAGGACCTTGTTGTTTATCCAGCCTAAATGTAATAGTTTGCATCTAGGGTTTGTTTGTTTTTTATTTATTTATTTATTTAAAAAAATTATTTATTTTTGGCTGCATTGGGTCTTTGTTGCTGCGCGCAGGCTCCCTCTAGTCGTGGCGAGCAGGGGCTACTCTTTACTGCGGTGCGCAGGCTTCTCCTTGTGGCGGCTTCTCTTGCTGCAGAGCACGGGCTCTAGGCACGCGAGCTTCAGCAGTTGTGGCACACGGGCTTAGCTGCTCCGCGGCATGTGGGATCTTCCTGGGCCAGGACTCGAACCCATGTCTCCTGCATCAGCAGGCGGATTCTTAACCACTGTGCCACCAGGGAAGCCCTTGGGTTGGTTTGTGTTTTAAATCAGTTAAAATCACCTGGAGACAGCCAACACTGACATTTTGGTAACCATTTTTTCCACACACACACACACACACACACACACACACACACACACACTCAGGGGCATATATACATAGACATACCTCAGAGATATCAGATCACTGCCATAAAGCAAATATCACAACAAAGAGAGTCACACACATTTTTTGTTTTCCCAGTGCATATAAAAGTTACTTTTCCACTATACCGTAACCTATTAAGGGTGCATTAGCATTGTCTAAAAAAACAATGTACATACCTTAATTTAAAAAGGATGCTGCTGGAAAAATGGTGTTGACAGACTTGCTCAACACAAGGTTGCCACAAACCTTCAATCTGTAAAAAATGCACTATCTGCAAAGTACAATAAAATGACGTATGCCTGTACATAAATACACATACCTAATAACACAACAGACACAAGGAACATTTATTGTCTATGAAATTACTATGTACTAATAAGACAAGCTGTATCTTTACACCTAAACCACTCTTTATCAGAATCACAAGCACACTCATAAAAGAAGCACAGTCCTTCTTCTAAATCAAAACCCAACATCTCCATGTGACACACACTACCCTTTGACAAAACAAATCTCGTTCTTACTTCTGAGAAATTTAACATAGAACAGTCAGCCTAGGAAACAGACACACCCAATCCATTGATTTTAGAAGGTGGAGAGCAATTACCCACTTGGAATGTTTCCAGCGGGTTAAACATGCAACCTTATGAGCAAAGCTCCAGAAGCTACACCCCTGAGGTCAGACAACCTCCTAGCAAGGGGGTATTGACACTATACACCCAAAGAGTGACACCCAGTGAGTCATCAGAGGGGCAAGTTCCACCCTGTGAAGCTTCCACACCTGTCTTCTGTCTCACCACCACGGAAGGAACAACACAAAAGCTCTCTAGTGTGGTGCTGCAATGTCAACAGAGCTGGGAATACTGGTTAAACTGGCCCAGTCAGCCGAATGGCCAGTGGGTTTGGCTTGGGGTTCGCTCTACTAGGAAATGGGGCAAGAGGTTGGAACTGTAACACAGAAAAGGCAGCCCCTAAAGACTTCGAGAGAAGAGAACAGGACGTAGGGCTTTATTGTGGAAAACTGGGTACTGTATAGGTTTTTTTTAATGGAGGGACCCAGACACCGCAGCTTCCAAGCAGCTTCATTTGGTTACAGCTCTCTCTCCTCTCACCCTCACCCCTGACTCTCCCTGTTCTGATGCCAACTTCCCTTCTATAGAAGTTATCCTCGAAGTTATCAGAAGGAACATGTTTGATAAAGCTTTTCTGTATGAATCACTCTCCCTAGTCTTGTATATAGTAGAAAGATTTAAAAGCATTAATGCTATCTCTCTATATACAGTAGATAAATATCTGAATTTTAATTTTTAACTAGAGAATGAAAAACTGAACAGTCAAATAGCCTAGCTGGAGGGGACACACACAAAAAATGGTATACAACATAAAGAGGGCTTAGGATAACAATTTACTTGGTATGATTTTTTGGTTTGGTCAAATTACAAAAGAAAAAAAAATCTCCATTTTCTCTTCCTGCACATTTTCCCAAGAAGACTGATAAGAAACAGTGAAAACAAGCGCATTTCTCAGCTCTTCAGGGCATATCCTTACAAGCAAAGCCACCTGAAAATAAGGCACCTGGGAGAAGATGCCAAAATAGAACAGCTGTCACACGATGTGCTCTAGCTGCCCACCAGTCTTTCCATGAGAAGATCACTGGGTCAGTCACTATGTGCTGTCCCGACTGGTTTTTCAACCTTCAGAGATACAGGAACCTGGTGATTTTCCATCATCTGCTTTAAAGTGAACCAGATTTACCATCAGTGGTGTCTGGTCATGGGAGGTTCAATTATTTTCACACATTAGACTTCACGGCCTTAGAAAACTACAGATAAGAATTTCTGGCAAAATGAACACATTGATATCCACCCCAAATAAACTATGCAAACCTAGAGTTCTTACTGATGAAGAATGTAGTTAACAGAGTTCCTTTTGCCAATACACTGTTTGGGAGCTTTGATGCTTAAAATCCAGTGTGTGGTTTCAGCAGCTTTCATCAACAATGGTGATAAGGTTGGGTTGAGTTCCCTGATGTGAAATGCTTCAGCTGCCACTGAGGAATATGAACCCAGGGTTCACGCTACGTATTTCCTATCAAATGTTTTGAGCGTGGTCTTCAAAGGCATAAGGAACATTCAAGCAGATGTTAGAAAGGTGATGCTCGGCTGAAGGTAAAGTGAGATCACATGGTCATCAATTCCTTTTCTGGGCAGTTGGTCAGTTTTGTACGTTGTGTTCAGTCATTACTTATCACGCCATTTCTTGCTCTGTACAATTAGAGTGCTTCCTTTAATTTGCAGGTCGGTTTTCTAGATGCAAGTTTATGTGTTCTAGGTTCCATGACTTAACTCTCCACCTTCCCTGCAAGTAATATCCTCCTTGATGGCACGTGCCCATACGATACTGTTTTACCTCTAGCTTAAATCAAGCTGATAATAACAATCAAGTACTCATCTTATGATAGACCCTTCCTTAGATTCAAGCAAGACACTATAGCTCCGACTGTTCAACCATTTAAGCATCTCTACGTACCTGGCACACTTCAAGGTACCGTGAAGAGTGCAAAGATAAATAATGCATTAAATAATTAAATAACTGCAATGTCATTTTTAAGAGCTAAAATAAAGTAGCAGATACATGTAAAGGCCACGTATACGCAAGTGCCAGACATGGTTTCAATAAAGTGCTATGAAACTTACAAGAAGAAGAAGTGCTTCCAACAGTCGGGTTTAAGGTGAGAGGATTCAGAATGGCTTGAAGATCAGGTACCATTTATTCTAAGCACAAAAGACACTCACTTGTTCTTAAAGAAGGTACTAAGTATATGGAGAACCAGGAAAATTTTGATCTACTAAAAGTAATGCTTTGCAAAGGGATAGTTCATTATAGTTTACAAAGCTTCTATATTCAATGTATTTAATATTCACAAACATTCTTATTTTAAAAACTTGGGAACTGAGAAAGAATAAAGGCACTTTTTGAGGTTACAGAGCTGATAATGTAAATTGCAGAGGCAAACACCAGAAACTACAACTTCTGACTCCAAGTCTAAGACCCATTCCACCCCACACAGCTGCCTCAGAGTCTGCACACCTGAAAGAGCAATTCTAAATGCAATTCTAAATCCTAAGCTGTGTGGGTTTTATCACAGGTTCATCTGAGTTTGGGGGACTTTGCATCTTACTCATTCAGATCAATTAAACTGAGTCAAGAATCACTTGAGAAACCCAATCCATTCAAAAGCTGCCAATGGAGCGATCTCTTCCTTGAATTAGGTCTCACGTAGCTAAAGCAATATCACGCTAGATATCCCGCCCACCCTACAGGCAGTCAAACTGGAAATCATTGGATTAAAGTCAATGGTCGGAAGTTAGACCCAGTGATTTGGAAATGATTCCAATAGTGAAGAGACTTAAAAAGACAATGGCACATACCTGGCTCTTCAAACCAATTTATACCTACTTTGTCTGTACAGTGATCAACAGGTTTTTGTCAGGACTTCATATGGCCACTCCAGAGCAAGAACTACCATAATCGCCACTGTGCAGCCACACACAGATCACCAGGAACCTTACTTGCTAACAGGAGGTTTGCATGTACTTAGTTGAAAAAAAAATCTGGACGATGATCTTAAGACAACTGTCTCATCACACCTCATCATGTTCAGACAACTGACTGAATTAAAAATTTGGTATGAACTCTTCAGGATATCCCAAAATAGATTTCTGGAGGAAATCTGTAAATAAGATCCTCCATGTAAAGATAGGAGGACCCTTTTAAGTATTAAAACAAATCTATACAGAACATTTAACATGTTTTCACATGCCAACAAAGAAACACTTGTCTTGTGGAATAATAGATATGTTGACATCTCAAGGCTTATCTATCTTCATTCAGATCAAGAGAAGGTCTTTACAAGGGAAACAAGAATGTGTTCTGGATGCCACTCTGTACTACTGTGTAAAACTTACATTTTCCACTTGGTTATTTCTAGTATATTAGAGAACATTATTGATTTTATAACCTAACCTTGTATCTGACCACTAGATTCTGATATTAATCATAATCTTTGGTTCAGCTGGTTTACTGGGATTTTGTACGACAATCATGATATTTTTCTCTTCCTTTCCAATGCTTGAAATCTCATCTCCTTTTTTGTCTTACTACATCAACTACACAGTAACAGCACAGAACATTTATACAGTGCTTAGGATACGCCAGATGCTCTTCTAAGCATCAGTTCTAAGCTCATTTCAGCCTCAAAACAAGTATATATAGGTATTATTTTCCCTATTTTATAAGTGATGAAATTGAGGCACAGAAAAGTTAGGCAACATACAGAAACGATCACATAGCCCCTAAGAAGCTGAGCCAGATCAATGAACTTCCTCTCTACATTGTCATTTTGGTAGAGTACGAACTCTAGTTGGGGAGAAAAATTCAAGTTGTTAGGCCACTGCTATGGACTGAATGTGTCTCCCCTCCCCAGTTTATACGTTGAAATCCTAAGCCTGTGTGATGGTATTAGGAGGTGGGGCGTCTGGGAGGCGCTTAGGTCATGAAGGGGGACCATCATGAATGAGATTAGTGCTCTCATAAGTCAGACCCCACAGAGGTCTTTAGCCCCTTCCACCATGAGTGGACACAGCAAGAAGTCAGCCGCCTGCAACTCAGAAGCGGGCTTCCCCAGAACCCAACCATGCTAGCATGATGACCTTGGACTTTTCCATTTCCACAACTGTGAGAAGTAAATTTCTGCTGTTTATAAGCCACCCAGTGTGTGACACTTTGTTATAGTGACCCAAATGGACTGAGACAGCCACAGAAGAGAAGAGGTGAAAGTAGGAACCCTCATCGTGTTCCTAACTCTATACTGTTGTTGGTTTTTGCCATAAGGCAGGAGGCAATGACCTTGAGTCTGCCAGGAACCACAGAGCTGACCCAAGGTGGCTCCTCCCACCTCAATGTCATTCAAGGTCTAGAGTGCCCAGCTGGTCAAGCATGAAGACAGCAGATGGAGATGACTGGACACCAGCAGCACTAGTGACATCATCTCTCTACACAGCAACATGCTCTACAGTTGTCACATAGAAACACACCGGAACCAAACATCAAAGAGAATATATATAGTCTCCTAATGGTTCCTGCAACAGGTAAAATGCATCACCTCATCTTCCTTCCACTACCTCACAAAAAAGACACACTCGCTATGAAACACTGCATATATGTGTGTGTTCAGGAGAGCGGGGCCGAGGTGAAGTGAAGTGATCTATGCCAGGAATTCTGTAGTTCAGTTTAAGTGCCTTTATTTTTTACGTTTCCCTACTTGTCTGCCCTGTTAATCCAGACATGGGGTTGTTGCTCCAAAGGACTGCTCTTTCCCCAGCTCGTTTACACCTTGGGAACACAAAGAAGGCCTTTCCACAGGGAGGAGGAACAAAATGCCCTGGAGTCTGTGAGCTTTGCCTGCTAGATGAGCAGAAGAATATTACCAGCCAGTGCATACTGGCTGACAAGAGGGCGCCAGGTAAAGGAAAGGTGGAAAAACAGACCGAATAATTACAGCCCCAATCGAAATGCTTCCTCACCCTTGAGATAATAACCTTCTCTTCATGATTCACCCGGCCTGCCCCTGAGAGACTCGAGAGCAGCCCTGGGAGCAATGGGCTGTATTATTTGCTGCTTCCGCCTTACTTACGCTAGTCACCAAGGGCTGTCCCCACCTGCTACCAAAGGGTTATCTCTAAAACCCAAATATAAAATCATGGAAGTGAGCTCATGCTGATAAGGTGCAACCCAAACCCAGAAGGCCCATCAGAACTTTGGGATCTGGCCCCCGTGGCAGGCAGGGAGGCTGCAGGTGGAGTGGGTAGGCTTCGCGGTTGGATGGCTCTGGGTTTCAATCTTGACTTCTCCTACCTGTTGACCGTAGGACCTTGGCTAAGATCCCAAAGCCTTGGGTTCTTCATCTGGAAGGGGACAGTTTCTACCATGAAATGAAATCATGGCTCTGTGTGATACAGGCCTGGCCCCCACTCAGTAGGTGCTCCCGGCTACTCACTGTCGCGGGTCCTATGTGCTACCACTCCCTCCGCTGCACTCCTCCCTCCACCCTCCGTGCCCACTGCCCAGCGTCTCCAGTGTGTTCCATTATTCAATCAACATCTGAATAGATCCGCAGACCCGCAGCAGCACTGCTTCAATGCAGCCTCTCCTTGCTAGATTTGGACTCCCTATTCAGTTACCTGAACTTTGTTAAAATGGGAAAGGAGAAGATAGAACAATAAAAGAGAAATGATGCTACACTTCTATTGGGGGGCGGTGGGGGGCAGATCTTGACACAGATACAACACATAAAATTCTCAATTTCAACAGCACCTGAAGAACCATATTTTATGTAGATACATACTACAATCTGAAGTAGGGAAACCAGGTTTTATAATGTTTTTTAAAACCTGTTTATTCTAGGCATTTACAGATAGATACACCTTTTTTTTAAATATATATATATAAAGGGAGAAGATAAAGGGAGAAGGAAGGGGCCAGGGTAGTCCTGGAGGATAAACAAAGCTTTGCAACGAAAGGGGATTGCTCCTTTGCTGCCCCCTGAATTTTTCTGCCATGACACACATGGTTGCTGTCAGTCTCAGGCAGTGTGTGCAGAATGTGATGTCTGTTCACAAACTGTTTAACATGTTTTTTTCAGTCTGGGCAACAGCTTGTTATGTTTTAGAAATCAACTCTGATACTTTTTTCTAGACAATGTCTGCCTGGCAGCCTCTGTGCAAAATGAGATTGTTTGATAACACAGCATAAAATATTTTTTGGTAACACAGCATAATAATAACATTATTATTGTTATCTGGGATTCTCCATCTCGGCACCACCGACATCTCTGTAGTGGTGGCTGTCCTGGGCATTACAGGATGGTCAGCAGCATCCTTGGTTTCTACTCACCGGGTCACAATAGCCCCCCATCCCTCGTTGCAACAGCCAAAAACGTCTCTCGATATTGCCAAATGTGCTGGGGAAGGGGAGGTGGGTACAGATTCTCAACTTGGTTGAGCAACTTGCTTGCTCAAACTTGGCTGAAAACCACTGGTCTATGTTATAGAAAACAAACATTATTTTTCTTAAAGAAAGTAACAGAGTTATTAAGAATTGTGACAGACTCCATAACAGATGTTTTCATCTTAATGAGTCAACCTACAAAACACACATGTTCTTCTTCACAGAGGAATGTCTTTATCATAAGCACTGAAAATATACGACTGGACTATTTCATTCAATTCATCAAACCTTCCTAGTTTGGCACATAGAACAAAGAATTCCTACTGGATGTAGGAAATAAGTTAATTGCCAGATATAGGCAAAACTGTTAAATCTTTATGGTACCAATCTTTTAGTCCTTGAGATTTTTGTATATTTTTTTCCCCTCCTATCACCTGATGCCTTACTCCAAACACACTTTTTCTGTGGAACTCCTATCTCTGATGTACCTGGCAGGCTCAAGAACTAAAAGGATAAGCACATTCTTGCCAATCAAGAAGTCTAAGTACCTGAGATGATGTGAAGCTTCTACTGGAAGGCCCTGAGTGTCCCAACAAGATCACAAAAGCATTTTAAAAGAAATCTGAATCCTCACGTTCCTACTCTACTTCCTTCTAGGAAGAACTTGACATTTATTTTGTTGACAACATTTATTTTAAGGGCAAAGAATGTTTTAGCAAAAAAGAAAATGGCAGAAATAAATGAAAGCCATTAGGAAAAAGAGTCCACGAGCTAAGGCCTATGCCTGGGAGGTTAAAAACAAAAGTCTGTTTCTTTAAAAACTGGACCAAAAAAAAAAAAAATTCTCAGAATTACCTTTCTCTCCTTTTTCCTTGTCCCCTGCATCTAGATATCAACTTCTACCTCATCAGCACTTCCCCCAGCCTAGGTCAGGTCTTCATTATCTTTCATCAGGTTATTTCAACAACTTCCTATCCGGTTTCTCTGATTTCTCATTGTCCATTCTGGATCAGTGTGGGAGGTGGTGGCCTCCTGTAATCTTTTTGAGACACAGATTAGGAGGGATGCCCACAAGACACAGAGATTACTGTTCCCATAATTCATCCTAGAATTTGAATCTCTTTACATTTGTTCCAAGCTGGGTTTCGAAACTCATTTCCTAAATAATCCTTCCCCCTCTAACCCACTAACCATTTAAATTATCTTTCACTATTGCCCATAATCCAAACCTTTCCTTAATCTGGCACTTGGTCTAGACTCCCTTTCCTGCCATGGTCACCTGAGGACCCTCACCTCCCACTCCCAGACAGAACTGCTCTCTCCTTATTCAACAGTTTGCACTTCTATCAGAGCACCATGATCATTTCTCTTACTATCCATGGAGGGGCTTAGAGCTACACTTGCCTACTTCAAGGGAAAAGGAAACCAGACTGTTCTCCAGGCGTTCTCAGGCATCTTTGTAAACCGACTGAAAACAATGTTCATTCTTTAAAGATGACTCAGGTTCAGTTCGCTCAAAAATATTTAGTGAGCTCTTAAACTATCCAAGCCTGTTCTAGATTCTGTGAGAGACAGGACTGTCCTCAAGGAGCCTTTAGTAGGGAGGAGAATAAAAGCAAGACATAAACACTCTTGAGCACAAAGTATTATAGGGATTCCAAACAGGAAGGACCTTATCTATACACACGTTGTGGAAAACTGAGAAAAGCTTCTTGAGGGGAGGTGGTGTATGAGGTAGGGTCTCATAGCTGGGGGGGTGACTGATGTGTGAGCCATCCAAGGACTAGAAGCAGCACAGAGTGAGGCAGGGTGGGTGGGGCCCATCTGGAGAACAACGAACAGGCCAGTGGGGCTGGCGCCCGGAGAGGTGTGTACCGGAGAGCATGCTCTTATAGTTGAATGGATGTCAGGTCTCAGAAGGGCCCTGATTAGACGACAGTCTGCACCCACCTGGAGGACGCCTCTGACACGTCCCGGCCAGTGGTAAAGTAACAGCTCTAGTTGAGAAAAAATAACCTGACTGATGGGGACTGGGAAGGAGGCACTCGGGTCTTCAGAGACCCAGTGAAAGCAGGTTGGAAAGGGGGAGCAGCTTTGGCAGGGACAGTGGGGATGGCATCAGCAAGACTGGGCACACAATTACTTACAGGGGCAAAGAGGAAAGGGCATGAGGTGATGGAGGGCTGAAATTCCCTCCCTGGGTGACTGGCTTCATTACTACAAGTAAGAAAGCTGGGGTGATGAAATGGTGTGAAGGGCTGTATGCAAAGACACAGCTGCCACTGAGTATGAAGCTCATGCGATGCAAATGACATGAGGGGAGACATGGACTATTTCAAACACTGATGCGCCCCCTGCATTTCATTTACCTACAACGATTTTTAACGTCTAGAAGATAAAAGCTTTGTGTTTCTTGCTGGTCTCACGCTCACTCACTGGCTTGACTCACTCTTAGGGACAAACCCCATGATGTTCTGTAAACCAGTCCTAACAGGTTGGAGGCCTTGGTAATGTATACCTTCCGGAAAAGCACACATGCGAGTTCTGAATCATCTATGCTCTTGCCCTAAATGTCACAAAAGTTCGCATGGTACACGTGGTCTGTCGTTTTCCTGTGGACAAGTCCTCCTGACAACTACCCAGCTGGGTAACCGGTTTAACAGAAGACCAGCACACGACTGCCCTGGAGGGTGAGTCATAAAGGTAAGTGATTCCAATTCTAAGAAACGGAGGGAAGTGACTTCAGGAAGATTTACCGGCATTGCGATCAGTTTTGAAACACAGAAGTCTGTTTTCCGCAAAGAAAAAAAAAAAAAAGCAATCCCTAAAAGCTGAAAGGGAACTTTTTAAAAGGTCACACCACCTCTCGGAGGTACAAATCCAAAATGGAAATCAAATTATGAAGTGAGACGAACCCATCCCCACCCATGTTTTAAACACCCCATTAATAGTGTGGTTACAGGCAGCTTGTTCAAACTTTCCACCTGATGTTAATCACATTTATCTCACAGGTTAAATCAGACTCAAGTTGGAGGTATCCCTTTCAAGTACCAACTTTCCATTCAGTACTGACGGAGAAGTAGAAAAAAAAATTAGAAAACAGCAGCCTTCGAGTTTTGAACCCCAAACGCCATCCCTGTTTTTGTACCAGAGTTTTTTGTTTTATGTTTTGGATCCTAGAGTTTCTGTTGTAGATGCAGTGTGTGATTTTCAAGGATTCTGAGAGTAAACAGGCCAAAATGTGAAAACAGCAATTGAGGGATTCTCAAATTTTTATAAATGTTGTTTTACCAGCATTTATAGATCAAGAAAAGCCACACAGGCGCAGTGTTTAAGAATCCGCCTGCCAAGGCAGGGGCACGGGTTCGAGCCCTGGTCCAGGAAGATCCCACTCACACAGGCGCAGTGTTTAAGAATCCGCCTGCCAAGGCAGAGGCACGGGTTCGAGCCCTGGTCCAGGAAGATCCCACATGCCGTGGAGCAACTATGCCCGTGTGCCAGAACTACTGAGCCTGTGCTCTAGAGCCCACGTGCCGCAACTACTGAAGCCCGCGCGCCTAGAGCCCATGATCCACAACAAGAGAAGCCACTGCAATAAGCCGGCGCACCGCAACGAAGAGTAGCCCCCGCTCGCCGCAACTAGACAAAGCATGAGTGGAGCAACGAAGACCCAACACAGCCATACATACATACGTACATACATACATAAAATGTTTTTAAATGTTTAAAAGAAAAGCCACAGTGTGACACCAAATAACTTTCCCTGTATTTACTCATATTCCCCCTTTTCATTTCTCCCATAAAGCTCTTATTTTAAGGAGAAACTAATAAAAAATAATTTCCTTTCTTTCCAAATCATACACACACACACCTCCTTCCTCCTTTATACTTAAATCACTACCACCAACTGGGTAAGCCCCTGGGAACTGTCCAGGCTGGGAGCAATCAAGTCTCCACAGGTAGCTGCTAAACTCGGATGGCTGCACCATGTGGTGAAAACAGAATCATTTCTTTCTGAGTTCACCTTTCACTGGGCTATTTCCACACTTGACACTGGAACAGAACAACTTACTAAGACTATAAGTAGGATTCAAGGATTGAGGCAGAAGTGGTTTTGGTAAGAATACCACTGAGGAGTTATACACGACAATTAACTTTGCTGTTGGTTGCTGTCAGAGAGTCAATTTTTTTCCTTATTACAAAATTTTTCAAAGCATACAGAAAATGAATACTGTACCATCTACCCTTCACCTAGACTGAACAACTTTAACAGTCCGCCCAATATTTGTCTATGTTGATCTGTTTGTTTTTGAAGTATTTTATAAATGATAATCATATTCCCCTCCCCTAAGTAATTCAGTATGTCTCTAAAAAATAAGGATGTTTTCCTTCAAAACAGTAATACTAGTATCATACCTAACAATACTTAACAAAATCAAGATAATTCCCTAGAATCATCTCCTCATGAATATCATTCATATTCAAATTTCCTTGGGGTATTATTCTTAAGCATTTAGAAGTGAAACTAGAAAACTATACCGAAGGCTGGCGACAGTCCTCCGGTCATTCTTCCATCAAAGGCAGATGCTTACATAAGTTCTTTACCCTTGTTTTGAGTTTAAACGTCTGGGTGAATACCCAAATGTGAAAGATACAATTCACCGGACCTCTGACCACAAACACTATGTTACAGTAGCTACACCAAATACATCATGAAACAAAGAAGTAGAGAGGGAGAGGGTAACAACGTCCCTGGTGGAAAACAATGGCAGAGACAATTTCCCAGATACCAGGCTATTACACTACTTAATTAGTTTCCCCCCTTTTCTCTTCTGAGTCATCCCCCCAGCTGAGAAAGATGCTTCCGACTCCATTATTCTTAAAAAATGAATATTAGAAGCCTTTCACTCCTATGTCATCACCCTTAGCTTTTCTTTACTACACTGGCACACATAGTTGATCTGTGTTGCTGTCTCACCTTCCACTCATTTTTAATCCCCTGGTGAAGTCTAATTTTCCTGCCATTTATTCACCGAGTCTGTCCTTTTGAATATCACCAACTTCCTAAGTCGCACTTAAAAGACCTTCTCCCCGGGCCTCCAGACTTGGATAGGAAGGCCCCCAGGTTCCCACAGCATCCTCTCTATCTCCCACAGGCTCTCCTGGAAGCTCTTCTGTCTTTGCTCCTTCCTGTAATTTACTTAGAAATGGGAATGTCACCTGTACGCAGATGACTTATGAATCTGGAAAAGGTCAAGAGAAATATACGTTTCCTTAGTTTTCCCCTAGAGTCAGATTACAAGTGGGGAGCTGTGCGTGAAAGGAAAGAAAAGCAAAAGCTTTACTCAATTTACTAGCAAATTCTAACAGATCTCTCTTCTCTGTGACGGTTAGAATATCTTCCTTGTGCGAAGTGCCTTCTAGCACTTTCCAGAGAATCGTGGTGAGGAAATCAGGTTCTGGAGCCACATATCCTGGGTTCAAATCACACCTATTACTGTGTAATATTACAAGATCCTTAACATCTTTGAACCTCGGTTTGCACTCGTGCACAAATGCAGATAATAATAGAACCTGCCTCATGGGTTTGTTGTGAAAGCTACATGAAGAAATACAAGTAAAATGCTGAGTTAACAAGAGAACACTAAGCCCTACGTAAATCTGAGTTATTGCTATCTGTGACCTAAAGATTCAATTATGAAAAATGGTTATTTCTTAGATAGCTAATATTTATTACTGGCAAAACTGGTTGGGATAATGTTCCTTGGCATACTACATTGGTTCTGAGGACTTTTTAAAAGATCATTTGGTTACTTTCCATTTTATCACATAAGCTTTATCCCACGTAACAGAGAAAGTACACAAGATGTTCTACAAAAGTAGTTACTTTTGTAAACAGATGATTCACACTAGTTAAACTCACAACCCAGGAGAATAAAATTAGCTTGTTTCAACACTTCCCCTCATTCAGTAATTACAATTCAAGGTTATGTTAGAATACCACATTACTATAATTTTGCCCGAGAGACAGACACTGCACATCCTACATTTTTAAAAACAGGTACTGCTGATATAAATGCAGGTGCTTGCTGAGAAGGGCCTTGCAGATTTCATAAGCAAGTCTAACCAACCTTGGGCTCCACTGTTACCTATTTCTGTACATACTGTAGCTAGGAGGGCAGTACTGAGATCATTTTAGCTTGTTAAAGATTTACCGGATTTGCAGGAGGATGAGAATTTAAAAATAGAAGCCAAACGTGGCTGGAGTTTATCTCGGATGCTTATATTCAAGTAGCAATCTGTTCGGTGATGATGACACCAAGCACGCCGTCAAATGATTTATATTTTCATAAACCCAGTCGGAATTCCACTACTTCCCCAAGTGGTGGATCACGGGTACAGACACCTCACATTCTGATTCATTTGATTTCTCAGAGCTGTGTCTCTAGAGAGAGCTTTTTCTGGTTTTCACGACAGAGTTGATAATGAGGAGGTAACATTATTTAGTATTCATCTCGTGACAGGGACAGTGTTGAGTCATTTACACAAGTCAGATCTCAGAAAATCTTCATGACATTTTCTAAGGTAAAACTTCATTTTATAGGTTGGAAACTTGGAGCTTAAAAGGGCAAATAAAATTCCAGAGGCAACGGCGTATCCAGCTTTTTGTGGAGCCTGAAGTTTATATTAGTTTTAAAGGACAAAATGTCAAATTGTGAATACCAAATTAGATTTAAGGCCCTAGAAGGGTTGAGCATAAACCCTGAGACACATGCTTTAGTGTAAGCGATATGCACGAGTTTGACCGCTCTGAGCTGCAGAGACACAAGGAATTTGATGAATAGAAACGTGAGTTGTAAAATGGAAATCATTCATCTTTACAAACTGTTGGCTATAATTAAGTTGCACTAGGTTCCCTTTTCTAATTTTTAGAAATAGTTTTTTTTTTTTTTCTGGTTTAACAAGTCAGGAAGCGTGCAGGGTGAGTTAGCAGTGTCTGATGGCGTGCCAGGCAGGAATTTAGATGGTCTGAGTACACAGAATGCAGAAAAATTCCGAATTCTATGTTGTACATTCCTTAGGAAATCTTTGCCCTTTCGGTAGCAACAAGAAGTTAGAGTTTAGATAGAACTGATCTGTGATACCTTTTGACTAAAAGTTGTCTGAAAGCTGCAATCATTTTTCTAAACACTATGCCAATTTTTCTTGAGCGGTTTCCCTGCTGTTAGCAAAATATGTGATGCTGATGCTGACTGAACACATTCTCTCTCTCGGAATCAACTGTTTGTTAAACCAAGAAAATTCCTTTTATCCCAAATAAAAAACTTATTTTGTCAGAATAAGGGAAGTCTTTATTTTTTTTTCTCAAAGCACATCTAATAATTTCAGAATTCAGAGTAAGGTGACTCTTATTACCACCACATCAGAGTATAATTCTGATAAGAACTTCAAGTAATATTTCTCTTTTCTGAAAATTTTATGAAATTATTTCTTTTCACATGAGGAATTTCATGAAAATCTGATAAAAAATATGGGAAAGGCACTCTGAATTGTGATTTTCTAAAAATGCTGAGTTTCACAACTTTCCAGAATATATGTGAATAGAGCTGTGTACAACTGCCTTGGCTGTGCACTGCACAACTCCAAGGGACACCATTTACAGAGACCACAAAGTAAGGAGCGTTGCCTGGAATAGGACAGTGCAGTAGCCCTGATGAAAATGGTACACTAACTGAGAAGAATGGTTGCTACCTATAACAGAAAATAAGGAAAGGGGGGCATGTCATAAAGACAGATGGGCCAGCTTGTACCCAAATGGCAAAATATGAGACAATTTGAGCATCAAAATAAACAAGGACAGGAAGATACTTCGACCCCCTTCCTGAAGTAAGAATCCATAATTTCATGCTGATAATAAAAGGTAACTAACTGAACAATGGGACAGAAGGAACAGCTCCTCCTTACAGCAGAATGACAACACATATAAGAAGGAATGATGGAGTTAAGTTAGAAATGCACTGTTTTGCCACCTTCAAAGTAAGAACTGAATCAGACAGGAAACATCAATAGCTGCTCAACAAAAGAAGGGGGGAGTTAGAGAAGGAATAAGATACCTACAGAATCTCAAAGAACCTTCTTTCAAATTTCCCAGTAACACAAAGCATGGTAATTATACAGCAGAGAAATCAGACAACACCTTAACCGAGTGATCAAAATCAATGTCACCAATAAGGGACAAGGGGACATCCCGTGTCTCTAGATGTGATTCCCTGAGGAGGACACAACCAGCCCAAAGTGCATAATCTCAATCTAATCATGAACAGCCTGGGGAACCCAAATTGAGGGCTAGTCTATAAAACAACGTGCCTATATTCTTCAAAAATGTCATAGGGACTTCTCTGGTGGCACAGTGGTTAAGAATCAGTCTGCCAATGCAGGGGACATGGGTTCGAGCCCTGGTCCGGAAGATCCCACATGCTGCAGAGCAACTAAGCCCATGTGCCACAACTACTGAGTATGAGCTCTAGAGCCCGCGAGCCACAACCACTGAGCCCGTGTGCCACAACTACTGAAGCCCATGTGCTTAGAGCCTGTGCTCCACAAGAGAAGCCACCGCAATGAGAAGCCCACGCACCCCGACGAAGAGTAGCCCCCACTCAGCAACTAGAAAAAGCCCGTGCACAGCAACGAAGACTCAACGCAGCCAAAAAAAAAAAAAGTCATAAAACACATAAGGAAGGAAGGATAAGGGGAAGGATAAGGAACTATCCCAGATTAAAGGAGACTAAAGAGACATGATAGGGAAATACAATAAGGGGTCCCAGACTAGGTGCTGTCCTAGAGCGAAAAAATATTATTGGGACAACTGACAAAACTGGAACATGGACCGTAGATTAAAGTATTAAATGTCCTGAATTTGCTAACAGTACTGTGGTTACATAAGAGGATATCCTTGTTCTTAGGAAATACATAATGAAGTCTAAGGGGGATGTGTGCTGTCTGCTCTCCAATGATTCGGGATAAATAAATAATATGGGTGTGTGTGTGTGTGTGTGTGTGTGTGTGTGTGTGTGTGTGTTTGTGTGTGTGCAGAGAAAGAGATGGAGGAAAAGAATACAACAAACAAGGCAAATGATGGTAAAAATGGGTAAATAGTATAAAGGAATATATCATACGATTGCAGCCTCAAAGTAAAAAGTTTAAAACAACAACAAAAAATCCCAGCAGCCAAAACAACATTGAGGGGTATCAGTATTCAGCCTGCTTTAAGGAGCAGAAAAGTAATTCAACTTGTAATCTGTACTTCAAAATAAACAGTTAATCTTTAGAAACATTTTACTATCATTACCATAATCACCACTATTAACACTATGGAGCACTTGGAATTAGTAAGCGCTCAGAAAGGTGCTTCACTTGCATTACCTCTTTTAATCTTCACAACTAGCTGAAGAGAAAGGCACTATAGTTATCCCACTTTACAGATGAGGAAACTAAGATTCAGAGAGGTTTAGTAACTTGCCCAAATACAGACAGTAAGTGGCAGAACCAGAAATCCAACTAGGCTGATTACAAAGCTGGTAGATTTTATTACTATGTTAAACATATTTAATTATTATTTATTAATTTTCCTCAAAGAATGAGTGATGACTCTTAACCTATATGAAATTACAACAAATTAGTACAACATGCACGAATAAGGATTTCTTCTACGAATTAAAATTAAAACACTAATAAACCAGAGACATATATGATATTTTTAGTCTCCACAATTTACTTTATACTCTCTTTCTTCCAAAGGCTGGACTTGATAATAAATTCTTTGAAATAAAATATCCCCTAGGATGCTCTTTGAAATAATCTTATCAAATGTCTCATAAACCATTGGTTGTTATGGACTGAATGTTTACATCCTCCCAAAATCAGAGTAATTCAATGTAATGGAATTTGGAGGTGCGGCCTTCAGGAAATAATTAGGTCATGAGGGTGGAGTCCTCATGAATGAGATTAGTGCCCTTATAAGAACAGACTTGAGAAGGATGATTGTTCTCTCTCTCTAACTTGTGAGGACACAGCAAGAAAATGACCATCTGCAAACCAGAAAATTGGGCTCTCACCAGACACCGGATCTACTGGCACCTTGATCTTGGACTTCTCAAGAAATAAATTTCTTTTGTTTATGATCTATCCAGTCTACGGTATTTTGTTATAGCAGCTTGAACTAAGATAGTTCTATTTCAAGTTTTTCTTCCTTTAATATATTTTCTTTCTTTTCATGTAAAGTGGTACAGTCTTAGTGTTCATGTTTCCTTTTAGTCTTGGGACCTCAATTTCACTTAAAAAAAAAAAAGTATCATTTGCAATACACACCCTGGGGTCTCCCAATTAAGTGTACTATCATTTTCCCTGCAGATAAAGAGTAAGCTGTTGAACATACCATATCTTTTATCCCAGTGGAAGGTGAATGTCTATTTTAAAAAATGTTCAGAACAATAAAACATTTGCAAATATTTGCAGGTGTTTAGGGAAATCTGATCATCTGACACTGTGAATGCCCATCCCAGAACAAAGGATTCCCAGCCTTGGCTGCATAATTTAACTACATACAAGAGGAGCTATTAAAATCCTAATGCTCAGTCCACACTCAAAACCAATTACCAGAACCCTGGACATGGGAACTGGGCATCAGTCATTTTGAAAGCTTCCCAGGTGATTGCAATGTACAGCCAAGTTTGAGATCCCTAGGTGAAGCATCTGTGGCCATAAAGAACTGTATCTTTTGTGTATAGATCCTAAGGACTCACAAAGGTTTTTAGAATTGGTCTCACTTGTTAAGGAGTGTACAGTGCCGCTGGCAAGTGAAGATGTGTGTGCTTGTAGGAAAAGGTAACTGAACGAAGCCCGAGGATGTGTGCTAAATGAATGTGATACACGGTAAGTACATCGAAGACCACATGGGGAGAGTCGGGGGTACCTGCCCCCTCCTGACGCAATGACAGGCTCTGATAAAAGCATGGCCAAGGAAGGCAACGCCAGCCGGGGAATGGTGTAAATGGAAAAGTACTCAGGATATCCAGGACACAGTGAGGTGACTAATCTAGCTAGAGTGGAAGGCTCACTCTTCAGAGTAGAAGAGGTAAGTTTGGAGAAGTGGACTAGAACCAGCCCCTGTGAGGGCTCTGAGCAATAAGTCAAAGAGACTGGTGGCATACGGAGTCTCTAAAGAGATCTGAGTAACTGATCAAATGACAGCATGCATTTGGGACGAACGATGTCATGGAGCAATGGGTTTGGGGGAAAGACTAAAACTCAATCTACTAAAAGAAGAACACAGCAGATTAGGTAAAATCATATATTTGAATCACAATCTTACACCTTCCTTCTCGGTTTTCCACAAGGGACAGAATTTTGGTTCTGCTAAAACTAGCATGGATCTCACCTGTGTGGGACCACTGACAGGAGAGACTGGGCAGGTGGAGGGTCTGTCTCATTCTCTGCCCCTTTGGCCTGGCTCCCAATCTCACAGTCATAATACTTTCTGTAGCTATATGTTCCTCCTTTTTCTATGAAGTCTACTCCTACATCTGGGCAAGAGAATTCCAGGACAGGGTTTCAGGCAAGAGAAATTCTTTCTTATAATTTTTCTGGAATAAGAAAGATTTTGAGAAATTCAGTGATCTCTAGGTCATATCTAGCAATGAAGACTCCTAGGAATAAAAGGGGGACCAAACCATTCATTCATCCAAAAAATATTTACTGAACACATACCATTTGCTGCTGTTCTAGACAGTGGGGATATAGCAAGGTCTCTTTTCCAAACAGACAACTCTCTGGGCAATGTAGAGGAGTCACTCAAAAACATGACGGCAGTCTAGGGCTATACAATTTATAGCTAATCAATTACAGTGTCCTGCTAGAGACTTTTGAAAAATTAACAATAGTAGAGAAAAAGTGAAGATCCTTCACATAATGAACTATAAGCACCAGAAGAAAGTATAGGAAATATATATACATAACGTTTTTTAAAAACTGCATTTGTAAGCCGCCACTATTGAAAGTGGATTTAAGCTACTAGATGTATCATAAACTCCTAGAACAGTGCTGGTACTTAGAAAGCCCTTAATAAAAATTAGTTAAATGACATTGTTACACTGAATGGAGTTCCAACTGAGGCAAGAAGGTAGTTATTATCCTGATTCAACTAAGCAGTGAGGTCACCTCTGCTGCCTGTATTCTAAACGCTTCCTTGCAAAGAGGGACATGTTCAGGTATCTGACCTTTCAATCCAATACTTTTAAAACCAGACCACAATGCTTGTTTGTGAAATGGTATCTTGTGAAACCATGACATCAAAGTCATTCACAAATCGTGCTCAGGCTTATTCAGAGATACTGGTGTTCAGAGGCTGGTTATGCATATGGACTGTCATTCCAGAGATGACCTTTGTGTTTGTACCATTTTCATTTTATAAATATCTAATAAGAATCTGTGCTTAAGAATCCATGCTTAACTACATGCATTAATCAGAAATGCTTATGACAAAATGAATCTGAGCTTTCACTGATAAAATAACCAAAGTGTTTCATTCATCTTTTTCTAAGTCATTATACCCTCTAGTTTATAGGCAATTCCTATCTTCTCACTGCGGAGGAGAAAATTAGCATATTCAAGTACCCTTCATTAGCCGCTTCTTGTCTCTTGAAAGGAGCTTTACCTGCATAATGTACCGGAATCTCTATCTTTGGCCCAATGACATAGTGCCCCTCCTCCAAGCTATGGGCAGTGATGGTGGTCCACTGACGGCACGAATGAATCAGAAGGTAGTCATTTTCCCGCAGCCCTTCTATGCATTCTCCTAGAAAATAAATTTTATATGAGAAACTTAGAATTAGCATCTGTTTACTCCATTCTCTGCAATAAAATTTCGTTAGTTAAAACTTCACTAATGGAGAAGCTGATAGTTCATCCCAAGATGAGAAAAAGTTCACTTTTGAGTTACCAATAAAAAAAGGCATTTCATACCGAGTTGACAACTGTACACAGGGTTCCATAAAAATGTTTCCCACTTATGTGCAGAGATTTTCAAATACCTCATTCTATCTTAATGATTGTATTTCAATGATAATAAAACAAACATTTATTAAGTGCCAACAGTAAATCGGACACTAATTAAATGCTTTGCATATATTATTTCAATGTAATACAGTAACATTATGAGGTAGGTATTGTTCCTTCTTTGCAGGTAAGAAAAATTAAGGTTCAGAATGTTAAGTGTAGTCTAAGCTCACAGATTTAATAAGCAGAAAAGTGCAGATTCAGGACTATGTCAAAAAGATTCCAAAGCTATGTTCTTTTTTGGTCATGCCTTGCGGCTTGCGGGATCCTAGTTCCCCAACCAGGGATGGAACCCGGGTCCTCGGCAGTGAAAGTGCAGAGTCCCAACCACTGGACTGCCAGGGAATTCCCCCAAAGCTTACGCTCTTAATCACTACAACATACCTACCAAAAATATATAATAAATTTATCTCTCTGTTGAAACAGTACTTGAGATTAAATGCCTGTACCTCCTTTCAAATTTTATATGTTTTAGTATAGTACTGGTACAAAAATGGACATACCTACCAAAAATACATAATAAATTTATCTCTCTGTTGAAACAGTACTTGAGATTAAATGCCTGTACCTCCTTTCAAATTTTATATGTTTTAGTATGGTACTGGTACAAAAACGGACACATAGATCAATGCAACAGAAAGAAAGCCCAGAAATAAACCCATGCACTTATGGTCAATTAATCTACAACAAAGGAGGCAAGAATATACAATACAGAAAAGACCGTCTCTACAACAAGTGTTGTTGGGAAAACTGGACAGCTACAAGTAAAAGAATAAAATTAGAACATTCTCTAACACCATATACGAAAACAAACTCAAAATGGATTAGAGACCTAAATGTAAGACCGTATACTCTAAAACTCCTAGAGAAAAACATAGGCAGAATACCTTTGACATAAATTGCAGCAATATTATTTTGGATCCGTTTCCTAGACTAATGGAAATAAAAGCAAAAATAAACAAATGGGACCTAATCAAACTCAAAAGCTTTTACACAGGGTTTCCCTGGTGGCACGGTGGTTGAGAGTTAGCCTGCCAATGCGCGGGACATGGGTTCGTGCCCCGGTCCGGGAAGATCCCACATGCCGTGGAGCGGCTGGGCCCGTAAGCCATGGCCGCTGAGCCTGCACATCCGGAGCCTGTGCTCCACAACGGGAGAGGCCACAGCAGTGAGAGGCCCGCGTACGACCAAAAAAAAAAAGCTTTTACACAGCAAAGGAAGCCATAAAGAAAAAGGAAAAGACAACCTACAGAATAGGAAAAAATATTCACAAAAAATGTTACTGACAAGGGACTAATTTCAAAAATATACAAACAGCTCACACAGCTCAACATCAAAAAAACAAACAACCCAATCAAAAAATGGGCAGAAGATCAAAACAGACATTCTCCAAAGAAGACGTACAGATGGTCAACAGGCACATGAAAAGATGCTCAACATCACTAATTATTAGAGAAATGCAAATCAAAACTACAATGAAGTATCACCTCACACCAATCAGAATGGCCGTCATGAAACAGTCTACAAATAATAAATGCTGGAGAGGGTGTGGAGAAAAGGGAGCCCTCCTACACCGTTGGTGGGAATGTAAACTGATACAGCCACTATGGAGAACAGTATGGAGCTTACTTTAAAAACTGAAAATAGAGTTACCATATGATCCAGCAATTCCATTCCTGGGCCTGTAACAGGAAATGATGAAAACTCTAATTTGAAAAGATACACGCACCCCAATGTTCACTGCAGCACAGTTCACAATAGCCAAGACATAGAAGCAACCTAAATGTCTATCAACAGAGGAGTGGATAAAGAAGATGTGGTCCATATATACAATGGAACATTACTGAGCCATAAAAAAGAATGAAATAATGCCATTTGCAGCAACATGGATGGACCTAGAGGTTATCACACTGAGTGAAGTAAGTCAGAGAAAGACAAATATCGTATCTCACTCACACGTGGAATCTAAAAATATGATACAAATGAACTTATTTCCAAAACAGAAAGAGACTCACAGACATAGAAAACAAACTTATGGTTACCAAAGGGTAAAGGGGAGGGGGAGGGATAAATTAGGAGTCTGGGATCAACAGATACACATTGCTATATATAAAATAGAAAAACAGCACAGAGAACAATATTCAACATCTTGTAATAACCTATAATGGAAAAGAATCTAAAAAAGAATATATATGTAACTGAATACGTGTAACTGTAACTACATATACATGTAATATATACATATATGTAATTGTAACTACACCTGAAACTAACACAACATTGTAAATCAACTATACTTCAATAAAAAAAATAAAATGTTATGTTTTGCCAGTTCTCTCTGGCCTACCAAATTTCCCAATCAACTGAAAATAATGAAGCTTTATAGCATACACATGAAATTATTTTTTTCATTTTAATATTTTCTAAAGTAATCAGCTTTTGAGCCAATAACAAGCTATTTCAAAAGAGAAATCCATTCCCTGAAACTTAAAAAATGTTCCCTTTTTTTTTCTTAGATGCAGAAATAATCCATCCCATTAATCCTGGTTTAGTAATTTTAAATGCTAAAAAACCAAACAAACAACAACTTGAAAAGACTAATTCCTTTATACAGAAAACAATATGCTTTCCTTATTTTTGACATTTATTATATCTCAATAATTAAAAGAATTATTACTGATTTCACTGTGTGTTCTGAAATGGCATTTATAGACTTCTCAAAAATTCTTAAGAGTATCAGTACTTTTTCAATAAATAAAGTAGAGGAGGCTATAACAATCAACTTGGTTACCACAGCCATAAATTTTGGGAGGGCCAGGTTTCATAAAGACACCACCAGGGGATCACTGGTACTCATGAGCCCTTTGCATCCTCTCTTTGTATGTAAAATCTTTAAAAAGAAAAACAAACAGGTTATTATTTCAGGCTAATAGGAAGCTGTATATCAACACGATTGTCTGACTTAACCATAATAACTTGTAGCAGTTTTTCTTTGGTTATGATTCCCCTTTAACTTGGAAAAGTGGCAAAGATTGCTAGACATCCAGTAATACCTCACTCACTCCTTGTCCTCAGTAACAGTCCTCTTATATTAGCTGGGCACATGGCTGCCCAGAATACAGACTACTGTTCCCAGGCCCCATAACAAGTAGGTGTAACACAGTAACTAGGTTATATAGCCAATGGGATGTAGTGCAAGTAGTATATGTAACTTCCAAGATATATATATAGATTTAAAATCTTTAATATACCAGAAAATCAACTGATTGTAGTTTATAATTCAATGCTTTTAGTATATTCATAGAGCTGTGCAGTCATCACTACTGTTGAATTACAGAACATTTCTATCACCCCAAAAGAAACCTCAAACCCATTAACAGTTATTCCCTACTCCCCACCCCAGGCTTAGGCAACCACTAATCTACTTTCTGTAACTATAAATTTGCCTATTTTGAAAATTTCATATGAATGGAGGTATAAAATATTTGAGCTTTTCTGTCTGCCTTCTTTCATTTAGCATGTTTTCAAGGTTCATCTCTGTTGTAGCATGCATCAGTACTTCATTTTAATGGCCAAATATTTGATTATATGGATATACTATGTTTTATTTGTCCAATCATCAGAGGATGGACAGCTGGACTGTTTACAATCTTGGCAGTTATTGAATACTGCTGATATGAACATCAGTATACAAATTTTTGTATGGACATATGTTTTCATTTCTCTCAAATACATACCTGGGGTAGAACTGCTGGGTCATATGGTAACTCTATATTTAACTTTCTGAGAACTCCCTGGTTACACCATTTTACATTCCCACTAGCAATGAATGAGAGTTCCAGGGACTCCACATACCCCAACACTTGCTATTATCCATCTTTTAAATTATAGGCATTTTAGTGGGTGTGAAGTGTGTCTCACTGTGGTTTTGACTTGTATTTACCTAATGATTAGTGATGTTGAGCATCTTTTCATGTGCTTGTTGGCCATTTGTGTATCTTTTTTGGAGAAATGTTTATTCAAATCCTTCGCCCAATTTTAAAATTTGGTTGCTTGTCTTTAATGCCTAGTTGTAAGAGTCTTTTTTTTTTTTTTTTAACATTCTGGATACAAGTTCCTTATCAGACATACAATTTGAAAACATTTTCTCACATTACATGAACTATACTTTCACTCTGTTGATAGTGTCCTTTGAACCACAAAATTTTTTAATTTTGATGAAGTCAAATTTATTTTTAATTTTGTGCTTTGCATGTCATATTTGATAAATTTCTGCATAACCCATGCATCATGAAGATTTTAAATATTTTATAAAACATTTTATAGTTTTTAGCTCTTATATTTAGGTTTATGATCCATTTTGAATTAACTTTTCTGCATGCTGTAAGTAGGGGTTCAACTTTGTTTTTTCATGTGGCTATTCAGTTATCCAAGCACCAGTTGATAAGACTACTCTTTCTTCATTGAACTGTCTTGCCTCCCTGTCAAAAACCAATTGACCATAAATGTAAGGGTTTATTTCTGGTTTCCCAATACTGTTCCATTGCCCTATACATCTATCTTTATGCTAGAACCACACTGTCTTAATTACTGTAGCTCTGTAATAAGTTTTGAAATTGGGAAATGTGAGTCTTCCAACTTTGTTCAAGACTATTGTGGTTTTTCTGGGTCCCTTGCATTCCCATATGAATTTTAGGATCGGCTTACCAGTTCTTGTCTCAAAAGCTAGGATTGTGATAGGGATTGTGTTCAATCTATAGATCAATTTGGGGAGAACTGTCTGTCATCTTAACAGTATTAATGTTTCTGATCCATGAACATGGGATGTCTTCCCGTTTATTTAAATCTTTATTTCAATGATGTTTTGTAGTTTTTAGTGTGCAAGTCTTACACTGTTTTTGTTAAATTTATTCCTTCATATTTTATTCTTTTGATGGTATTGCAAATAGAAGTATTTTAAAATTTCATTTTTGGAGTGTTCATTGCCAGTGTAGAGAAACAACTGATTTTTGCATACTGATATTGTATCTTGAAATCTTGCTGAACTTGTTAGTTCTAATAGTTTCTTTTGTAGATTCCTTGGGATTTTCTATATACAAGTTCATGTCATCTGTAAATAGATATAGTTATACTTTTTCCTTTCCAACTGGATGCCATTTTTCCCCTCTTTTCTTGCCTAATACCTCTGGCTAGAATCTCCAGTACCACACTGAACTTAAGTGGCAACCAAGATGTATCTTTGGAGGGAATGTGCCTTTCTTTTCCCTCTTTATTCTTCCTGATGGATGAAATATGGAGGTGATTATTAGAACTGGAATGGTAGTGACTATCTCAGACCTTGAAGGAAACTTAGGGCTGAAATTGAGTGCATGACATAGCAACTGAAAAACAACAACAACAAAAACAGGCCCCTGTCACCTTGGGAAACACCCCAACCTGAACTTTTGGTCTTTGGGTCTCTGTGACTTGCAGCCAAACTCAAGCCTAAAACGATACAGGAGTATTAGAATAAATTAAGAATTGTGGTGCCTACATTATACAATCAAAATATGTAAACTAGTTTCAAAACAGAAAATAATTTTTGTTTTTCATCTTTAAGAAACCGATTGTATTAAAGATGCCTATCTAAGGATGTACTGTCTAAGCCTACCTCCCGGTTGTAAAATCTGAACAATGGCTGGTATCTAATGATTTTTTACTTCAAAATAATCCCCCAGAGTTTACAGGAAACAGCATTCATCAATATTATGCTTTTGATAATTTCTTTCAAGCTTCCTAACTGGTTTGTGGGTACAGAGACTGTATTACTTTTACTAACTCAAGTTTACTTTATAAAGACCAGCACATTACTCAAAAATTGCTAAAAATATTGTCACACATTGATAAGAACTCTTTACTTGTACCTAATTACAGATAAGAGTTAAATGTTAACTTACATTTGGATAGTTAAATTCACGTATATTATGAGCTTTGGCTCTAGGTTATCTATGAATCTAAGTCAGGGGTATGGCTCTAAATGGGGTAATATCAAGTATTCCTAAATGCAGAGAGAAAAATAGTAAGTGTTCTTATATTAATGGCAAAAAAGAAATCTTGAGAAAAACAGTGAAACAGCTTTCCTAGAATTTCCTAGAATTTACCATCAACAGAAGAATTTAATGTCAAGTACCTCAGTGATACCACATGCTGAGTGCCAGAGGAAGGAAGTCACTCCACAGCCTGTGGGTGAAGCGTCCATTTGACCATGACTAAGAATCAAGACCCAGTAGCTAACCTTCAATTCCTCCCCTTGTATCTCACTTTGGCCATGAACCTGCAGCACAGAAATTCTAGTGTAACCCATGATTAAGAGGTCCCTGTTTTCTGAAAATGAGTAGGAATGTCAAAGAAAGCAACTGAAGCCCCCAGGATATTTTTATTCTTGTAAAATATTCTGATTAAGTGAAGCCAAATATCTGCTGTCATAGCATGCTGACTAATCTAAAAGTGATGCCTAGTTCTTCTATTGACTAAAAGTATCTAAAGTTTAGAAAGATGAAACAAATGCTAAGAACTATTAAATCTGCACCTATCTTTACTTTGAGTGCACAGACATGAAACAACCAGGAACCCTGTCACCTCAACCAGATCTTCAACTCTTCAGGCCCAACATCATTTCTACTTCTCCTCTGGTTTGCATTCCACAAGACCACCGGGTGTAGAACAGCTATATAATAAGTGCTTTCTGAATGAACAATCTTGGGTAGAAATGAGTGAGCATTCACATTAAATAGGGCTAAGTATAAATTAAGCACTAAGGTCTTATTCAATATTTAAGCCCCTCGAGGAAAGCAGAGTATTTAGAAAGGCTGTTTTTTCAAGTATCTCCTACTGATCTCTTCCCACCCTAAACAAACATCCACAAATCTACACTAAGATCCCTTCTTTAGATGAATACTCTGTTCAAAGGCCCAAAAACTGTAACCTTGGGTTCTAAGCAAGTGAAAGAGTTTTTACATTTTACGGTTTACTGTGAAATCCCAACAAGAAGAGAAAGAAATAGAGATGAATTTAGACAAAACACTAAATGGTAAGGGAATCAAAGAACTTCATGGTGAAATCTAAGCAAAAAGGAATGTATAAAACAAAAGAGAAAGATGTTTAAAAAAGAGAGAGAGAGATTAAGGATATATTATTACCTCTTTTCAAATGAACCCTGGGACAAAGGACTCCCTTTTCAACAGTAGATTTACCAGGAATAATAGACTTCTGCTGTAGGAAACAGAAGTATGCCTACTTAAGTCAAATCTGAAATTTTATGCTCTGAAATACTGTACTGTACCTAATATTTAAAAGATAAGAATTCTATGTCAAGTGATTTTTAGAAAAACAGGTGAGCAATTGTAGCATCAGTATTTCTACAAACATTGACAATATACTAAATCTCTTAGTACAGTGCCTGGCACATACCATGGAATCACATTTCTGGCAGGCGAGGGAGGGGGCTCAGATTCACATAGGAAAATTACACTTTGCCAATCCATTAAAAGACAGAATATAGACATTCCTCTCTCCGTAAGTCTGATAGACCCCGTGTGTCCTCCAGTGTTGGACAGTGAACATAAGATGATGCATTTGGTTGGTGCAACATGTGTTATTTATCACATGGTGCGAGGCAATGTTATACCATAAAATCACGCAGAGACCAAGCATCGAAACATGCAGGCCTCATCCCAGCCTCCTCCAGACACCAAGCTCCGAAAACGGAGGGCAGGCAAAGGCCAAATCTCCAGGCACATTCCTAGGATCCCTCCTCCTTGCCCTGCCCCCAGCTCTTTGCTTCCACTAATTCAAATGAATGTATGATGATTCCACATGTTAGGTGGAAGGCAGTTTGGGATCTCAATAGGCTAAGAGTTGGAGCCAGACTTAGGTTTGAATTGAGATTCTAATATTTATTAACTATATGACTCTGGAAAATTATTTAACATCTTTGAGCCTCAGAATTCTCACATTTAAAATGATGGTGATAATATTGTAAGGAAGTTGGGATGAGTGGATGAGGATAAACATAAAGGATCAGGATAGTACTGTATAGATAGAAAGCTCGTGAAAAATATGACTTTGACTTATTTCCTTCCTCAATTAGTTCCCTTTCTCTTACCAGCTGGACTCAGGTACACAACAGTTTCTTTCTCCAGTGAGAAAATGCTCTGATAATTAATGTGCAATGATTTGCACTGTATGCTTCACATCAACTATTAAAATAAAGGGATGATTTTCACCAGGTGTAAATGTCATGTTAAATCCAACAATTTGGGACTTCCCTGGTGGCGCACTGGTTAAGAATCTGCCTGCCAATGCAGGGGACACAGGTTCGATCCCCGGTTCAGGAAGATCCCACATGCCGCAGAGCAACTAAGCCTGTGCACCACAACTACTGAGCCTGCGTGCCACAGCTACTGAAGTCCAAGCTCCTAGAGCCCGTGCTCCACAACAAGAGAAGCCACCACAATGAGAAGCTCATACACCGCAACGAAGAGTAGCCCCCACTCGCTGCAACTAGAGAAAGCCTGTGCGCAGCAACAAAGACCCAACGCAGCCAAAAACAAAATTTAAAATAAATAAATACACTTTTTTTAAAAAAGAACATAAATTATAAAAAAAAAATCCAACAATTTTATTTCAAGAGGATAAACTGAGCCATGAGTCAAACTTATAGGATTTTCACTGTCATTTTTAGTTTCAAATGTGGTTTAGAGTCCCTTGAGCTTTATTATGTGACAAATAAAATATAAAGTACTGAAGAATCAAACTAAAAAAAATGATTCACTGCTATAGAAGTTACATGAAAAGATACAATCTTAGTAAAATATTTAATTATATATGACAGTTTTTAGAATTTTTCTCCCATTAAGTCGATTTCCAAAAATCCGGCATGGCCTTCAAAAGAAATCCAAACAAGATTTTGAAAAAAAGAAACAAAGACTTGCACATATACCATTGTTGAAAATCTAATGATGTTTCCAGTGTCAACACACAAAACCACTAAATTTAAAAAAAAATTTTCTGAACACATAAAACCTCTGAACACATAAAAGAGGGGTAACATGAAAAATACAGATGCCAAGTAACACCTGGATTTCTATTTTTCCAGGTGGGTTGCCCTGAAGGCAGAAGCTAGACAACGCTTTACCTCTACAATTTCAAAATACATGTAATAAAGAATTTCAGGGACTTCCCTGGCGGTCCAGTGGTTAAGACTCTGTGCTCCCAATGCCGGGCGTACGGGTTTGATCTCTGGTGGGGGAACTAAGATCCCGCATGCCACACAGCGCAGCCAAAATATTTAAAAAGTTTAAAAAATAAAATAAATAAAACTGAAAAAAAAAAGTTCAACATGAAAGAACACCATATTAAAATACAAGAAATAAACAGTCAGAAACTTAAAAAAAAAATCAGATCACCAAATTTTAAAGACAAGTCTATAAAGATATCGTAGGCCTAAAAGAAGTACATAGTGTCTCTGATAAGTGGGGTGCAACTTCCTAAAATAGAACTGGAAAACAAAACAAAGCAAAAAAAAAAAATCCTTTCTTTCTAAAAATCTAAAAAAAAAAACCAACCCCCCTCCCCCCAGCAAAACCAGGAGTTTACAGATATTGATGGAAAGACATCATCAATTAATTCGGTTAGTTATATCACCTAACCAACTATTGATATATTGTTTACAGATAAATTATTAGTACAATTTTCTGAGGCAAAATGTAACGAAAAAAATCACTTTGACATTTATTCCTCTGTACACAGGGCTACTTCCTAAGTGTGTAATCTGAGACATGGAATATTTGGCTGGCTTGAGGAAAGGCAAAATACAGTTCCAAGAGTTCTCAAGTGTATTATGCACGCATATACTTTTTAAAATTAGAAATCTATTTTAATTGATCAAAATTATGTTGGCAATTATACATAAAGGTCACTATTAGTGAAGTTTAAATTATGTTAAATTTAAATAACATCTGAAAGGGTTTCGCAAACATTGACAAATAAGGGAAAGCACAGTCTGGCTCAATTAATGAGGGGGCTCCACCCACCAAGATCCATCAGTGAGTCACTATGTGAACGTGACCAAATCACTCAGCATGTTCTAAGTCTAAGCTTGCCGAGCTAGATAGCAGAGAGTTGGAATATAGTTAATAGTATATAAATATATTTAATGTTTTTTCAGACAAGGGCAAAGCTAATTAAAGAAATTTACCTGAACGATGTGGATATAATAAAAATGAATACGGAAAACTTTCTACCCCATTCCATTCTCTCTTCCACCTCTAAGAAATAAAGAAATCATTTTATAAATTATCCAGGGGACCAGTGTCCAGAATATTATTCCATTAACTTAATAAAAAGAGAGATTATTTTCTTCCATTTCAAAATTTATTTTTCTTCTAGATGCAAGAGAAATCCTAGGTAGAGGGTCTAAATAAAACCAAGGAGACTAAAACAGAACAATCGCACACATATAAAACTGACAGCCTGCGTTCTTTCCCCCCAAGTCAGACAGTCAAAACGAGATACTTTCTGCTTAGCGTGCGTACAGACTGCACTGGTGGGACTCTCTGATATCCATGTCTGATCAACTGCTCCTTGTTGCTGTGTTCTAGAAACACCCACCAGACCGTCCCACACGTTTATTTCTACTCTAGGTCCCACTCCCACCTCTGCTATGGGATAGCCACACACTGCTCTTTTGCTTATTTTCTACATGTGAAATGGAGATAACAGACCCACTCCAATGGGTAACATGAGAAACATCTTCGACAGCAGGATGTAACACTGCCAAGAACTAAGTCAATAAAGGGAAAGGGAACAGAAACTACATCCTGAAATCACTTTCAGCATGATGATATGTTAACAACATGAAGAGGGTGAGTCCTTCCCTATCTCCCTTCAAAGCCTGGAACCTAGATGAAGAATCACAATAAGAACCAGTAAGACTGGGCTCAGGGTTTTAAAAGAGAAAAGGGGAAAAGAAATAGGATTCCCCTTAATTTAATACAGTTGTGGCTATTAGGGCAACAGATGGAAAATACACTAAGTTGAGAGATGGTAACACTGCAGCTCTGAAGACCAGTAACCAGCATTAATAGAGAGAAATGCAGCGAGGGACAGTGTATCAGTTTTCTATTGCTGCGTAACAAACTACCACAAACTTAGCAGCTTATACATGGGTCAGAAATCTGGCACGGCATGGCGGAGTTCTCTGCTCAGGCTGAAATCAAGACGCTGGCTTAGCATAGGGAGATCAGCTCGGTGCTTTGTGACCGCCTGGAGGGGTGGGATAGGGAGGGTGGGAGGGAGGGAGACGCAAGAGGGAAGAGATATGGGAACATATGTGTATGTATAACTGATTCACTTTGTTATAAAGCAGAAACTAACACACCATTGTAAAGCAATTATACCCCAATAAAGATGTTAAAAAAAAAAAAAAGATGCTGGCTGGCTGGATTCTCATCTGAAGCTCAGGGTGCTCTTCTAAACTCATTCTTTTTGTTGGAAGAATTCAGTTGCAGTTGTTTTCTTCTTGCTGGAGGACTACTTACTCTGGACTCTTAAAGGCTGCTCTCAAGTCCTTGCCCTGTGGCCCCCTCCCTACCTTAGGGACAAGAACCTGCCTTATGTTGAATCCCTCTCATGCTTTGAGTATCTCTGACCTTCATTTTCTGTAACCAGCCAGAGAAAACTATCTATTTTGAAGGGCTTGCCTGATTAGGTTGGGCCCACTAAGGATAATCTCTCTATCTCAAAGTCAACTGATTAGGGACCTTAATTACATCTGCAAAATTCCCTTTGCCATATAACAACATAATCTGGTATAACACCAGGGGATGGCCACCAAGGGGGTCACCTTAGAATTCTGCCTCCCAGAGAGAGTGATACAGGAAGAAAGCTGGTCACTCCAGCACACAGCAGATATAGAATTTAAGTCAAGAGTATTATGGGTAAACTTTATGTCTCTTCCAAAGAGGCTTTATGGGTAAAAGTAATCACAATCAATTTATACTTTGAGATATTGGGATACAAAACTGCTGTTACCTTGCCCAAGCTGAGTGGCACAGTCAAATAAGAGTGCAGCTCTGCTTACGTTTAACATCTCAGGTAGGCCAAAAGAACACAGTTCACTTAAGATTCTGGAGACAAACAGAATCTAACCATCAGATAGATTGAGGAATGAATGCAGCTAAAACTTATTAGTCTGTATTTAAAAATAAAGCTTAAAATAATTTCCAACAATTTCACTTGGCTTTTTAAAATTAATTGGATATAATAATCAGAACTTTTAAGTAGTTTCAAAATTATTACTTTTTATATGATGCTTAGGTCCCAAGGTTTCTTTGCTACGTTCCTTTGATTGTACTTTTAAACCCTAGAATAGAGAGGAAAAGAACATTTTTTTCTGGAAAGCAAGTACAGTCCACTGACATGGAGAGATATGTGCCTACCACTTGAACTCCATTCATCTGTACCTCCTTGAATGCATCTGACTACTGCTGGGCACTGGCTCCAAACGACTCCTCTGCTTTTTGGATTTCATGATGCTGACCCTGAACTGCCACCCTGGCTGGGATTAAACAACCACCTCACTCATCTGTTCCAAGGACCACCAAGAAACCACACACCTTTTCGGAGGTCTGTAAAGGGTACTTTCCATTTAGATTGTAAAGAATGGAATACAAAGCTGGATGCAAGAGAGCTACACAGCATTTAACTGCACTGGTTCAATACACAGGTTCAATACACGTTTTCTGCCTTGGAGCTGTCTTCACTACAGAGAATCCCCAGATTAGTCCCACTTACGCTGACGCTGGAGTTCCCTCCCCAGTATTTCCACTGCATGGACCTGCATGGACCTATGTAGAGAAATATTTATACATATTTCTGGGGAGATACAGCAAGGGCATAAAGTTCTACCCAGAGTCCTTCAGATAAAGGGCGATTATGAATATAGTTTGAGCTATATTTAGCTTTGCCAATTCATTACTTTGCCCTGATATCAGCTACACTTAGAATTACACGCAACTGTCAGGCACAGGCCAACCCTGAGCTCCAGGTCTATACATCCAATTGTCATCTGGATATCACCAGCTGAACGCCCCATGAGAACCTGAAAACTTGATATATCTCAGAATGATGATCTTTCCTCCAAGAGCCCTGGCTCCTCGCATCTCTGTGTGGGGTAGCTCTACCCTCCCAGTCAACCAAGCAGTCACTGCCAACGGTACCTCTTCCCTCATCACCTACATCCAACTCCTCACCAAATCACATGGATGCCTATTGATCCAGAGGCAACAGAATGCAGTCATTACGGGTGTGGACTCTAGAAGCAGCTTGCTTCAGTTCACATCCCCAAACTGCCACTTGCTGGCTGTGTAACTCTGCAAGTTATTTAACGTCTCTGTACTTCAGTCTTCTCATCTGGAAAATGTAGATGATGATGATGATGAGAATAAGTGTCTACTTCATAGGGCTGTTGTAAGGCTTACATGATTAGTGAATATATAGCATTTACACCAGGCACCTGGTACAAGGTGAGCCCTCAGTAAATCTCAGCTAATATTATTGTCATTATTCTAACTCAGTCTCTGGGCTCCATCCCTTTCTACACACCCCTCTGCTCTCACTTACTGCAGGCTCCCAACAGCTCTCAGCAGGAATATTGTAAGGGTGTTTCCGTATAGATTGTGGCACCCCTCTAACCTAGCTTCCATTTTGCTGCAATTAGAGTCTTGCAAATGCAAATCTACTTTCATTATTACTTTGCTTAGAAATCTTCAATGGCTCTTCACTGTTAAGGGAAAAAAGTCCAAAATCCATGGAGTACAGCATGGAACTTTTCCTGACCTGGCTACAGCAATCACACTGGGAAGGTCTGAGGCATGAGAGGGCCAAAGAAGGGCCCATAGATGGAGACTAGCACAGCCCTATGTGCTATCTATCTCGGGTGTCCATGGGCTTTTCTCACGCTCATCCTGTTGCCTAGAATGCCCTTCCCCCACAGTTGTTCAAGCTAGAAATTTCAGCGTCTAACACTGCCTTCTCTGTCATCTTTGCAAGACATCAGTTCTTCCTTACTTTCTTCGAATGTCTCCTTAATGCCTAGGATAGTCTCAAGTCCATACAAGACTTTCCCATGCTAGGTGCAGCTTACCTTCCCAGCAAGTCAACCTCCAGCATGTGATACAAACAGAACTAGCTGGGGTTCTCTGAAGTAGTTTCCTTAAGGGATCTGCTTCTCTTACATGCTTCCTTCGGCCTAGGATGGTCTACTATCCTTTCTCCATCTGGTAAAACCCTATTCTTGGTGAAGTCCTCACTGGTGCATCCCTTCCATTTTCCATCCCACGGATGGAACTGTTTCCTTCTCTTACTCTCCTGGCACTCTGTACGCATACTTCCCAGGGGCCTTCTAGCTGTAACGACATTTCATGATTGTGGGCCTGGCTTTCCGTGCTAGGCTGGGAACTCAAGGTCTTGGCAGCCCAAGTACTTAATACTAAGTCTCAATTTACATTTGGGGAATAAACTCCTGTATAATTGGCGTTCTGCAGTCATTTTTCACTCTTTAAATTCAGAATGAGAGTCTCACCATGTGATAACTATTTCTTACAGAACAGAATCTGGGATTTTGCTACCATATTATCTAAAACTCAAACAAAGCCTATCAATCCCTGGCATAGACTGTTAGGAGAAAGTTAATGTAAAAAGGTGGGCTCATCATATGAGGCAACTTTTTTTTTTTTTTAATTCTGAATGGAGCAGAATTTTAAATTTAATTATTACATTAATTTAAATATTAAATTTTAATATATAAATTTGGAATCACAGAATTTCAGAGCTAGAGGGAAGCTTGGAGAACCTAGACGCCACCTGCCTTCATTTTATATTTGAAGAAATGGACACAAGGTTCCCAGTCAGTTAGTGGCAACTGAAGACTTCCCGTTTCTTAGTCTTAAACCATGCAATCTCATTAAGCCAGATGAAAAGGAAAACTAAACGGCCTGTTCTATAAATGATTTACCCAGATTTCACACGAGCACATATGCAGTTCACCGAAACTGTATATCTCAATATAGTTTCAGAGTAAACCCAGCCCAGATGAATATTGTGAAGAACAGAAAAGGCAGACAGCTGGTTCTGAAGTCTGAGTGCAAAGTTTGAATCCTGACCCAATACTAGCTGCGTGATCCCAGTTAAGTCACAATAATCTCAGAAGCAGTTTTCTCTTTTTTTTTTTTCCGGTACGCGGGCCTCTCACTGTTGTGGCCTCTCCCGTTGCGGAGCACAGGCTCCGGACGCGCAGGCTCAGCGGCCATGGCTCACGGGCCCAGCCGCTCCGAGGCATGTGGGATCCTCCCGGATCGGGGCGTGTACCCGTGTCCCCTGCATCGGCAGGTGGACTCTCAACCACTGAGCCACCAGGGGAAGCCCTCAGAAGCAGTTTTCTAATTGAAATGCAAAGAACAGCGCCTCTTTCATAAATTGTCTGTGAGGATTAAATGAGGACGTTGATGAGTGCATTCTGTGAATCACAAATGCCACACAATTGCCAGGTATTAATAAAATATAAGGTAAGGTATTAGTTTACACTGTATTTTTTGGGGGGGGTTAAAAGAGTATACTTTTATTTTTTTTAAACATCTTTAATGGAGTATAATTGCTTAACAATGTTGTGTTAGTTGCTGCTGTATAACAAAGTGAATCAGCTATATCTATACATATATCCCCATATCCCCTCCCTCTTGCATCTCCCGCCCACCCTCCCTATACACTGTATTTTTTTTAAGCATTGAAAACTAGTCACTAGTTAATTGTTCTGTTTATCCTTATATCTTTCTCTCTCTTTTTTTACTCCAGCACTTGTTGTGCTCATTAGAATTGCACTAGATCCTAAGTAAGGAAAAGGAAGGGAGGTATTACTTGAATACACAAAAATTCAGGTTTTCCTTATGCTCTATTGCAGTGACAAAATACAAATCTCTCTTTAAAATAAGGTCACGAGTATATCATCAGCCTACAGCTGTGTAACACAGATTGCTACTTACCCATGTATTCAGACAGGCTACAGCCTCACACAAGCTCAGTATCAGGGAAGCACAGAATCTTCAAGTTGCAAGGGGCACTGGGGGTCATCTAAACCCATTTTTAAAGCATATTTAAGTGAGAAACCTAGCTAGAAAAGAAGTCACAAATCACTATACTATTTTATATTTCAACACACAAGTTAATTATTTCATAGGTTATACCTGACTATAGATTATAGATGTGTATTAATAAATGGAACTACATTTGAATGTCCCACAGCAGTACTTTCATATGCTACAATCTATAACATTAAACTTGAGACAGTTAGCTTATGACACTGAAATATACATAGAAATATTATTAAATTTTTTGAGTTCTTTCTCCCTTTACTTATGATTATAAACTAAGATACCAGAATGGGATCAAAGTCAAGGTCAAAAGAAACAGGAAATAATCAGGGATGTATCCCAGGCTACAAATCAGTATTGCATGAATTTGGTTAACATAAAGCAGTTTACCAGGGCCTGATACATTTCAAACCAACACGGAAAAAAATTGGCATTAACTATACAGAGATATAAAGTATATCTGGAACCAGATAAAAGCATTTTCTCTCAGCATATATATTCAAACGAATGAATAAAATTTTTAAAATAAAGCTTTAAGCATGGCTTTATCCTGCTGTCAACTTACATGTAAATAGAACTTGTAAACATCAGATGTTTTACCCACTTTCCTTCGTGAAACATCCTTATAACATTCTCTTAATTCAGCATGTTGTCAAATAGTACTTATTAAGCACTATTCTCAGCAAATGAAAGAGAACAGCCCCTTGTTCTGTGTTGTAATTTGGCACAGACAACGTCCTCCCAGGCCAGCCTTCTGAAGGGTATATCAGGGCTGTTCTAAAGAAAGATCACAACAGTAAGTCCCCAAAAAGGCACTTAAAATTCTGTACCAGTCCCAATTAAGTGTCTGTGTGATTGAGTAAATGTCAACCAAATCATCCCCTGGCTCCTCCCTTCCACTATTTTCACCCCAGTGGGCTGGCATACATCTGTTAGTTACCACTCACATACACAGTCCACTATAAATGTGCTTAGGATTTTGTATACATTTCACTTTTAAACTCTATTAACTCAGCAGCTCTCACTTAAAAAAAAAAAAAAAAGAAGCTTTTCCATATTTAGTGATAGGAAACACAGTTATTTAACCAATTGGCTAAACTGTCATCATGGTATAAAATCTTATTTGGAGACTTTTCCCATTAACAACTGCGAAGATCTCCCTAGGAAAAGAGTTTCTATTTTTAAATGTAATTTAATACTGTTTGAGGTAAACAGTGATTCCAAGTATATATGACAAACATTGTGGAGGGGACACCTGCCTCAGGAGTCTACTAATTATTCAGGCCTAAGAGTCTCTTTCAGTGGCTACAAGAATTCATTCTGTGCTCTGTACCACCTTGTAATTTGGAGCAGATAAAGAAGAGAAACAGGCATGAAAAAGTCAAGAAATTCAAGATGGTACAAGATTTTAGAGTGCCACCTCTGTGGCCAAGATTTAAGTCCATAGGTGTGCAGTGAAGGCGTGTAGCCAACCTCAAAAGAATACAGCCAAACGGTCAAGGACCAAGGCTGTCTAGTCCAGTCAAAGATATGTGGACCAGCTAATCTGACTACAGATTTCATGCCTTGCTCTCTCTGCAAGGAGTATTTCTTTTTATCTAACCCACGTCTCTCTGGCACCATTCCCCTTTCTTCAGTTCTTAGTGAGAAAGGAAACAACTACTCAGTATCCTTCTCATGACAACCCTTCACATATGCGAAGACTTATTAAGTGGCCTCTTGAACTTCTCTTCAAACGAAAGATTCACAACTCCTTCACCCTTTCCTCATGGGCCTTATTTTTTTAATAGTCCTTTGGTTCCTGCTATCACTCTTCTCTGGATCTTGTCCAGTTTTCTTTCTTTAGTTCTAGAGCCCAAAAGAAAATAAAATGTTCTACTAATGGCCTGGCTGACAGCAGGCAAAAGCAGGATTGTTTTACTGTTCTTAAAAATTATATTTTTTTACTTATTAAAATGTGCATTTCAGGATGTAAGGTAAAATACACACATGACAGCAATTCTTGCTTCAATTTATACTTCACTTTATTGTATACAGGTTTGTTCTTTCCATTTCTATTTTCTACTTCGTGTGAGTTTCAGTCTTCAAATGTGTTACTACTTTATTCTACAGAAATTCTTCTTTTTAATTCTACTTCGAGCTTTCACAAAGTAATCAACTCAATCAGTTTAACATTCCCTGAATAGCTAATGAGTTTGCCAATTATTTTATCAGTTCACTCCTATGTCTGTATTTCCCTCATTGCCCCAACTTCTAACCATGGCTTCCCGGAGCTCCAAGTTTAGGAAAGCCACATACCACTGCAAAGCAACAAAATGGATAACAATTTAACTAGATAGGGGCTTTGCACTAGTGAAGTTGCATTTTACAAGAGACACACGTCATCTACTAAAAATTAATAGTAACTACCATTTGGTTATCGGTGATGAATTTCCAGGAACAGTGTTAAGTATTGTTTTTAAAAGTCAATAGCTCTAAAAACTCTTTTCTCCAAATTTATGGATGAGAAAAACAACAGCTCCAAGAGGTGAAATAATTAGCCCAAGATCACTCTGTTAATAAATGACAGAGCTGGAGAGAGAACCAATAGTGCTTGACCACAGTGATATACAAGGTAGTTGTGGTCTGGTTGTAACACCAATACCATAAGAGGCATGAAGAGCAAAGCTGGTAGAAGCAACATGCTTACCACCCACTACCACACATGCAAACTTCTACTCCAAAGGACTGTATCAGTCTATTCTGCCATGTCACAAAAATTAAAATCAGGCATATGGAGAAAAGTGATACTTCGTGTTGAAATTAAGCATCTAACCTTAGAGAGAAAAACTGGCATTAAACTCATTGAGACAGCTAAAATGACTCACAAATATTTCCTATTTTCCTTCCAACCATAAAAAAAAGTGACCTTTCAAAAATGCCACATCATTTACTAATATATTAAAGCCATATTTTCTAAATCTGAAAGTTAAATTTCTTAGGTCTCAAAAAAGTGGTAACATACAACAGTATGGAGACAAAAAGGGGTCCAGGGCAATTTAAGAAAAATTGCATGAGAGATATGACTATACATGGAGGAAAAGTACATTACAGAGAGTTCTAAAAATGGCAGTGGATTATGTAAGAAGAAAGGCATTATATTTTTTAAAAATATATATAATTAGCAATGCAGTGATCTTTGAGATACAGAGCAGCCACCTGGAGGAAAACTGTTAGAACAGTATGACAGCATGTGAAGGAAAATGGTTGAAAAGCTTATTATATTTGCAGGTTTGATAAATTGTGTAACCTACCTAAAGGGCACACACCATTATTAGAGGTTTTAATTATAATAGGCCGGCAAGTTTAAACATGGCATTGTAATAGATCACTTCGCAGGGTTCCATCTAGTTTAACCCTTCATCAATAAATGTCACTCTTTCTCCACAGAGAAGGAACCCCAGATAGAACATTTGGACTACATGCCCGACTGCCCGGACACAGCTGATTGGCTCAAGCGAGGACACATGAACCCAAGATGAGCCAATGAGATCATTTTCCATCTTTTCAGTTCCTTGTTTCATCCTTTGCTGCATTCTTGCCCTTGGATTTCATGATACTCCAGTATTCTTTTCTGATTAAGCAGCTTGAGTTTGTGTTTATCATTTGCAAAGCCCTAGCCAAAGTATACATTTTCAAAAGCATTTATGGAATGAATTTTATGTTTCTCTGGGTACTGCCCCTTTCCCTGAAAAGATAACTCTCTAAAAATGAAGACTGTGGTGATCACTTACTTCCCTTTACTACTGGGGGATAAAAAGGACAAGGTCAATTTTGGAGATCTCGAATCTATTGCCCATATTATGGCTTATTATCTCCATCAAAGAATAAAGGGAAATGCACCAGTTCAAATTTGTATGCACTGTTAGGCTTCTTGTATCTCAGTAACAAGTTAATTCAAACTATGTGTCATTCTACACTAGCTATTAGAAATCCACTCCTCTTAAATCTTCCCCCTGATATTCTTCCTCCCCTCCCCCCCCCACCACTAATATTCTAAATCATTTTAGTGACATTAACACCAACGATCTGCCACTTAGGATTATTTCTCTCCTAAGAATCAAATATATGTAGTTCACAAGTCAACCTCAGCACTCTGGATGATGATGTCCACCTCCCAGAATCACTGTCCCCGGCACTCAATAACCAAGCCTGAACCTTCAAAACAAGACAAAGCCCTTCTGCAAAGGAAGCCATGGTCACCGCAGAAGGAGAGGCTGCATGCTATTCTGAATTCAGGTGCTGCCAGGAGTCTCACAACACAGTACTGTCGAATTCTAAAAGTGATTTCAAGCTGAGAGAAGCCAGAGAGCACTTCAGTTCGCCGGCTGTGTTTCCGGCCTGGGTCCTTGACAACATTTTAATCTATGGGATAAAGAACACTTTAGTTCTTTAATGAAAAGCACTGATCCAACTAGAGGTGAATTTTAATTCTAAACAGAGAGCCTTTCTAGCTCACCCCTTCCTGGTGCAGGGGAGGAATGACATTCTTTAATCTTTATTGCTATTGACCTAGAGTATACATGTAAAAAAGCAAAAAAAAAAAAAACCAGCTAAATACTTGGCCACTTTCTGTACCACAAAGATTGGTAAAGACATTCAAAAAAAGACCAGAAATCATGGTTTGTCATAGACAATCCACTAACAAGAAATCCAGCAACATGTTACTATATCCAGTCCTGATACAGTAACAATTTGGTTTCCAACAGCATGTCACAGCATTATATCTTCATTTGAATTCTGAAACACAACGGATGTCACTGGAAGTTTTAAGAAGCCTTGTCTGGGACTTCCCTGGTGGTCCAGTGGTTAAGACTCTGCACTCCCAGTGCCCGGGGGCCCGGGTTTGATCCCTGGTCAGGGAACTAGATCCCCCATGTCGCCACTAAAGATCCTGCATGCTGCAACTAAGACCTGGGACAGCCAAATAAAAATTTAAAAAAAAAAAAAAAAAAAGAAGCCTTATCCTTTTCTGTTAGCAAACGCATTACAGGATAACTGTCATGGCATAATCACCAATCAAGTCCTAGAATACTGTAAATCAGTCTGTACTATAGCACTGCCATGAGAATGGACAATAGCACTGCTGAGTGAAATCAAAGTGAGAGGAGGCTGGTGACTGGAAGAAACAATTGACACTGAAGCACAACTCTGCATGCATTCAGACCCAGAAAACAGACCAAAGACAGTCATGTTAGGGCGTGCTGGTGTCTCAGAGTATCTTAAAAATGTGAAACCCAACCTTTAAAACATTCTTACCAAATGAATCTGACTATATTACAAATGAATGGCACACATAAATACACTGAAGGGGATGGATGGAGCTGACCCTACTTGCTTCGAAAACCATGTTTTTAACTTGCTATTGTCATGTTAAAGAATAAAAGACCTGTACACAAATACTGTACACTATTGCTAAATTTGTCTATGGGCAGAGAGGAGCTCGGCAGGTCCCTAAAACTCTCAGGAGAGGAACCCTCTCTGACCAGAGAAGTGGTGGTCCCAAGAGGATGGGCAAATCACTGTTGCTTTTTTATTTCCCTGGCCTCTGGCAGCATTCCCCTGGACACAAATGCAATTGCAGGTAGTGCAGGGTAGAGGAAAAACTAGAGCTTTGACTTCTTGGCTAGAGGACTGGGAAGTGGGCCCCAAGGAGCCAGAAAATGCCAGCAGGATCACAAAGAGAAGGAAGCTCAAGAGAGAAATTTTGCCAAGTTGTACAGCACTCCTGGGCTCACCTCTGAGCTGCGCATGGTTCTGACTTTCAGCAGCCTACCAAACGCCTTGAGCGCTAACTGCAGCATTCACCAATGCCCAGACCCAGCCTGGCTACAGGGTGGGGCACAAGGAAGTCAGATCCAATTAGCACTGCAAAGGTTGTGAAAGCTGAACTGTCAGTGGAACCGCAGCCTGAAAAGGCAGGTGGAAACTTGTAACCTGAACCTAACCTGTTGAATGTCTGCTAGCGCAAAGCAGAACCCAAATCAATTTTCTGCTTAAAATTTAAACAAGACCTCAAGACCCTGAATCTCATAAAAGGACATTCAACATGTCCCGCTTAAAAACCAAAATTATGTGGCATACAAATGACCAGGAAAACATTAACTTGGAAGGGAAAAGACAGACACCAATCCAAATACTGAAATTATGAGACAAAGACTTTAAAGCAACTGTTAAAACTATGGTTTAAGAAGTAACAGTGAACACTCATGAAACAAATAGATAAAACGTCTCTCCCTAAAACCAGAAAATATAAAGGAGCAAATGGAAACATTAGAACTGAAAAATACAGTAACTAAAATATTAACTGATGGATTCTATAATAGAATGCAGATAATAGAGGAAAACGTCAGTAAATCTGTAGATAAATCAATAGAAATTATTCAACAGAAAGAAAAAAAAACAAAAAGCAACAAACAAAAAAATCCTGAACAGGTCCTCAGGATCCCATGAGAATATACCAAAAAGTCTAATATTCGTGTCAACAGAGTCCCAGAAGGAGAAGAGAAAGAACATGTGCTGAAAAAAATGTCTGAAAAAACAATGACTAAAAGCTTTGAAACCTGGTAGATATAAACTTACAGATTCAGAAGTCTCAGCATACACCACACTGAATAAGCTCAAAGAATTCCAGGCCCTGACACATACTATCAAACTGCTGAACACTGAAGACAAAGATTGAAATCCTGAAAGCAGAAGATTATAGTGACCCATAGCCTAGGAAAACAATGAAATGGCTGCTGACTTTTTGTCAGAAATCATGGAGGCCAGAAAGAAGTAGAACTTTTTCCAAGTCCTGAAAGAAAAGAACTGTCATCCAGTGAAAATACCCTTAACAAGTGAATGTGAAATAAAGGCCCTCTCAGATGAAGAAAAACTAAGAGAAAATTTGTTTGCCAGATTTCCTCTTAGAAAAAAAAAAATGCTAAAGACAGTTCTTCAAACAGAGAAATGGTACCAGAAAGAAACATCAGGAATAAAGAAAAGCAACAGAAATGGTAAATACCTGGGAAAAGAGGGTGTGCTATTCTTCTCTTAATTTCTATAAAATTTGTATGGTGGTTAAAAGCAAAAATTAAAACAATGTCTTTTGGGATTTTCAATGTGCGTGGGATGCTAATAAAGCAGGAATTAGAAGGATACTTATAACATGAAATGCTTGTACTATAAAAGTAGAAAGGTCTGAAATCAACAATCTAAGCTCCAACCTTAAGAAACTAGAAAAAGCAGAGAGAGATAAACCCAAAGCAATCAGAAGGAAAAGAGCAGAAATCAATGAAATTAAAAACAGAAAAAAATAGAGAAAAAAAATCAATCAAAGCTAAAGCTTAACTCTTTGAAAAAAATCAGTAAAATCGATAAATCTCTAGCCAGGCTGACAAAGAACAAAAGGGACAAGAATTATCAACATCAGAAAAAATTATCAACATCTGGCTATCAATAAGACCCAGCAGGCATGGAAAGGAAAACAAAGTAAGCACATAAGAACAACTCTACACACATAAATTCAACAATTTAGATGAAATGGAATAATTTCTTGAAAACCCAAACTATCAAAACTCACTGAAGGAAAAAATACATAACCTGATCAGTCTTCTATTAAGGAAATGAAATTTGTACTTAGAAAACCTTCTCAAAAAAGAAATCCCAAAGCCCAGATCATTGGCAAATTCTACCAAACATTTAAAGAAAAAAATAACACCAATTCTACTGCTTCTAGAAAATAAAAGAAAAGGGAATACTTCCAAACTCACCCCTGGGGTCAGAATTACCGTGATAGCAGAACCAGACAAAGACAGCACAAGAAAAGAAAATGACACAAATATCCCTCATGAGCCTCAACAAAATATTAACATTAATAGTAACATACCACTTTCAACTGGAGTTTACCCTGAGAATTCATGGCAAGATTAATGTTTCAAGCCAACTAAATCACCAAATTAACAGGCTAAAAACACAACCCACACGTGATCATTTCAATTGATATAGAAAAAGCATTTCACAAAATACAACACCCACTTATGATAAAAACTTTGAGCAAGTAGGAAGAGAACAGAAACTTTCTAATCTGATAAGGACATTACCAAAAAAAAAAATCCAATGCTAACATCACACATCATGGTAAAAGAATGAAAGTTTTCCCCCTAAGATCGAGAACAAGGTAAGGATATCCACTCGTCTGTTTCCAATATAATACCATTTAAATTTTTGTTAAAAAAAGAAAGAAATACTTATGTATAAATCTAACCAAACATGTACAGGTATGTTTCTATACAGGGAATACTATAAAACCTTTGAAAGAAATCAAAAGAAGATGTAAATAAATGGAGAGACATAGCATGTTCGTGGATTTGAAGACTCATTATATCAATTCTTCCCAAAATGATTTATAGATTTAACACAATTACAATCAAAATCCTGGCAGGAGTTTTACTGGTAAATATAGACAAGTTGATTCTAGTACTCATAGGGAAAGGCAAAGGAACTAGAACAGTCAATACAATTTGAGTAAGAGAAAGAAAGTTAGAGGACTCACACTGGCTGATTTTAAGACTTACTATAATCAAGACTGTGTGGTATGGGCAAATGGATAGACACAAAGATCAACGGAACATTATAGAAAATCCAAAAATTTATCCACATGGATACCATCAATTGATTTTTCATACTGAAAGCCAGCTTCTCACTGCTGGAAAAAGAAGTTACAAATAAGCAAAAGAGAAAAGTTAAAATGAACCTTGTGCTAGATATGAAACAGAGATTATACAGTATGAACCCCCTCAGTTCATATACAGATAGATGGATATGAAAATACAGAGATACGTGTGTGTAGACATTTGTTAGTTTACATACATATATTTCCTAACTTTGTCTGCAGAGAGGCCTAGAAGCGGTGACACTCCAGTAGCAATAAACATACCTTTATTAAAAGGAATCAGGGCTCCTTGGAGAAGTGAGGGCTGAGGTAGGGTAAATAGAAAATAAGCCTGGAACATCTTGTGGGGGGGGGTCAGAAAGTTAAAAAGTGCTTTTAAAAAAAAGATGAAGGTACACAGAGGAACAGAGGAACCGCTATGAGAACTCCTTACAGCCAAAGCTGGAACAATTTGATCAACAAAGTAAACAGTGATAATATTAAATTATAACCCAAAGGATAAAATAAATATCCATGAGTCCATCTGATATAAATGAATGATAATAAAAAAATAAATATGAGAAGACAAATCTTCCTTACAGAAGAATTCCAATTCATAAATGTAGATGGGATGAATGAACAAGAAAATCACCATTAGAATACCACTGTAGGGCTTCCCTGGTGGCGCAGTGGTTAGGAATCCGCCTGCCAATGCAGGGGACACGGGTTCAAGCCCTGGTCTGGGAAGATCCCACATGCTGCGGAGCAACTAAGCCCGTGAGCCACAACTGCTGAGCCCACGTGACACAACTACTGAAGCCCACGTGCCTAGAGCCTGTGCTCTGCAACAACAGAAGCCACCGCTTGCTGCAACTAGAGAAAGCCTGCACGCAGCAGCAAAGACCCCATGCAGCCAAATAAATTAATTAAAAAATAAAAAAAATAAAAAAAAAAAGAATACCACTAACATTGCTGCAGGCAAGATCCACCGATGAATGCTAAAATGAGTGCGCAAAAGTTAAGCAGAAACATATATATATATGCATGGTCTCAAAGTGTCTCCCCCAAATATTAGTTAATTACCAAGGGATCAACAGGAACTTTACACTGGAGAACCTGGCAGAGACCAACTCATCCGAGTGACTAATGTTAGACCTGTAAAAAGCTATGTGGACATCACGTCTGCAGTATCCTTGGCGGTAACAAATTACCTCAATCTAATCAAGAGAAGACATCAGACAAACTCAAATTGAGTCACAGTAAATGACCAATACTTTTCAAAAGTGTCAAGATCATGAGAGACAAGGAGAGACACCAAGGAACTGTGACAAATCAGAGAAGCCTAAGGAAGTGGAAAACTGAATGTAATGTGGGATCCTGGATTAAATCTTGGACAAAAAAGGACAACAGCCAAAAAACTGGTGAAATCCAAATACAGTCTGTTGTTTTAATTAATAGTATTGAACCAACATTAACTTTGATAACTGTTATTACGGTTATTAGGGGAAGATGGGTTAAGGGTATACGGGAACTCACTGTACTATTTTTGTAACTCTTGTAAGTCTAAAATTCTTTCAAAACACCAAGTTAAAAAACAAAGCAAAAGTTTTCTAACATTATTAAATTGGCTGTCTGAAAACTAGGTCGTTTTTGTCTGTAGAAATATTATACATGGCGGATAGGTTTGCAGAATATCCCACAAAGTCTATGTAACCAATAATGAGATTCTTTTCATAACAGGAGAAATCAGTGTAGTTATAATGGCAGTAATTAAACAAAAATAAAAACATAAAATAAAAATCTGGTTGTTAAAATGTTATATGAGAAAAAGCAGTCTATTTAAAAAGGAGAAAGATGCTGCTGTAGATGTAAAATTTCATGAAATTACTTGAGAGATATTATGCCTAATTTCGCAATGGAACCTGGAAAAGGGTGAGAGACAGGGTGAGGAGTACTCAGGTTTGAATTCCTAGAGTGTGCCAGGCACGGTTTTAGGTGCTTTCATGTATGACCTTCGTTAATCTTTCTTATTGCCTTGTGAGGGAGGTATTGCTAGCCCTGTTTTACAAGTAAAAACATGTCAGTGAGGTCTCACAGCTAGTTAAGGCAGTAGAACTGAGTTTCAATCTCAGGTCTGATTAATTTCAATGTCTCTTTCTCTGTATTTACTGCCTCTAACAAAAACGGAGTCATTCTCCTTAGATAAAGGGCAAGAAGAACAGTGAGAGGCACCAAAGGGAGTGAGTATGATAAGAGAATAAAGAAGGCAGAACTAATTAAGTCATCAAATGATAAAGAAAAATACTGGTGGTAGAGGTTTTAGATCAGTGTTCTCCACATGAGAACTTCGGGGTTGGGGGGATGGGAAGGGATGTAAGAGCTGCAGCACAGAACCAGCCCCTATCGGAGCTGTTCTCTGGAGGGCCTCTGAAGGTCAAGGAAGTTACATAGAACAACACAGAACATAGAGCCATTGCAGCTTCACACTCCTGCAATCACTGTAGCTCTGCTCTACTGCTCATTTAGATGAATGTGTGTAAAACTTTCAATGATTTAAATGTAGAGATTCACAAGTAAGAAAAATAACTATTACAATAAGAAGAGGACATGTATTTATCTAGATCTTTCTAACCTAAAAGAAACACTTCAAATTAACAGCTGGAACATAAACTCTTGCGTAAAAACAAGGCCTCTTTTTGTAGCCAATTATCAATCAATGTCCCTTCTTATCCAACCTGATGAAGCCACTTAAATCAGATGTCATTTCTGTAACTTCATGCAGCTTCATTATTAGGACTGTTTACATGCATCACCCTATTCATTCCAAGAGTTTCTCTTGAATTTTACTTCTAAATTAAAGCAAAGCAGGATAATAGTTTAAGAAAAATGCATTATTCTGATTAGATATTTTCTGATTTAAAACTGAAAAAACCTCAAGTGCGAGAGAGGTTTATTTATTCTGAATATGTAATTGTGAGGTGCTGAGAGGGCAGAGATTTTGAAGACAGAGAAACAGATTCAAATCCTAGCTCTCTCACCTACTGTAAAAGTTACCATGGAATTAACCGAGAAATGCCAGGTCTAGCTCCCAACCCGGCCTCTGCACACAGGGAGCCCTTAGTATATAGGTTAAGAGAAAGTAACACATGGCTGCTCATGTCACACACAGATTTTAAACCATTATAATGATATAGAATCATTAAAATGGCAACAGTGACAGCTGGGCAACAAACAAATTCAACCAACCAAAGTAACGTGCTATGGTTGAAACAGCACCAGACAGAGCTGGGAGACGTGGACTTTAGTTATATTTCGACCATTACTCAGCCAGCCACCTGGAGACAAGTCACCTCCAGCCCCTGCCTCCTCCTGTAGCCTCTTCCATCATAGGAAGGGGTCGGGGTAGGACTGTCTTGGGGCTTCCTTCTAGCTCTCGGGTTCTGCTACATGGTACCGGGGACATGAGAAAGGGCTGAAGGAGAAAATGTGTAAAGTGATAAAAACTGCCTGCCATTAGTTCTATACGGAAAGGACGGAGGTGAAAAAACTCCAGCCTGCAAGCATTCAACTGTGATCCCGAGCTCTCTGGTGTCTAAAATGCCACAACCAGAGATGCTGGTAGAAACTCACTTTCTAGAGTATTCAGAGGTAAAGAAGACAGTGAGCACCGGAGATGATGAATGTCAAGGATGATGATTACACCTTGAAACAGGGTACCAAGCTGAATGGCCCCGAGTCAAGGCCACTCTACCTCCAGATACAGACAGGTGGAAACTAGGGGGCTTTCAAACACCAGAAAATGGGACAAAGAATGATGCTTTAGTCGCTGTATCTACTTCCTTCTTAAAAATCTGATACAGATAATTCAAACAGATGCTTTAAAGAATGTTTCAGGTCTAACTTACCTGGAAATTTGCTTTTATTCCCTTCCTGTGCTCTTCACATCATTAAACCAGGCAAACCGAGCTTACCTTTATGCAATGTTTATGACCCTCGTATTTCATCTAGCAACAACTGGACTGGTCTCTTTACAATGGTAAACTAATAGCCAATAGCTCAGAATAGCCAGAACCCAACACTCTTAAAAAGCCTAGAATAAAAACAATTTATTGAACTACTGTTCCCACCCAAAATATGAGCAACTAAACACACTCCCCTTCCCCATTTCTATATTCTTTCTTTCTTTTTGGCGGGGGGGATCCTTTATAAATTTACTGTACCTTTATTGGGTTTTTTTGAATTTTATTTTATTTATTTTTTTATACAGCAGGTTCTTATTAGTCATCCATTTTATCCACATCAGTGTACACATGTCAACCCCGATCTCCCAATTCATCACACCACCACCAGCACCCCACCCCACCCCCACCGCTTTCCCCCCTTGGTGTCCATACGTTTGTTCTCTACATCTGTGCCTCTGTTTCTGCCCTGCAAATCTATCTTTTTGACTTGGAAAGGAATGAACTTCAGCTGCCATTTCTACTCTCAGAAAAAAATAAGGAAGGGAGAAGGCCTACAACACACAACTAAATAAGAGACAAAAATAAACACGCTTCCGCTTTAACTGGCAGAGAAAGTCTGTTTGCTCTAGTCTAACCCTCAGTTCACATGCAAGCTAGCAGCCGTGGGATGGCCACCAGCCCTGTGAATTTATGGCTTCAATCGGTGAACTTCCTTCCACAAGGTCCTACTAAGCCCTCACACTTTCCTCACCTTGGCCGGGTGCCTGGCTCCCATGATGACAGCTAGCACTCCTCCACATGGCCCCTCAGCCCTCGAGGCAGCTGAACCCCTTATCAAACTGACCCTTCCCTTCAGGGAGCTGTGAATCTCACAAACTGTGCTGAGAAAGGGGGGATCAGAAACAGAAGACAGACCCCCATTCTTTCCTGCCCCTGGAACAAACGAGTGTCAAGAACAAAAGCTTGTCAAAGCCTCATCCTGTTAAATGACACTGAAACACAAAAACCAGGAACTGACTTTGGCTGATTTATAAGTTTACAATGGAACTTAACTTTTACTTTTTATCTTTGGGCAATTACCGAACTGCTGAATCTCAGTTTTCTTATCTGTAAGATGAAAACTGTAACAATACGACCTTCCAAGGTTGCTTGGAAGATATGTATGTCTGCCAAAAAAGATTTTAAAGGAATTATCATTGAAATAAGCGTTAAATCTTCTCAAGGTGAATAATTTGGGGAGCCGGTGTCCCCCAAGCAAGAGCTTCCAGGTCGGAGGATGGAAAGAGAAGCAGCACCTCATCTCTGGCTTCTGGCCCCGCCCCAAGGAGTAAGAGTGGCTCATTGCAGTAAGGACTCTTGGCGGGGAGTATATATTGTTGGAAAAGGTCCCCATCTGATCCCTAGCCCCATCCGCAACCCTGCTTTGGACAAAGATGGGATATCTAATTGTGACCGAGTTTTACTGACTTTATTGAGCTGGCACTAGTATTTGAAAGACTAAGAGCTGAAGCTACAACATTGCAGAGGGTTCTTACAATAGCTCTCTGGAGTAAATACCAGCCTCCCTATTTGAGAAAGAACAAAACTGAGGTGTGAAGCCTTGACGGGCACTGGAAGGCAGGCTGCAGAATTCCAAGGCCCATTTTCTTCACCCCGTGCTGATAAGTTCAGTTATTTAACGTGAGGAGTTGTAAAGAAGCGAAGTTCAGTTCTTCCCCCAAAAGAACATGGAGGAAGAAGGCAGAATTACATGAGAATAAGAGCCTTGGTCCTGCCCCAGGCTGACATCAGATAAGCCCGGAATTGGCCCGCCCATCAAGAACCCAAAAAAGGAAATTTGTAAAGGAGAAACTCCGTGATTGCTTAGGTAAATTTACTTCTGATAAGGTGATGCTTCAGATGGCTTCTCCGGTCCTATAACACCTCTCCAACTGAAGAGGGCTCAACAGATTTACAACCTGTGGGTTGGGCCTTATTCTCGGTCATTTCTGGACCAAAGGATATTGAAGAAGCAGTTAAAATGCTTTGGTTGCAAAGTCAGAGAATGACCAGGCCATCTTTAATAATGATAATTTTTAAAAACTTTAAAAGGTGGGGTTATTTTTGGTAAGACGATTCCTGGTCAGAGGTTGAGATAGTTGAGTGAGGGCCATCTCTCTCTCTCTCTCTCTCTCTCTCTCTCTCTCTCTCTCTCTCTCTCACACACACACACACACACACATGCGACCTTTATTTACACTCAGGGAAAGTACTATAAACAACGAAGTAAACAACGAAGGTGCGAGCCCAGCCCCCAGCCCTACCCAGGGGATTCCAGTGCTAGGTTCCTGCAGGAGGGCAGGAGGCCCCTGGCCTCCTGGCTTCTGCACACCTGCTCCCTTCTCCTCTCTCGCTGGCTGGCCTCTGCTTACACCTTGCTCCATACTTCCTGATGATACCAGTCATTTATTTGTTCACTAATTTATTTAACATAAATAGCACTTACTGGTAGAGAAGACAATGTTTTAAAGGCACTATAGAAATTAATTCATTAAAGCAAAAGGATCTGAGGTGGAAACTATCTTTTTTTGATGAAGAAGATGGGGCACAGAGAAGTAACTTGCTTAAGCTCACACAGCTTCCACATGACTACAGCCGGCTTCTGGCACTTCTCCACATCATGATGTTTTAGCTTCAGATCCCAGGACTGTTGCTATTTGCTATTAAACTGTCCAGAGTGAATTAACCACCCAGCCACGTGTAATACTAGAAATAGCACACTGCCTGTATTCTTGTTATCATTACTCATAATTAGCACAAGCACATTCCAGAGATAAAAAGATGAGCCCCAGTAAAGGTGATGAAGTTAAGAAGTCTGGGATTTTGATTCTGTTTCTCCCTCTAATATCACAGTACTATATTTTGATTCTATGACGCATCTCCAAACTTGGGTTGCCATCTTACAATCACTGCTGGCTAGGTGGTGGTTCTGCTGTATCCTCATTTCCTGTGCATACTCATTAGAACTTGTAGTTTGGAAGAAGATCCTGGAGACAACGGTAGAGCATTCCTAAGAAATGCTGTCTCAGCAATGCTCTTGATTGCTCAGAGGACATATTGTGTAGGAAAAGCACGGACATCTACAGCTGAGTGGCAAAATAAAGCAGAAGAGTTCAACTTGGATTGTAAAGAAGACTGAGAAATACCTAAATTTGTTTCACATATATTTTCTTGTTTCTATGGCCCAAGAATGGAAAATCTACGTCTAAGTAAGTCTCAAAGAGCTTATTTCGCAAGTATAAAATAAAACCGTAGGTGACAAAAAGCACTGCTACAGTTTATTTGGCATCTGTATTCTTTCTTAACTATATATAAAATAACAGTGCCTTTTACAATTGATAATTTTGTAAGATTCAATGAAATACAGAGCTAGTAATCATAACTAGCAGAAGCTGTATCAAAGACTTCAGAGACATTAGGACCCCAGTTCCTACAGTGTCTTTGAAAGAGACAAGGCTCCTCTGAGGAAGCCTAGAGGTGCAGAAGCAAGACCTCAGATAGTATGCATTTAAATACACAGAAAGCAGTACTTACTGTAACTAAGACTATTTTAAAATTTTTTTCCCAAAATTCGCAAAAGAGTTTGGGCTCTGGTAGCCCAACTCCGTGGACAACCGTGATTCACCATTCTCCTCTGTAAAATGGAGATAACAGTGTTTATCTCTATGCTGCTGCTGTGGGGATTAAATAATCCAGCTAAAGAAAAGCACACCACCTGGTACAGAGTAAACACTCAATAAATGTTAGGCTGCTACTAACAGTCACCAGTCAAGAAAACACAGCTTCGAAAAAAAAAAAAAATGGAAGAAGCAGATGAGGAAAGCTGCTACCTTGACCCAGACTTCTGTGGTCGTGTTCTCTATTTGGTGACTGCTCACCCAGACACAAGCAACTGTTTCAATAGACAGAGGCCTTCCCTTATATCCAGAGATGAAAGCAGCCCCCACTGCAGCTTTATTTCTCCGTTTCTGTAATCAGACCCAAATCTGAAAGGGTTCCTTCTTCGGACACAAGCCAACCCACATGGCAAATCTCTCCATATACAGCCCACCCTCCCAACCCCGTACAGAAAGAAAAGTGCTCTGAGAGTCATCTGGAGAGACAATGTACCAATATTTTTGCTTGCATTCCAAAATATAGCAAACTTCCTGTCCCTGCTGCCGCCTACCGAGTTCCTTGGAAAGGTCACTGTCACAGCGCTGCGGGCAGTTCACAAACTAGCCCCAGAAGGCAATCCCGTGAGGCTGAACCCCGCTTCTATCCATTTTCACGGCAGGTGCAAACTGTAATTTCTTTTGGCAGAAGAAACCCCTCTGAAGTGGCTAGAAGCAGCCTTGCCAACTACTAAATTACTGAACTGCTACATGAAAACCATTATTGACCTATCTTTTAAAAATAAAAATCAGTATTGAAAATCTGTCGTTCTATTTAATATTGCTAAGTAAACTATTTTATGGCTTTATATAATGCCCGTTACCCTTTGTATCACAACTACGACAGTATTTAACAGGTAGTACTCAATTTTTATATTCATCACCATAAAGTATGAAGCTAAGCTATTTAGAACAAAATGATTTTCTTAACAACCTGAAAAGCTAAGTATACCAAAATAATAACTAAAGAACAGAAACCAATTTATGTGAATTCAGTACAAAAATTCCATTTCAGCTTTTCATTCAATGTGTGATATTTGAAGGTAGCTGAAGCTCTTTGAAATATAAAGGACATTTTAAGAGACACTGACACCCTTAAATTTAAAACATGCTATTTACAAAACAAGCGGCATCACTGCCTGCTGAACTAGGCATAGGTAAAACACTAAAAAACATTCTGTTTTAATGAAAACTAATAAATGACGTTGTAAGAAAACTTTGTAGCATATTATTTGAAGAGTAGAATAGACTGTGAAGTTTCCAAACTCAACTTTGATTTAGATGTAAATTTTCAGCATTTACAGCATATGGGATGTGGCAGTTTCCAAATCACCTGCATGTCTTAAGCTTTTGCCCTCTACTCAGTAGCTTTGTTCATTGTGCAGATAAGAGGCCGATGGAAAGAGAGATGCTTTCATTGAAAGATCCCAAACAAATGTTCTCAGAAAATGAAGATATTGTTCTAGAACAGAGACCAACTGTTCAGGTTAACAGAGCAAGAGTCTTCAGTACTACGCTGACTTGTATTTGCTACTGTAAAAGAGAACATGTGTATTCTTCAGCTCACAATAGCAGTAGGTTAAAAAAAGTTGAAATTAATCATTGTATGCCAGTAAGTAGATTCCCTCAAATGACCAAACATAAGACACAGAAGAGTGAAAAAAAGAATTCTTCTTAAAACTCTTCATGTAATTTCATGTGGATTGAGACACCAGAAATACTTCAAAGATAAAATAGCTGGGAAGCACAGAAAAGCCATCATTTGAAAGTAATCTATACAAAAACCAACGAAAAAGGGATCAACTCAGTAGACCCGAATGTAAGAGCTAACACTATAAAACTTTTAGAAGAACACAATAGGAATAAATATCTGTGCCCTTGGATTAAGCAATGGTTTCTTATATGTAACACCAAAGGCACATGACAATAAAAAACAGATAAACTGGAAATCATCAAAATTTAAAACATTTATGCTTCCAAAAACACCATCAAGAAAGTGAAAAGATAGCCCACAGAATGGGAGAAAATATTTGCAAAACATATATCTGATAAAGGGCAGGTATCCAGAATACATAAGGAACTCTTGTAATTCAACAACAATTTCCCAATTTAAAAATGGGAAAGAATTGAATAGTCATCTCTCCAAAGAAGATACACAAGTGGCCAACAAGCACATGAAAAGATACTCAACATCATTAGTCACTAGGGAAATGCAAATCAAAACCACAATGCGACACCGCTTCACATTCTAGAATGGCTATAATAAAAAAGACAATAAAGATCTGCGGAAATTAGAACCTTCATACATTGTTAGTGGGAAAGTAAAATGGTGCAGACATTTTGGAAAAGAGTCTAGCAGTTCCTCCACTGATTAAACATATAGTTACCATATGACCCAGCAATTCTACTTGTAGGCATATATCCAAGAGAAATGAAAATATATGTCCACACAAAAGACTGTATTTGAATGTTCATATCAGCAGTATTCATAAGAGCCAAAAGTAGGAACAACCCAAATGGCCACCAACTGATGAATGGATACATAAAATGTGATAAATCCATGCAGTGGACTATTAGTTAACCATAAAAAGGAACGAAGTGTTGATACGTACAACACGGATGAAGCTTGAAAACACGATGCTATGTGAAAGAAGCCAGTCACAGAGGGCCACATACTATATGATTCCATTTATACAAAATGTCTAGGACAGACAAATCCATACAGACAGAAAGACTGGTAGCTGCTGGCAGCTAGGGAGAGGGCGGGGTGGGAAGTGAGTGCTACTGGGTCCGAGGTTTCCTTTGGTAGCAATAAAATAGTGGTGATAGTTATACAACTCCCTGAATATACCAAAGACCACTGAATTGTACACTTCAAAAGAGTGAATTTTATGAGCTGCGAATTATTCATCAATAAAGCTGTTAGTAAGTTTTTTTTAAAAAGTCACCTATCTGTGCAAATAGCATGGAGCTCAGACGTAGGGCTGAGCCAGTTTCTTGTGAGCCTTGGTTTCTAACGGTGTTAACTGCTTGGCCTGGGCTAAGACAGAAGGCCCTCTCTGGCTTCAAAGAGGTAAGCCTATAATCAAGCCAGATCTCAAAACACAGCAACAATCCCAGAGCATATTTAGGAGTCACCAGAAATTTCACATTCTATCCTGGTTAAGGTATAGTCATCACATGAGGGATTAACTGTAAAGAGAGTTAATACTTCTAAAAACAAAAAGGAAACAGTAAAAGCAGCTGAACCAAGCTGCCCCTGTAAGTTTTAACCACCCAGCAGTGCCAGATCCCATCCCAGTTCTTTCCAACCAGCCCTTATGAATTAACCTCACACTGGCAAGGGAAAACTCTCTTTGTCTCTTTTCCTAGATGGACTGGTTCAGAAAATTCTATATTGAATGTGTATGTGCTTATATCACAAACATTTAAAAGGGTATAACTTTCAAAGATTAATAGAAGGCCCCATCGGGTAAGAAGTGTTTGAGAGGTAAAGGAAAACAGAGCAGCCCTCTTCAGCTGGCTAATCCCTATCTGTCCTTCAAGATTTAGCACAGGAAATAATTCCTTCTGGAAGCGTATTCTGCCTCCCTTCCCACTCATCAATCTGGACCCAACGGCCTGTATGTGACCCCAGAACACCTGTGCCCATGGATGGGAGCAAGCAACTGCCTGGGTGACATCTCCACCTGGATGTGCCATCAGCAAGTCAAGCTCAGCACGTCCAGCCCCTGACCTCATCACCTAGTCTCTCCACTACCCATCCCAAGCCTGCCGTTTATTCCTCATTTTGGAGAAGGGCATCACCACCTATATAGACTAATGGGATGCAAGTGGAAAAACCTACACTCAGTAGTAAGAAGGGTGAATTAAAGAATTTTTTAAAAAGATGTATAGCTTTCATTCAGGATCACACACACAAAATGGCCAAAGAACTATTATAGATCTTTCTAAGCATCTTTTAGGAACAGAAAAAATTTTACTACCTATGATCTATGTGTAAGACAGCTCATCAGAAATGCTTAACAGCCATCTGCTCCTCAAATGGAGGCATATAATCCCCCAGAGCGCCATCCACATGGAAGGAAGGAAGGAAAGGAAAGGAATAGTATAAATAGTCTTGTCAAAATTACTGCATATGGTATAACTCAGAATTCATGAATAATTTCTTGCTCTTGAATATAAACCAGAAATCTTCTGATGAAAGATGACTAAGTCAAGCTGAATGGCTGAAGCTAAAGACTCCTAGTTAAAACTGCCAAAGTTCTATGTAGAAATATGTGTACTTTGCTTTGTAAGATTCCAATGCACAATCACCTTACTATAGCATATTATTTCCACTTTCTAAAAATAGTTTAAAATCCCTACAGTAAACCCCAAATATTAAATTAGCGTATTTAATAATCCCAGAATCAAATCATATGGTCTTAAGCTAGATTCATTTTTCTAGCAAAAAATATAAGATCATAGTAGCACGATAGAAATTACTCTCACAAATTATCATTTCAGTTGCAAAACCGTGTTATCCCAGGAAATGTAGTGTTGACGTAAAATGCATATTGCTCATCAAAAGAACTGCTCTAAATTTTAAATCATGCTCTGCCACAAGGGTACCACAGCCTTCAAATTAATTCAAATAGCAGACAGGGACATTGAAACAGTGATACACAGAGCTGTGCAGCAGAAATTTCTAATGATACAAATACAGTAGTAACTATTCCTTTCAAAATACAGAGAGTGTTGATTCCTGATGCACCGTTAATGGTCACCAAAATATTCTCTCCATTTCTCAGACAGCAATTTCACTAATATATGTATGTATGTATACGATATCTACCTATTTATCTGTCGCAAATTCCCCATAATATGTATGTATGTATAAGATATATATGAATAAAACTATTCATCATTATTCTAGAATTCAAGGTTATCTACTGTGACAAAATTTTATTTTTCTGTAAACCAAAAGAATCATGCTGTTCATTTTCATGTTATTTCATAGAATCACCACATATCACAAGGCGAGGGGGGAGGTATTACCTCCACTTCACCTATAAATAGGATGTCCATGTAATCTACTGTCCAAACCAGGGCACTTCACAGAGTGAGAGAGGACACTATTAATAATTACTCTGGGACAAGAGACACAAACTGGGACTATCCTGGGCAAGCCGGGACCTTCCACATAGGAAACAAATTCAGAAAAGTTCCTTAATTTCTCAAATTCACACACAGGGTCAAGAGGGAATTGGGGTTGAAATCCATGTCTGACTGGAGACCAAAAGAATAACAATTTCCAAAAAAAAAAAAAAACCAAAACACAAAAATCAGCAGGAAGTCAACGAATGTAGTAGCAGTGCTTCTCTATTTGATACATTGCTATAATCGTGAGCTTATCAACGTGACTTGTATGAGGCTTCCTTCGTTGACTATTATTGCTTCCACCCACACCTTCTCAAATCCCCTAGCAATTCCTATAATTATGCCAGGTAAGTAATGCGGAAGTTAAATTTTCAAGACTCTGGGAAGATGAAACTCTATGAAGCGTAGAATGAAAACAGAAAAATCTAGCCCTGGTGAGTGTTACCAAGCACAATCTCACAACAGTAACTGGGCAGCAGTATCTTATTAAGAGATGTTTACTGTATACATCATCCCAGTAGGCTCAACTGCCACAAGCCATCAATGGCCCTGATTGTACTGAATACATAGAGAGCACTAAGTACATGCAACTTTGCTGCTTTTAAAACTATATATGCTGCCCCTATTACAAGCAGGCACAAACAGCAGTCACAACTGTTTCACACAGATTAACAGCATCCGTCACCATCTCATTTACATTCAGTAGGAAGCTATGAGTGAGTTTCTGATAATTCATTTACATTTACTACACAAATTATTCCTCCATGTTTTAGGCCAAAGAATCTCTGAATATGTACTACCAAATTTAAGACAATTTTTTTTCTGGCGGGATGTATAGCTCAAATAAGAAATAAGTTAACTTAGCTGTTTATCATTCAACTAAATTTTCAATTTTCAAATTTTACTTTTGTATATTTAAAAGCTTATTAAACAAAACCAAATAAATTTCTAAGTCATAGTCCTACCAGTATTATGATATACACTCCTTCTCTCAATATTATAAAAAAAATTCTTGGGCTTTACAGAAAAGCAAACTTTTAAAAAGAGGAAATATACACATTAATGTAACTTTTTCATTTCTTCTCATATCATATCAGTGTGGTGGTGAAGTCTAGAAAACTATATTTGTTTTACAGGAAAGCAATAAATGATTAATAACAACTTCTCTGGATTGGTACAGATTCAGTTCTCTTTCTTAAATCATCCAAATCTGCTGGAATAGTTGTAAAAATTGATATAATGCTAGTACTAAAAGACAAAGTACTAAAATTTAAATTTCTTGAGGTCAGGGGCCTTGTGTCAATACTAGTTTGTTCTTTCCATTTGCTTTATCCATCAAAGACATGTTTCTACAACTGCCATTTTTATTTCTGCAGACAGTTTTTAGTGACATTAATGAAAAGAGGTACTATGGATAATCCAAGAGACACACAATTGAATTTAGAAGTTATGTTGTTGAAATTCATTATGTGTGATTACTGAGGTGGTTTTGCTTTCCTGATTCTGTGTTATGTAGTGTGACACTAAATAATATAGTTTGTGTTGACCAAGTATACTCTGAGAGGGCACCGGAGAACCCAGCCTAGCATGAAAATTAAGCCATTTCACAAAGAGATAAGGCTACAAATAATCAAGAACTGCTCTACTGTATTTCTAAAGGGGGTTATCTGGAGAGCTCTCTTGCCTTGTTTTCAAAGAGATAGCTACCATTGATTAAACCACTGTTAAATGTGAGTGTACATAAGCCTGGTGCGTCCACATCAGTTCGTTTTCCAGAATCTATAGACATCTCTACTTTCACCTATGTAAATAAACAACACCAACCTCAAATAAAACTGGGTAAGAACAGATAGCTTAGGACAAGGGTTGTCGAGCACCAGAGAGTAAAAATTTTAGGCATGGTAGGCTTACACAATCTCTGACGCAACTACTCAACTCTGCTATTCAAGTGCAGAAGCAGCCAGAGACAGTATGTGAACGAACGGTATGGCTGGTAAAACTCAGTTTACTAAACAGGCAGCGGGGCAGACCTGGCCACAGTTGGTGCTCTCTGGTGGGGGGAACCCAAGTAAAGCGAAATGAGATTTGTGTGAATGGCACAGAGTTCCACTTCTGAGAAACGTTCTTCACCACTTCCCACCCCAGGGCACTGCCACCCCCTCCGTCACGGAGAAAATCCCAACTTGCAGAATGCTACCTAGCCAACTGATGATTGTAAGATAAAGTAATAAACTTCCAGGATGGGGTGTTGCCTTTCCCCTTCTAATGCCATCAGTGACTGTGCCCCGCTACGGTGGCCATGTACTGTGCAGTGACAGGACACGCTAATTCATGGTTCTGAGTCCTTGGCTTCAGGCAACAGGTGGGCAGATAACAAACACTGTGAAATTACGTGAAGAACTTTGTGTTTGCGCACATGTCGATTTGCAGCTTTCATCAGATCCCCAAGAAGTTAGGCAAGAACCACCGCTAATGTTGTTCTAATCAATACACAATGTGAAAATACTGCCCGGTAGAGATATGTATTAGTGGGGAGGGTATCTGTTGGTGTTGGAGCCTAAGTGTGACCACAGGCCCTGACTGCATCTCTTATGTTCTTTCTTGTCACCTTTGATGGCACCAACCTGTTTCTGCTCGGTTTCCAAAGTGCTTGCTGTGTCACACTGTAACCATAAAATACACTATTCCTCAGTCAAGGGAAGGGATTTGACTACAAGTGTGGACTTTCTGACAGATGGACATCAGAAGCAGAGCCTCTCTGGAAAGGCTGGAGCTTCATCAAGTCTCACCCCAAGGTAAGTGAAGGCTCTGACTATACATATGGGTTTACATATAGAAATACACACACACACACACACACACACACACAAACACACACACATATGCATAGACCATGGAAGGCAATTAAGGAACAAGCATTTTAGATGCCAAGAAGGAAAAATGAAGACAGTTCTTACTTGGCTTTTACATGTCAACTTCTACCCTGAGTCTTTCTTGTTGGGAGGACGGGGCAGGAAGACAACAAACATTTAAAACAGAAAACCTCCCTCAGCTGGTAATTCCCAGTGTCCAGTTTAGTTCCCATCCTCTACTAACAGTTCTCTGGGGCCCTGGTGGTTCTCTTTACTTCAATTAGTGCACCCAGGCCTACTCCTGGTACCCTGCCTACGAGTGGTTCAATTTTTAATAAAGATGATCAACAGAAGATTCTCTTATTCTGTAATGTGCAATATGAGTGGGGGAAAAAACTCCTCGTTGGTCGGAAAACTGAGAGAGGCAGGCGACAGGAGGGAAGGCAGGGCTCCAGAACCGGCTGGCAGCTCGCTGCCCGTCTTCCCAGCTGTGTGACCTTGAGCATTATTCCCTTTCTCTCAGCCTCTTGTTCCTGGTAGGTAGCCTGACGTCAAAGAGCTATTATGAGAACTAAATGAGATAATGTATATAAAGTATTGTACCATAACCAGCACTGTAATTACCCTCAATAAATGTTAATTATAATCATCGTCCAGGAGTAAACACCAATGGCTTTGCTTGAGGAATAAGGAAGTTGCTTTTAATAGTTTTTTGTGTCTGTGACAAGAAGGTAAAAGGTATAGCTTCCTTCTTTATTTTGCAACCATTCATGATACAGTGCTAACAAAAAGTGGAAGCCTGACAAATACTCGTTCACCTCAGCTGTGAAGACCAGAATTTTTACCATCACTACTATTGTAATTCTGCAGTTTCCTTCAAAGAAATAATGGTGACATGCATTAAACCAGATTTGTTTTTTCATTTTCCTGTTAAGTGCATAGTCTTGAAGGGAGGAGGGTTTATTTGTGGTAATCACATATGTCTACACGAAAAGATTAAAAAGTGAGTAACTTAGATGTAGACTTCGATGGAGGTCAGGCAGGCAGGAGCACAAGAACCTTTTAAGAGAATGGAGAAGAGAATCATCATGTCTCCTTAGGTACGCGCCCCGGCCAATGGGGAAAAGTGCTATTAACTACTCCCTTTGCCAGTAATCGGAGCTATAAAAAGAGTATCATTAGAGCAAGGTTAAGCCCGTATCTTTCTGTCTGAGGCACAACCAGTTAGAAAATCTTATAAGGTATTCTAATTTTCTGAGTACTCAGCAATCTTAGTGTCAATCAACTTATAACTGATCTTTAGTTCGAACTACAGTAGCTATCCTTGGCAATACTTTTTCCTCCATGCTGGGTCAGAAAATTGGCCGAAATCCTACTGCAAAATCTAAAGGCACCTTTTAAATTACTAAATGCAAGTCAGTGATTTTGGAGTATGAAAAAGCTAGACTCCGTTTAAGTGATTAATTCAACACCTATGTCAACAGTTACTTAAAATTATTTAAAAGTTAAAATAAACTGCTAAAAAAATACGCTTTGGGGTTGCGATATTTGGAACCACAAGCTTATTAACCTTGATCTTTTACCATCATGAGCACAGGTTCTATTCCCTCCTGATCAATGTTACTCACTCCTGTGGCCTGTTTTATGACCAACAACTTTGAAATCTTCCAACACTATTTCTCTAGCCCTGAACTCTCTCAAGATGTAAGCCATGATTTGTAATTTTTTTCTGAAGGGAATTTCCCTGAAATAAATACCTCAAGCTCAACATATCCACCAATTAGCACAACAGTCACTGGAGTCATATTCCCAGCCCATGGCAAGACTGCACATCTCCACGCTCCTGAACGTTAGGTGTGGCCGTGGGATTTGCCACCAACAATGAAATGTAAGAGGGACGTGAGGGGCATCGCTTCTGGGTAGAATCTTTAAGGGGCCAGTGCGTGATAGGCCGTATTCTGTCTCCTTCCTCAACAGGTGTGGAAGCATAAACACGGGCTTCTGGGCCCGGGTCCTGCAGGCAGGATGAGGACATACAGGAGAGCCCTTGGCCACCTTGTGATAAACACGTAGCACAAGGGAGAAATAAACCTCCGCTGTTTTCAAAGACTGACATTTTGTAGTGGTTACTGCAGCCTCACCGGGTCTACCCTGACTAATGCACTCACCCGCAATCTGCTCCTTCGTCTGGGTTCATACCTCTGACAAAGATATCAGCCCCCCAGGAGCCTCAGGACTCCTGAGTGCTTCTCTCCTCCTCATATCCCATCTATCCAATCATCAGTCCTGGAAATCTCACCTTGAAAATATTTCCAGGATATCACCCCCTCCTCTCCACTCCCACTTTAGGTTTGGCTGCAGGCCATCTTTCTCCCTGATTATAACTCCATAGCTTCCAAATATTGTCATTCTATAATTCTAAATTTTTCCTGCTCTAAATGACACCAGAACGATCGTTCTAAAATCTAAATTATTGGGCCCTTCCCATATGGAAAGCCGTCCAACATTTCCCCTCGGTTCATATTAACAGACATTAGAGGAGAACTTCTGTGACCAGGGACCGTGCTAGGAGCACAGGAACAAAGATGAGCCCTTTGCCTACACACTCATCTGCGGCTGTGACGCGGCGACACAGCTGGTTGTAGAAGGTGTTGCTCAATACTAGGATTGGGTGAAATATGAAGTCTGTGAGATAATTGATTCCTAAAATAAAAACTGGAGTGGACTCAAGTTTCTCTATGAAAACTTGACTCACAAACTCTAGTAGGTTTTCTTGAGACAGAATGGGATGGAGTTGATCATTAGCTGGGCAAGGAAGTACACGTGGCCCAAGATTCTACACTGAGCCTCTCCAGAGACTGCTCTTGATATCAGTAGCTCACACGTTATGAGAAAAAACTCCTTGTTGGTCTGAGAATTGGGAGAGGTAGGCTAAACATCTCACTCTACTTCATTATTTACTGTTTCATTCTGAAGTGCATCAAATTTGGGGACCTGAGTGGATTCTGCTGCAGTGGAGTCTGTTATAACACCATGTGTTATTTGTGTCCTAGAAGGCAGGGGAAAGGCTAAGAGCCAGCAGCTAAGCCACAGGATAAAGGTCCAACCTCAACATGTGACAGCTCTTCAAGATCTGCTCCCCACTGCCTTTTGGGCCTCATCTCCTACCACCCCCTTCCATGCCTCTGTTCAGGATGTTCCTAACCTCTGTCAGGAAGAGCATCCTCTCTTCTAAACCCACTGGAACCCTACTCACTCGTCAGTGTCTAGCTCAGCAGGCCAAAAGTCCAAAATCAAGCTGTCGGCAAAAGCCTGTGCCTCCTTGGGAGGCTCTAGGGGAGATTCTGTTCACTGCCTCTTGCAGCCTCTGGCGGCTGCAGGAATACCCTGGCCTGTGGCTCTATCACTCTAATCTCTCCCTCCTCTTCTGTCTGTCTCAAACCCCCCTCTGCCTTTCTCTTCGAATGACAGATGTCAGTGAACTTAGAGCACACTTATGTAATCCAGGATGATTTCATCTCAAAACTGTCAATTACATCTGCAAAACCCCGTTTTCCAAATAAGGTAACAAACCAGTTACCACTTCTTTCCATGCCCAGAACTTGATAAAAGGTCAGAAGGTGAAGAATAGAGTATGTACACCTGTGTGTGTCCGGGGGTGGAGCTTGCAAATACTTTAGGGATAAGCTGGAGTGTCCAGAGAGCTCTGTGGCAGAGTCACTCAGACAGGATTTCTGATCCATCTGGTGGACATCCGGTGGTCCTACTAGACCCTGTGAAATGTACAATGGAAAGAGAAGACAGGATCCTGGCTCTCAGATGGCTCAGAAAGACACCTAAAAAGAGAAGTGATGAAACTTTTAAACACACCCAACTCCAACTTCATAAAGCTTGGAGGACTTTACGGAATGCACAATTGAGATTTTGTTGTAGTTCTGCAAAAAGGTCTTACAGTAGAAAAAGTCTCAAAGAATAATTAATCTCTGTATGAATTCTCTTCTCACACTTATTTCTCCTTTTTTTAAGCAGAAAGTCTGGGACATTGAGATATCAGGTCCACATTTCCCTACATTTTTCCTAAAAAGATTTAATTTTGCTCCTTGCATGTGAAATTAAGAGGAATCAGGAAGACAATGCCATCCACGATTTGCGGGGAGGTAAGGAAAACATTAAGAGAAATTTACTTTAAGCCTTTAAAAATGAACAGATGTGGGTCATAATGGGATTTTTAAGCAATAAACACAGATATGCATTAAGAATAGTGTGTGAAATGTGCTCCTTGTCCAAAAAATAATGGGGTAAATACACTTTCAATTAATCAAACAGTTAAAAAGATGAGCACAACTTGCAAATGCTTCTGAAATTTTGCAAGGCACATACTCTCTCTTTTACACACACACACACACACACACACCAGCCTAGTACAGTATCATTTTAAAACAAATTCTTCCCTGGAGACAACTTATTGCCAAAGCATCTGGACTATGCTTCCAGAAGGCATTTAACAAGTTACTATCATTTCCCAGACTCAACAGGGTAGCACTGGCTTTAAAATGAATTAAAATTTTATTTAGAAAAAAAAATCTCAGACCTCCCACAGCTATTGGAAAAGAAGAGTAAATCAAGGTTAGGGACAGTTCTAGCCACAACTTCTTTTTAATAAAAAGAATTTTAAAAAAATAATTTTTAAAAAAATCTGTTTTCAGATTTCATTAACCTACATGTTTTTACATCACAGCCCAAGGCAATCCCTAAAAGACAGGTGTGGATGAAGTGTGTCTTTTCTACTGTTAAAGAACAAAACTTTGACAATGATATTCAATTTAATAAGCATACTTTTGAATAACTGGGCTGGCACAACAGTCCGAAAGAAAATAAAAATCTTACGTCATATACAAAATTAATTCCAGATGGACTAAAGACTTAAATTTTTAAAATTGTGGGGTTTTTGTTTGTTTTTTTTTTGTGCGGTACACAGGCCTCTCACTGTTGTGGCCTCTCCCGTTGCGGAGCACAGGCTCCGGACACGCAGGCTCAGCGGCCATGGCTCACAGGCCCAGCCGCTCCATGGCATGTGGGATCCTCCTGGACCGGGACATGAACCCGTTTCCCGTGCATTGGCAGGCGGACTCAACCACTGCGCCACCAGGGAAGCCCTAAAAAAAATTTTTTTTCAATCTTCCTAGAATATCTAAGAAAATGTATATACAATCTAGGAGTCACTTTCTCAGCCAAGAGTGAAAACACAGGATAAAGAAACTTGTCTAGGAGGAAACAAGATGGTGGAGTAGAAGGACGTGCTCTCACTCCCTCTTGCGAGAACACCAGAATCACAACTAGCTGCTGGACAATCATCAACAGGAAGACACTGGAACTCACCAAAAAAGATACCCCACATCCAAAGACAAAGGAGAAGCCACAATGAGACGGTAGGAGGGGAGCAATCACAGTAAAATCAAATCCCATAAGTGCTGGGTGGGTGACTCATAGAGTGGCGAACACTTATACCACAGAAGTCCACCCACTGGAGTGAAGGTTCTGAGCCCCATGTCAGGCTTCCCAACCTGGGGGTCTGATAATGGGAGGAGGAATTCCTAGATAATCAGACTTTGAAGCCTAGTGGGAATTGATTGCAGGACTTTGACAGGACTGGGGGGAAACAGAGACTCCACTCTTGGAGGGCACACACAAAGTAGTCTGTGCACATGAGGACCCAAGGGAAGAGGCAGTGACCCCAGGGAAAACTGAACCACACCTACCTGCTAGTGTTAGAGGATCTCCTGCAGAGGCAGGGGGTGGCTCTGTTTCACCATGGGGACAAGGACACTGGCAGCAGAAGTTCTGGTTAGTACTCCTTGGCATGAGCCCTCCCAGAGTCTGTCATTAGCGCCACCAAAGAGCCCAGGTAGGCTCCAGTGTTGGGTTGCCTCAGGCCAAACAACCAACAGAGAAGGAATCCAGCCCCACCCATCAACAGTCAAGTGGATTAAAGTTTAACTGATCTCTGCCCACCAGAGCAACAGTCAGCTCTACCCACCACCAGTCCCTCCCATCAAGCTTCTTAGATAGCCCCATCCACCAGAGGGCAGACAGCAGAATCAAGAAGAACTACAATCCTGCAGCCTGTGGAACAAAAACCACATTCACAGAAAGACAGACAAGATGAAAAGGCAGAGGGCTATATACCAGATGAAGGAACAAGATAAAACCCCAGAAAAACAACTAAATGAAGTGGAGATAGGCAACCTTCCAGAAAAAGAATTCAGAATAATGACAGTGAAGATGATCCAGGACCTCGGAAAAAGAATGGAGGACACTAAACCAGCTCTACAACAAATGCTAAAGGAACTTCTCTAAGTGAGAAACACAAGAGAAAAAAGGACCTGCAAAAACAAACCCAAAACAATTAAGAAGACAGTCATAGGAACATACATATCGATAATTACCTTAAACATGGATGGATTAAATGCTCCAACCAAAAGACACAGGCTTGCTGAATGGATACAGAAACAAGACCCATATATATGCTGTCTACAAGAGATCCACTTCAGACCTAGGGACACATATGGACTGAAAGTGAGGGGATGGAAAAAGATATTCCATGCAAATGGAAATCAAAAGAAAGCTGGAGTAGCTATACTCATATTAGATAAAAGAAACTTTAAAATAAAGAATGTTACAAGAGACAAGGAAGGACACTACATAATGATCAAGGGATCAATCCAAGAAGAAGATATAACAATTATCAATATATATGCACCCAGCATATGAGCACCTCGATACATAAGGCAAGTATAACAGCTCTAAAAGAGGAAAGTGACAGTAACACAATAATAGGGGGGAATTTAATACCTCACTTACACCAATGGACAGATCATCCAAAATGAAAATAAATAAGGAAACAGTATCTTTAAATGACACAGTAGACCAGATAGATTTAATTGATATTTATAGGACATTCCATCCAAAAACAGCAAATTACACTTTCTTCTCAAGTGCACACAGAACATTCTCCAGGATAGATCACATCTTGGGTCACAAATCGAGCCTCTGTATATTTAAGAAAACTGAAATCATATCAAGCATCATTTCTGACCACAGCGCTATGAGATTAGAAATGAATTACAGGGAAACAACGTAAAAAACACAAACACCTCGAGGCTAAAGAATACATTACTAAATAACCAAGAGATCACTGAAGAAATCAAAGAGGAAATCAAAAAATACCTAGAAACAAATGACAATGAAAACACGAGAATCCAAAACCTATGGGATGCAGCAAAAGCAGTTCTAAAAAAGACACATGCACCCCAAAGTTCATTGCAGCACTATTTACAGAGCCAGGTCATGGATGCAACCTAAATGCCCATCGCCAGATGAATGGATAAAGAAGTTGTAGTACATATATACAATGGAATATTACTCAGCCATAAAAAGGAACAAAATTGAGTCATTTGTTGAGATGTGGACGGATTTAGTCATACCGAGTGAAGTAAGTCAGAAAGGGAAAAACAACTATGATATATTAATGCATGTACGTGGAACCTGGAAAAATGGTACAGATGAGCCGGTTTGCAGGGCAGAAGTTGAGACACAGATGCAGAGAACAGACGTATGGACACCAGGTGGGAAAACCGTGGTGGGGTGGGGATGGTGGTGTGCTGAATTTGGCGATTGGGATTGACATGGATACACTGATGTGTATACAATTGATGACTAGTAAGAACCTGCCAAACAAACAAACAAAGAAAACAACTAATACTAAACTTTCATTGGGTTATTTGTGTGGAATTATATTAATATAAATGTTTCAGACATTACATGAAATTTCTAAGAAAAGAAAAAAGACACTTGTCTAAGTAAAAATTTTAAACTCTTGAGTGGATACATATAACAAACAAAGTCAACAGATAAGGTAAATGTAAATAAGAAAAAAATCTCTATAATAATATAAACAGCACCTAGAAATTGGCAAGAATAAAATGACAACAGAAAAAGCAGCAAAAAATATGTCAATTTGCAGAAGAGCGAGTCTACATGATAAACAGACATTAAAAGGGCACAAAAATCACTAATGGTCAGGCAAATGCAAATTAACATAGCAGATCTCATTTTATGTCCATTAGTCTGGCAAATATTTCTTTTAAATTTTATAACATCTAATGGTTGTCACAGATTTGGAGAAATGGTATTCTCATACATCAGTGATGGAAATGAGAATTGTTACCGACTTTTTGGACAGCATTTGGGCAACCGCTGTTAAATCGGGTCCACTTCTGTGAATTGGGTTCTGATATTGGGATAGAAGACCCACTTTCCCTAAATACTTTTTTCTAAAAAGATTTCATTTTGGTCCTTGCATGTGAGATTAAGAGAATCAGGAAGACAGTGCCATCAAAGATGTTTGGGGGAGAAGTAAAAGATATGTGAGAGAAACCACAGACTTTTATAAAAATAATGAACAAATTAACAACATTATATACATGGAGGCTTAGTGAGACCAATAACTAGGAACAAGTTGAACACAAAGAAGAATGAATATACCCGTACCATGGACTATTATGCAGCTGTTAACAAAGAATGAATTTATTTTACACCAGATGATTTAGAAAGATTCCCATGAGTGACATAAACAAGAAGCCAAGAAGTATGTATAATACACAAGTATGTATAATAGAATCCTGTTTTTAAAAAGCAATGACAGAATTTTGTTTCCGTATTGTCTTCGAATCAAGGTTGGTTGGATCCATGGATGCAGAACTCATGGATACAGAGGGCCACTGTACTACGGCCATTTTACTATGCGGACTTGAGCATCCACAGATTCTGGTATCTGCGGGGGTTTTGGAACCAATCCCCTGCAGATACTGAGGGAGGACTGTAAATCTAACGTCAGTGCAGAATTATATGAGTATAGAGGAAATATGAAAGATACTCCTGGATTATTAGAGTGGATTGTGTGGGTAGGCAGGGTTGGATTGGAGGAATGGGGGTTGATGTGAAGGGAGAAAGCAAAAAAACAAAAGTGGTAGATAAAATGCCTTGTTTCTGTAAAATTATAAGAGTGCAGGGGAGAAAGAGAATAGAGGATGCAAGAGAGGACAGTCACCAAGTTATCTTAGGATGGTGGGACCTCAGATTATCTTTAGTTTTAAAATATTTCCATGCATTCAAATTTTTAATTGTGAATACATGATGTTTATAATTGGGAGAAATGAAGTGTTGTTTCATTGTGACAATTTAAAAAACTAAATAGACTATACATGATATTTATAACTTAGTTCATATATTTCTCCTCTTCCCTCCCCCTCTAGTGTCCATTAGCACGAAACTCCTCAGATACTACTGTATTCAACTGTATACAACCTGCTCAGATTGATATCTTCCCAACAGGGTCAAGAAAAAAGACAGAAGACTGGGGGGAGGGGCAAGTACAATTCACAAGCTACCTGATCCCCTGTGAAGTTAATTTGAGGCTGCTTCTTTGGCGCTAAAAGATTCTCTTAAAGTCATCTTGTACTGTGCTTTCAGCAACTGTCACCTCAAGCCTCTTTAAAGACAACTATTTATAGAGTCCTCAGGTGCCAAGTTGGCAGTGGGATACGTATTTCATTCCCCCATCAATCACTGTCTATACGTACAAAGAATTAAACCGGGCTTTCCTTCTCTCTTACCTCCAGTTCCCTTCTTCTTAAACATTACTACATCAAAGTCGACATTTGCACAGATATTCAACAGAGGAAATGAAACGACATTCAAACTATCATGTTTGCTTCTCTCCTGGTCTTGAAGTTATCTGTGAATCTCTAGTATTTATTCTCTCACATCAGCACTCAGATTCTAAGCTTCAACAGGCTCTCAATTAGCCAAAACCCAATGCTTACAAGAGAGAGAATAGGAAATGGAATAGAAAACTCTACCTGCCCTAAATGCAGCACTTCAGGGTTCATTATAGATTACATGTAAAAATAATGAAATATTTTTATAAACTTGTCTATTCATTCTTAGTCTTTAAAACTGAATAGTAATGAACCTAGTTTGTCAGCTTAGTTTTATGCAATGCACAGGAATTTGTCAACAATGACGTACCAGTGGGAACTCTCCATGACATGAATTCAAATTCTGTATGTATAATTATAGTTACGAACACACAACATGGTTTTATCAAGATTTTCATGAGATTATTGACTGGCCACAATGCAACACTGAACATAACATTTAAATCCAATATCCAACTCGATGAAGAAAAGTAAATTAACCACACTTATTCACTTTCAGAAACAAAGGTAATACCTATTTATGAACATTAACTGGAAAAAATAGAACAGAAGTTTATAAAGTGATTAAGCCCACCTGAAACCTGGAGATTACTTATAAACATCCTGCAGAAAAACCAGGAATAAAGGACACTAGGATTTCAATTTTTTTACAGAAGCTTTAAAAAAACACTCTACCAAAAAACTAAACAAATAACTCATAAAATTCACAAATATGATAAAATTATTGAATTTATTCCACTAGTCATCAAAGCAATACAAATTAGAAAAAGTGCCAATTTTTAAATTAGCAAAGACTGAAAAACACCTATGATATTCAATGATGCACAATGATATTACTCATTCATTGTTAATGGTACAAACTTTCCCAGATACAATCTAGCAATACACATCAACAATCTAAAAAATAAATTTTTTTTAATCCTACTTCCAGGAATCCCAAATAATGAAATGATGTATAAAACTGACAAATTTAAGTATAAGGATAGCCTCAAAAACATAACACTCAAAACAACTAAATGTCTAACAAGTGGAAAATAGTCAAATAATGGTTAATTGGTAATAGAAGAATCACATTCAGTCATGACAATTTTATTTTCAAAGAATATTAATAATGAAAGAAAATGCTCATGATATATATAATGCAAAATTTTTAAAGTTTTACATATAGCTTGGTCTCACTTTTATATATATTCTCCATTTACATGGCATGCCTGCATAATAGGAAAATGTTAATAATGGTTTACAGGACTTTCCTGGTGGCACAGTGGTTAAGAATCTGCGTGCCAATGCAGGGGACACGGGTTCGAGCCCTGGTCCGGGAAGATCCCACATGCCGCGGAGCAACTAAGCCCGTGGGCTCCAACTACTGAGCTTGCGCTCTAGAGCCTGTGAGCCAGCACCGCAACGAAAAGTAGCCCCCACTTGCCGCAACTAGAGAAAGCCTGCGCACAGCAACAAAGACCCAACACGGCCCAAAATAAATAAATAAATATATTTTTTTAAAAAGGTTACATAACAAATTATATAACCTCTGGAATTAACACTGATATTCATTTCTGTCATTTTCTGTCTACATTTTCCAAATTCTCTATAACAATGATATCTGGGGGGGAAATAGTATGTTTAAAAAAAAACCCGCCAAGCCTCTCTGGCAAAAGAAACAGAGCAGGAAAAAAAGCACCTTTAAAAAACTGGACACGGCTTCCCTGGTAGTGCAGTGGTTAAGAATCCGCCTGCCAATGCAGGGGACACAGATTCAAGCCCTGGTCCGGGAAGATCCCACATGCCGCGGAGCAACTAAGCCCGTGTGCTGTAACTACTGAACCTGTGCTCTAGAGCCCGCAAGCCACAGCTACTGAAGGCTGCGAGCCACAACTACTGAAGCCCACACGCCTAGAGCCCATGCTCCGCAACAAGAGAAGCCACCGCAGTGAGAAGCCCGCGCACCGCAACGAAGAGTAGCCCCCACTCACCGCAACTTGAGAAAGCCCGCGCGCTGCAACAAACACCCAATGCAGCCAAAAAAAAAAAAAAAATTGGACAACTATCCCCATTGTGTATATCAGGTCTGGGGCAAAACCTGATAAGCAGACAAACCAAAAAAGAATGTGAGAGTGCCTTCTAAAAACAATTTCTTAGAGTATACAACTTTTCATGGCTTACTGATAACGTACCTCCACCTCTAATAAGGGGCCTCTTAAATAGAACTGCTTTAAGGTTTTAGCTCAAGGATGAAGAGAGAAAAGTAAGTTGGGGCAAGAAGTTCCTACTCTCTTAGCTAAGGAAGAACCTGAACAAGGAGATGTCAAGGAATTAGGGCCCAAAGCACTTTTGTTTTTTTCTTAAGATGCATAGTACCTTTATTTATTTATTTTAAAATTAATTTTTATTGGAGTACAGTTGATTTACAATGTTGTGTTAGTTTCGGCTGTATAGCGAAGTCAATCAGTTATACATATACATATATCCACTCTTTTTTAGATTCTATTCCCATATAGGTCATTACAGAGTACTGAGTAGAGTTCCCTGTGCTATACAGGAGGTTCTTACTAGTTATTTACAAGAAATGACTATTTTAGTAAGTTTTGAACAGGTGAAAAAAAGTAAAGAAAAGGCATCAAAGCAAAAATCTGAATGGCAAAAGCTGCTAGGCGGCTCCCAATATTCATTGCTCCCCTCTCCTGCAGTAAAAAACCCTGGGCACTGTGCCCAGTTAAGACTCCAGTTCTTTGCCTTCCTGCCCATATAGGAGTGTGTAAGTCCTGACCAATGAGATGTAAGTGTGGTGCAGTAAAACATACCCTTTTTCCCTTCCTCCTGTCTGGGATGCAGACACGATCGCTGGAGCTCTAGCAGCCACTGAGAACCATAAAGTCAAAACTACCTTTGAGGGGCTTCCCTGGTGGCGCAGTGGTTGGGAGTCCACCTGCCGATGCAGGGGGTGCGGGTTCGTGCCCCGGTCCGGGAGGATCCCGCGTGCCGCGGAGCGGCTGGGCCCATGAGCCATGGCCGCTGGGCCTGCACGTCCGGAGCCTGTGCTCTGCAGCGGGAGAGGCCGCGGCAGTGAGAGGCTCGCATACCGCAAAAACAAACAAACAAACAAACAAAAAACTACCTCTGAGGATGACAGAGCAGAAAGACATGAGGAGCCTGGGTCCTTGACTCTGTGGATCTGCCCTATCATCCTGGACCGTGTTCCTTTAGACTTTAGTTATATGAAAAAGAAATCTCCACCTTTTTTTTTTTTGGTCCCTGTTACATACAGTTGAAATTAACCTAAACTGATGTACCTGGCCATGTTGAGCTTGTGAAAATTTTTCTCTTGATCCTGTCTACTCTCAGTGGCTCCCTTCCTCTTAAAAGACCAAAGACTGGACCAAAATAAACAGGAAAAAATAACAGCAGAATATCTTAATGAAGCTTTATGTTCTTTATTATTTTTAAATAAGTAATCTGAACCTTCTAGAGCTCTCGCCCTCTTTAGGCATAACTAATTGAATTGCTTTCAACTTGGGTCTGGTGCTTGACTGATTTTGCGGGTCGGTGGTCCAAGGTAAAAATGGATTCTGCATGACATTAAATGTTAACCTGAAACAAACTGAAGATTTCATAGCACAAGCTACTGGGGACGAGGAATGACAATGGAATAGATGTTAGGTCCTTGATTCCAGCCATTCCCTACTTGCCCATTGCTGCTAAAGGAAGAGAGTGGCAATTCAAAGTGAATATCAATCACAGAGTATAGCATCTGCATAGATGGATGGCCTGGAGTTATTCAAGTGAGCTTCCTCTGGCATTTCATTAACGTTTCTTTGAATGGATGACAAAAATCTCTTATAACCAGTGCTTCCTAATTACCTACAAGGTAACAAGAGATGTTTAAAAATAGAAAAGTAAATATTTACCCTTTTCCAGTTACTTTTGGATATCTGAATCTGGTTCCCTGCTAGGAGGAAAATACTGTCAATGTGAACTAATTATCAAGAGCAAATTTTCATTTCTAACATCTTAAAGTCTGGTATTGAGAAAACTGTCACCTTGAAAAAAAAAAATCTGACCAAGGAAATTTTTCTCTACTGAGTGGAAAAAACCAACAGAACATAACCTATTTTAAATCTTCACAAGGATACAAACATAAGCACTGCTCACAATTACATTCCTCTCTAAGCTATAACCAGGGCTAATCGTAGTAACTTACTGTACACGTTAAATATTAGCCCGAATAACAGCTAGCTTCATAACTATAAGACTTCACATTGCATTTTGAATTCAATAACTTGATATTTATTAAACAACCATTCAAGTCATCAAAGCCCAAGTGGTATTTAAATACTTCAAAGTAGGTTTAAGAAGTAGCAGAATCAATTAAAATGACTTGCCTGTAAGTATATATAAAGTAATTCATCCCCAGAACTAGAAAATAGCTCAGGAATATTGGTTTTTCCTTTTTATTTTACCACCATGTAATACTCCTGCAATGGCAGAAAAGGAAACTCATTGTCTGGGACTAAGACACTATGGTTTCAAGTCAATCTTGGGGCTATTCTAGGAAGATGACAACTGTATCAAATTAGCAGTTGTAGTTTTGTAACACTACTTAAATCAAGTGGCTTGTTTTGCTTAGAAGTAAAATCCCTGGTGCCCTGAGAAGATGAGACAATGGATATAGTTAAATGGTTAGCTGACTCTCCAATCAGGTTTTTCTTTATTGTTTTAAGAGCTGACTAGTCCCAAAGATTTATGGTATTCTAGGTGATACAAGATTAAAAATTCAATGACATAGCTACATGTAATATGTAAAGAAGGCATCTTAATTTCAGAATGAAAGAACTCGTAAGAAAGCAAAAAAATCTGAAAAACTGAGTTGTAATTTCTGGAAATAACTTATTTACAACATTGATAATTAATGACCCTAAGAATCATGATTTCATCGTGATGCCCTACCAGTCTCTATTTTCCCTACTGCTAATTTTAGGACCTACCACCTTATCTCAAGTGGAACAAGCGTGAAGTTCTATGTCAGACTAGCAGAGGTCATAGACAGCTTTAGTAATACCGATATTTTGGACCTTAAAATTTTTAATACTGAAATTTGCTTATTAATTTATTACATTCTTACTGAATGCCTCCTATGTACCAGGCATTGTGCTTAGAAGCTAGGAAACAGTAAAAATTACCCTAAATACCTTTAACCTGAAATTCGAGTAAACAATCTTGTGAAACTGGGAAAAGGGGTGGAGGCTGAGATGTGGGGGGAGCATCTTCATGTGGAAATGTCATCTAAAAGAGGAGTTAATCCCATGAGATTTAAAAAATATTTTAGCAGGTATATTTTGTCAAGTATGACAAAATGATACATAAACCAGCAATAAAAGCTATTTTTCAAGTTGCATATAATAGCTCGTCTTCTTAAGATTGATAGCCCTGCTGAAGACGAGAGGGAGTTTATGATTCTTCCTAGAACTGCAGCTTAGTAAGTGAAAAGACAGATACCTCAAGAATCTCAAACAAAAATAAACGAGTTTACAAGCTGGTCTACTAGAACTTGCTATTTCAACAAGGCAGCCAAATGAGGTAAAGAGACTAAAATACTCTCTTTAAACTATGATGCAGTTGATCACAATGGTCAAACCAGTTTTCCTTTTACAGATGAACTGAGCATCTTAAGATTTTTTTTACTGGTCATGTGGATACTCATTTAAGACTTTCAAAACAGCCATCTTACTTGAAAAGCAAGAGCATTCAAGGAGCCATGTCCAAATCTCGTCTTGTGGGTCTAAATGTTTACCTCCATCCACTGTCCTCCACAAGGTCCTCTCCTACTCTTTTTTCATAATTTTTAGGCATGGCCAACTAGAATACATGACGAGAGGAAAGTAAAAGTATATGGTATATAAAAGAATATTCAAGAGACTTTCTTCATAGAGACTTCCTTGTGTATAACATCATACTAGGCACTTCTTTCCTGCTAATAGTTCTCCAACTATAGGTGCTCCGAAAATCATCATCAATCCAATAAAAGCATCGATGAGTATGTACTAAAAAAAGATTCCAGTGTCTCAGTATCACTAGGTCAGGCTCACATGTGGTTCTGGATTAAGTTAAAACCTAAAGTTAAAACTAACTTCTTGGGCTTCCCTGGTGGCACAGTGATTGAGAGTCCGCCTGCCGATGCAGGGGACATGGGTTCGTGCCCCGGTCCGGGAAGATCCCACACGCCGCAGAGCCGCTGAGCCCGTGACCCATGGCTGCTGAGCCTGCGCGTCCGGAGCCTGTGCTCTGCAACGGGAGAGGCCACAACGAAGAGAAGCCCACGTACCGCAAAAAAAAAAAAAAAACCAAAAAAAAAAACTAACTTCCTGTCTCTCCCAAACCCAATCTTGGTTGAGTTAGTTTACAAGACTTTCTCTCTGATAAAGACCTTACACCACCTTTTCATAACCTGTGTATTACTAAGTCAATAACCTGGAATACTCAGAAGGAAGTGGACTAAAGTCACACAGAACGTTTCCCTCAGCTTCTTTATCTGTAAGGATAGCAAAATCTATTTATTCACACAGAACGTTTCCCTTAGCTTCTTTATCTGTAAGGATAGCAAAATCTATTTATTATTCACTGGACTTCTGTTGCCTAAATGATAGGCAACAGAAGGGGAGGCTTCTGAAGCCTCCCCATCAACTGCTCTGAGCATGCACTATGTCAATCTTACATATACATTGTTTTAAAACACATATGTATTGGGAATTCCCTGGCAGTCCAGTGGTTAAGACTCCAAGCTTCCACCACAGGAGGCACAGGCTGGATCCCTGGTGGGGGAACTAAGATCCTGCAAGCCACGTGGTACGGCCAAAAAACAATAAATTAACTAAAAAACATAATAAAATACACATGTATTCACATATATTATTGCCTTTAACTATCATAGTAAGTAGATACATAAGATTGTAGGCTGCATGAGGACAGAGGTTTTTTTCTGTTTTGTTCCATGCTACTGTCCCAATACCCGTAACAGGGTTTGACACATAGTAGGGCCTTAATAAATATTAGCTTATTGAATAAACAGATTAATGAATAACTATGAGATTCATGGGCAAGTATAACGTACATTTTTTTTTCTGCATGAGAAAACTTTAATACCAATCAAAGGGATTAAGAGACTGCCCAAGATCACATGGCTAAGAAATGGCAATGCATGTAACTGAACGGAGGTTTCTAGGCTCCAAATCCAGTATCCTTTAAGCAACTGTCTCACCTGGGGCATACGTAACCTCTTACAACTTAGAATGCCAGGGGAAATGAAACCAAAGATAAGCACAGCACATCTTCCCGGAAAAAGACTTAGATTAAGTTACTCTAGAAAAATTTTTTTAATATATATTAAAGTAACACCAGTCATGGAGCAGATTTTGGGAATTTACATTAATTTCAAAGATAAAACTTGAATCTATAAACACCTTTGACATTTGCAAACAGCCACGTGGACCCTCACTGCCATCTGAGTGTCCACCTTGTTTCTGCACCATCAGCCCTCCAGGCACTTACACGGTAAAGTTAGAGAAGCAGCTCAGCAGAAAGCAAATACCAAAGCTCCCACAGTCCCAACACACCTGGGGCTTAGAGTCAACTCTGATTCCTCCACAAAGCTAGGAGGGCCAGACTGCTGCTAATTTATACGCAGCTGCCTCCAATGCCCACCATCTTTATTTCTCTCCCCCTGGCAGTTCACGCAGCCTTGGTCTTCCTCCTTCTTTCGGCAGACAGAACCATAAGCTCACCTTTCACTGCTCTAGACCAGCATTCTTTGAACTGGGATATGTGTCTGAATGAAGCAAAGCCAACACTTCCCAAGGGGTTCACCATCATAGCTATACGTGAGTCAATTTCTAAATCCCCAACCTCCAAATATTCTCTTGTCTGAAAACTGATCTGCCTGAAACCAAGACTGGGATGGAGGGACATCCATCTCCTGATGAAGGGAAGCTGTCCTTTGTCACCTCCCCTTCGCAAAGGTCCTTCTCCCACTTTACAAAAGCAATGCATCTACAACGCCTCCACCAGATCTTTCTAATCTTCATTACCCCAGGGTGTAAAGACCACAGGGCTCAGGGCGACTAACAAAGGAACAAATTAAAAAGGTGATGCCTGTTGAGGATCAGGTCTCCAGCATTTGGGGAACTCCTTCTCTAAGACAGGTAATTTCCACTTGTTTGTTTTAAACAACCTGAAATATTTAAATAAAAAGAGCCTTATGGCCGAAAGAAATACACAATACTACATTTCAATTTATATTCTTTTTTGTTACATAAGACAGAGTGATCAATAAGACACTTTCATGCATAAAACTATATTACATTGGGAGACACTGCTTTGGGAAAGATCTCCGGTGTTCTCTTTATTTACTGCAAGTAATAAATCCTTCCTTCTACCAAAACAAACGAACAAACAAAAACACTATATTACGTTGGGACAGAATTCTGTAGGGGAAGGGAAATGGAAATATGAATTTAAGGAGAAAAACGAAAGATGTAAGACTTTTACTGTTAAGAACTTACTCCTGCATTTTTAAAAATGAATGATACTGGGAATTAAATACAGATCCCACTACAGAGTTTTTTAAATGATGTAACAATTTAAAAAGTCAACATTTACAATATGCTGAAAAATGACATCCTTTGCAACTATTTAAACTTAGGATGAAAAGGTTTAGCAATGAACTTAAAAACATGCTTAGGGTACAGGGTTTTACAGAATTTTTAGGCACTACAAGAGCAAAAAAGCTGTGAGAACACTGCTGTAGAACAACCCTTCAGAAAACCCTTCCAAGACAATATTGAAGAGACATAGAAAGGACAATTTCCCCACCTACCCAGCTTTGAGCGAGGATGGGCTGATGATGGGGCGAGGATTAGCATTCTCTCCACCCTCTTCTTAGTCATAAACACATTTGTTGAAGCTGGTTCTGCAGCCAAGTTTCTAAAATTGATGAAGTTAGATATCTGATCTTAACTGCATTGCTGACGGGGATTAGACACTGGCTGAAGAGATGTATCTCACTCCTAAGGAGAACCGCTGGAGTACTTTTCTTTTAGTCTCCAGAAAGACTCATGAGGCAATACCATAAAGGCTCACTAATTTTGTATTTATCTTATACGATGACAAATTTCACCACTGGGGATGGAATACTGAATGCGTCTGACTGGCATTTCATTACTGACATGCATGAGGCAAAGAACTGGAAAGCTCTTACTTATTGTATAGTTAGTATGTTAAACATGGCAAATGTCCTAAGGAGTAATGTCAACAGGCACATCTACATACCCTAAGCCCTCAGACTCCGCTTTTTCCCTTCTTTCTCAGATTCTGTACTCTCTTCTCCTCTGCCCCTTACCTCTTTTCAGCCACTCCTTTAGGAAGCAGAAAATCGTCGAGATATGATGGATGAGGCCAGCGCTTAATTCGCTGTCTACACTGTTTTAAAAATATTGACTTTCCTGTCCTCAAGCTCTCAGAGAGACAGTGGGGCTATTTAGAGCAGACATTAGACCTACTCTAAATCTACTCCCATTTAGAAGGAGGTAGTACAGTTTGAGATAAAAGTTGTCTTTAGAATCAGAAAGTCAGCTGAAAACCACAGTCCACCATTTACTAGGTATGTCGCTCAATTTCTCTAAATCTCAAGGCTCGCAAAGTCCTTAAAATGGGATGCTAAGGATGAGAAATACATCAAGCACTTAGAAATGTACCAGCACATAGTAGGCCTTCAAGAATCAACAGTTATGAAATCAGATGTTTAATGGTTTCAATGATTGTTTAAAATAGCCAACAGTTTTCTCTTGACATAATGTCAACTACTGTCATGTTTTTCAATTTCTTTAACCTCTTTGAAAACAAGTGATTTGGAAAATGACTACCTTTCATGTCTAAGTATAGGGTGTGCGTGTATAAAATGTACCTGCAGTACTAAAACCAGCAAAAGGACTTACACGGGACGACGACTTCACAAATTTCACATACAGCATGGTGGCATATCCTTAACATGCTCTAAGCATTGCTGTGAAACATTTTAAAACATAAGCATGGAATCTATCATCAGTTCTTTTAAAGTCTATCCAAATTTAATTGGTAATCTAACACTTCCCCCTTCAAATTAGCAGTTTTTGTTTTTTGGTTGTTTGTAAAATACTTATTATTTTAAGGCTGTAGGGACACTGGTACTCCCAAAATTCTCATTTGTGTATAAATGAGTACAACCTCTAAAGCAATTTGACAATGTGTATCAAGGACTTAAAACGGATCTACATGCTTACTCAGCAGGGAAGGAATACATACTAACCCAAACAAACAGATTTATGTACAAGAGTATTCATTACATCACAACTTAATAACAGTAAAAAATGAAGCCGCTTGATGTCCACTGCAAGGGACTAGATATACAACCATCATCCCATGGAACATCATACAGCTTAAAAAAAAAAAAAGAAAATTAAATACGATGGGATTAAGTGAAAGAAACAAGGTATAAAGCAGTATTTGGCTATGATTCCAAATTTGTGTATGTCACTGTGATTCTCAAGCGGGAATGAGAGAAAACTTACAATAAAGAATTGGAATTACACGTAGTGATCAAAATCCACAGCTTGAAAGGACACGCTGTTAAGACTTGCTACCCACGTCCTAATTTTAAAAAGAAGTGTGGGATGAGCACACTGTTGATTCAGAACCTTTTTATGAATGGCGGAGAGAGGAAAGTGGATAATAAAGCTAACATCTCTGCAACTGGTATTCAGCCTCTTTAAACTTTCAGTTTAATGAAACTTTTGGGTGACTTTTACACCACACAAACCAATGTTCACTACCTAGCTAGTAAGTTTTGGGGGGAGTGTGCAGAGACGAGAGACGGTAGGAAAAGGTGAGGACTCACATAACCTTCCAATACGCACAATTTTGCACGGTGTAAGAGTAAATGAAACACTGTCAGCACACACACACACACACACACACACACACACTCTCTCTCTCTCTCTCTCTCTCTCTCTCTCTCTCTGATTCTGATCTACAGACGCATATTTAAAGCATGCCCACTCTAAGCAGAAATGCCTCAACACACCACCTGACCCTCCCTGAACTCACGTGCACTTCATTACTACTTTTAAAACCCGTAGTTTATTCCCAAAGCCCACCACTACCACCACCAATCAGACAAGGCTAACACGCATGCCAAGACTGTTTTTCAGTGTTCATGAATTTTCATGCCTTTATTTTTCACATCAGTACTTCAAATGTCTGATCTAACCCCACAGAAAAGAACGGGAACAAAAATGCCTTTGGACGTGTATACGTCTCATGTTACTCACTCCTGTACTCCAGAAAAGGAGTAACCCAAGTCCTTGTGACTTGAAATGACATCTTTCTGCTCAGTGCTGTTCTGACTTGGCCTGTGTGACCACAGCTCTATCTGCTTGCCTGCCAGCCTGCACCCAGGTGCTTCTGGCAGCCCCACAGCAGAAGCAAGCCTGTTTCTGCAAACAGTCTGAAATCGCACGAAGCCAACATCAGCTGAAGTTATTACCAAAACACAAAGGACAAAACACACCTAAACTGCCACCTTACACGTCAGAACTCTCAAACTGAAAGGTATCTATTGCTTGACAGTATGCACATCCATCTACTTGTTTGCAGATGTCCACCTGCAGAACAAACAGCTGGGAGACGTTTGGTTGGTTTCTGGTTGTCAATTTCAGGAAACACAAGCATTTCTTAGTTCCGAGCTCACGTTCCAAGTCAATACAGGTTTTGGTGTATTTTCAATTTTTTTCCAGGCTAGAAAGGCGCTAAGCTAATAATTAACCTTAAGCATACCATCACCTCTGCTAAAAACGTTTTCTACACACAGCCCTAAATTACTTTCTCTTCAGTTAAACAAAACAGACAAGCTGTAATAAAACGTCTCCGAGAAATGTGATCCCTTCCATTGGTCACCCAGGAGCCTTTCTCCTAAAATCTGTTCCTTCTTGTGGCGGAGGGGGAGGAGAGTATCCAAAATAAAGGTGCCACCCAAAGCACAATTATTTTGTAAGAAAGTTGCCTAAGATAACTCATACAGGGTTTCCCAGGTTGAGTAATTCTTACAGGCGGGTGAAGAGAAACAGCTCGCCTCCAAGATTACTATCTGCAGAGGCTTCCCTTATGTTGAATTTTTTTTTTTTTTTTTTGCGTCCTTTTAAATTATACTACTAGGGCTCTGATTTTCACACCTCCAGCTGCTGCTGGGGTGAGTTGAGAGCGACGCGCCAGGGCTGCGGCAGCCGCTCGAGCCAAGTCCAACGCTGGGGGGCGGGCAGCCCACTCCCCACAGGGTCCCACCCTCCCGGGCACACGCGTGCAGAGACGCGCCGAGGCTGCGGTCCGCGGGCGGGGACTCACCGCTGTCCAGCCGCGCGATCTGGGGCAGTCGGTAAGTGCTGACCAGCAGGTCCAGCGGAACGGCCACGGAGCTCCACTTCACATCCTTGAGGCTGCAGCCCAGCGAGGGCGCCGGGTCCATCTTCCCCTTCTCAAAATCGCTGTAGCCCGGCTGGCTCCGTTCGCCGTCGGCTCCCGGGTCTGGCCGCGGCTCAGGCGGCTCGGCGCGCTCTGCAAGCTTTAGCTCTCGCTCCCCCATCCGACCGTTCGGGGGCCCTGCACCCTCGCCCGGGCGCCACCGCGCGCCCGCACTCCTTCGCTACCCAGGGCCTGCCCGAAGGGCGCCCTGGAGGAACGCAGCGAGCTCAGGAATCTTTCTCAGTCTTCATGTCGGGCACTCTCCCGTCTACCCCGACCCTGTTAGCACTGGAGTTGCTACTACAGGACACAAAAAAGACCTGTTTGGTGCCCACCTCCTGAGAGTTCCACAGACAAATGAAGCTGGGACAGGCAGGCGGGGAGCATCCCCTGCCGTGTCCCCCGCCAGCCCTACAATTCTCCAGAAACGCAGCTGGTAGTTACCCCCAGCAGTCTAGACTTTGGCTGCTAGGCAGAATGGAAAAGGCCAAAGCACCGAGAAGCAGAAAGGTAATGAATGATCAGTATCCACGCAGGGGAAGGTGACTGTCGGTTTAGTACCTTCATTGTATGGACAAACTGCTGGAGACCGCAGAGGATGAGGCTAACAACAGCCGTGGACACGCCAAGGGTTACTGGGAGACGACTGGGACCAGCTGTTTTCACATGCTTTTATCAGTCATTTCTCTCCCAAGCTTAAAGGTTGGAATAGTTCCCGTTTTCTAGATACGCGTACCAGGACATTAGATAGCTTGGCAAGATTACACACTTGTAGAAAGCCTTGCCGAGATACAACCCCACAGTCTGCCTTCCGTGACAAACACTCTGTTTTCCCCAATATTGAGTATGGCCTGCTCACTGCAGACAGAGCTCAGAATGTAAAGGTGGCTGTAAGATTCCTGCTTCTTCAGGCACATCCTGACTTTTATGTGCTAATCTTTTTTTTTAGCGTTATTTTACACCGGCAGAGGTGAATGATGGCCAGGTGAAAGGGTTACATATCAGGTCTTTATATTTTTCAATATGTATTCAGTGTTCAGTGCATGTAAGACAAAACAGCACCTGCTTCGCCCGCCCAAGGGGACTTGAAAACATCCGCTGCCTTTCAGTGGGCTGGCTTATTTCTGTGCCAATGAATAAACCTCTCCATAGCAATTAAAGAAAAACACGGAGATTCTTCTACTCCCACTTTCCCTGTCCTCTCACTTTGAAGTACTGGCGATAATTTTCACAAAAGTCTTCTGCTGAAAGTTTTGACCTTTCTGTCACTGATGTTAAGTTTTTGGAAAAGTCTTGAAAAAAAAGTGGGAAAGATTTTAGTGTCTGTTTTACTCAGAATCACAGGTCCATAAAGTTCTAAGTTTTGCCCACAGAAAGAATTTTTAAAAACTTAAAGGAGCTAAATGCCAGCTAATTTTTTTTCTATCTAAATATTTAATCATTTCTGGAAATAAAGCTGAGTTCAAAAATGATATAAGAAACATTTAAGAATGGATAGGGTCAGGGGTCCTTCAACCAGTTTGTAGATCCTAAAACCTTATATGGTAGATTGATTTTTAAAAAATAACTTTCTGCGACTATTATATCCTCTTTAAAAGCTTCAGGAAATAGAAGTAGTTCCTTCTCATGAAAGGATTGGTGACTCGTGACCGAAAGACAAGATAAAAAGTAAAAAGATTAAAAAAAAAAAAAGTAAAAAGATTAATGCAATCAGCTTTTTCTTTTTAATCAATAAAGAACTTAGATTTGCTCTTAATGCTGGCCTTGCAGAAAAGTTTTCATTTCAACCTTGAGTATTAGAGGGAAGAAATTTTAATGAGCTACAAATTCTTATGTAAGTCTCCTGTCGTGGCAGAACTCTTTCAGAAAGATCTTATTTGTAAGACAGAGAGAGTTTTGGTTAAACTCTAGGGAAAATAAATCAGCTGAGAAGGGTAATCTTTCAGTCTGGCTGACCTACACTTCCAAACGTGATATGAGGAGGCGTGTTTCTTACGATTGTTGGGCCGATACAAACCACGTACATTAAAGCATAACAGCTGGGTACAGGAGCAAAACGTATGAGATTTTGCAGTTTATGAAAAGGAAACGTCCAAGAAAAATGTTCTGTAGAGCAGAATTCAATGTGCTGTTCCCTGGTTCCTGCCAAATACCTTTTTAAATTGACGTTTGTGGGAAGCAGCATTTTATGGTGATTAAAAATATTGACTCCAGCGCCAGATGGCGTGGGTTTCATTAGTGACTCTGCTCCTATTCAGGATCTTGGGCAACTTGCTATTTCCTCCTCTGAAAAATGGGGATAATCGCTATAGACTGAATGTTTGTGCTCCCCCAAAATTCGTATGTTGAAACCTAATCCCCAGGTGGTGCCTTTGGGAGGTGATTAGGTCTTGAACAAGAAAACAGGCCCTCACCAGACTCAGAATCTACCAGCGCCTTGATCTTGGACTTCCCAGCCTCCAGCTCTGTGAAAAATAAATGTAATGCTCATTTAATGTTGAACTGAATAATCAATAGGCCTAGTCATCCTCACACCCTGTACTATTTAGCAGGACACTGCATCTCTGGATTTTAAATGATTAATGTTCATGAGGTCTAGAAATTTTCAAGGTTCTAGTTCCATACAACAATGGTTACTATTAGATTGGCCCCCAATTCTTTTCATTCATCTGAAAATTTAAATTTTGTTTATTAAAATCAAGTTCTGCAATTTTGTCACTGAACTAGAAATGTACCTCTAGACCATCAGTTACAACACATTAAAACTGTTAGCATATTGTTAGCTTATTGTTTGTTAGCTTATTAGTGGTCTTCTTTGCCAGGACTTCACTGTCAGAAAGACTTGCTTTATTACATTTATATCCCCAGCACTTGTCACATAGTAAGTTCTCTATATAGGTAAATTGATCAACTTATCTATCCATCTATCTCTCTTTCATCTATCTATCTATCTATTTATCTATCTATCAAGAGAATGTATAAATGAGTAAACGAAATACCATAAAGAAGCATATCCCATATGGGTACTTTCAGGAAGGATTTTAAAACATATTCAGAATTTTACTTTGTCATCTCTTCCTTTCCTGCTTTTAATACAGGATGTGCCTTTCTTAAGTAGATCATTGAATGATACGTATATTACAGTGTCAAAGTAGGAATATTAAGGGAAAATATCCATATTAAGGAAAAACATTCCAAGTTGCAAGTTGGATTTTGTGGGCATGTTTGCTTTTTGAAACCATATACAATATATCCCCATTTAAAAATATGTATCACGTTGCAACCCAGAATACGCATATTATCAAAACAAAAGTTTTCCAAAATAATACTTTTTTGTGTACTTCTAATGTGTACCGAATCCTGATCTTTTAATCTATTCTTTACTGTTTAATTTTTTCAACATCAGTCATGATCCACTAATTTTATTTCACAGTCCATAACACAAGCTACAGTGTTAAAACCACCATTTTAAATAATAGTTCTTTTTGTGCATTGTTTATAATTTAGCAAAGCAGGGAACATTATGGCTGAAGTTGTAGGAGCTTCTAAAATTCAAAAATAATCAGAAATATAAAGAGCAAATGATAATTTAATTACTGAATTTACCAAAATCTTCATTGTACATGTGTGTACATGTGTGTAACTTTATAGGTTATATAGGTTTGGGCTTATGAAGAAGCAAGCTCTTTGTAGATGGTGTTTTTCCTCCCAAACAAGCACAAGACGTCAGTCTGAGAAGCTGCTGGTGACGAGTAGTGGTCCTGACTCCCGTGTGCTTTTATAAATTATGTGAAAGGCTTTCCAAAGGAGTAGTTAAGTGATTCATAGTTTAGCTATCCAATTCTGCAGTTTCAAGAAGTACTTTACGAAAATAAAGCACAATTACTAACTAATCACTAATTATCTATTTTTCATATATTAATAAATTGTTTTGAATCATACATTTAACATATTAGTTAAAGAAATAGATAGCTTAATTGGCTATATCACTTAAGAAGTAGATAAGCTAAGATTCTTTCCACCTAGAAAAGTGTATGGTTCATGATATAATTTATATTTTCTTAATGTATTTAATGTGACAAAGCACAGGTAGAAAACCTTTCATTTTATTTTTATTAGTGCCCAAATAATAATTATTAGTAAATATTTCTTAGTGCCAAAAATCTTCACAGGATGTATACAACTTTGTTGTTGGTGTTCTGATGATTTGAAGCTTCAAAGGAGTTTGAGTGTCAGAGGCAGTTCCATTTTTAAGCCTCTCCCTTGAAAGATAATGAGATTTTAGCTCCCTGCTGACAAATCCTCTAAAGGAAGTCCATCAAATATGTTTCCACCCCTCTTTTGAAGTAACCAGTGAAAAGAGAAAGACAGGGAAAGTGGGGTTATGCTGGACACCTCTCCTGGACACCCGACCCCCCTTGTCCAAACTGGATGCATCTTTCTTCCCTGACTGCTCTCATACTCAGGTTCATGGTTTATGAAGGCTGGAGTGTCACCTTCATTTACGTAGAATTGCTTGAGATCATGCTTAACTTCTCTAGTAGATTTTCTACTCATTCCCAAATCCACTTCTTGGAGAGTTTATGCCTTTCCCTCACCTCAGAAACAAATTTAAAATTCTCCAAAATGGTGTTTAAATGTCTATTTTATAAAAGTTTTAAAATATAGAAAATCCCCCAAAAGAAAAAATACAACCTATAATCCCATCACCCTGCTAACAATTTATCACTCTTCGTATTTGGTGCATATTCTTCTACTTATAGTATATATGTATGTGTGTGTCTGTTTAATTTGGATCAACCTATAATTTTGTAGTCTGCCTTTCTCACTCATTTTACCATGTTGATATGTATTCCAAAATGTGATTTTTAAATTAACGACTGTATAGTATTCCACATAAGAAACATGCTTAGAGAGTTGGATAGTTTATCCAACTCTTTATGCTTTGGCATTTTTATTGTTTGTAATTTTTATATTATTAATAACATCCACATGACTATCCTTATAGGTAAATCTTTGGGCATATTCATGATTTTCCTCCTTAATATAAATTCCTATAAGGGAGAATTGTTGTATTAGAAAGTGTAAACTTATTTTTTAAGGCTTTTGATACATATTGCCAATTTACTTTCCCAAAGTGTAAGAATTTTCACTTCCACAACTTGGATACTGAAGATTCCACATTATCTTTTCCTTTTAAAACTCTTTTTGCTTTAGAAATTTTAAAGGCAAAAGCTTTTAAAAGTATTTGAACAAGTACTAAGAAGTAACAAAAATAGAGTGTAGTTAGCAATTACTACACGTGATTCTATGAGTGGGCCAGAATATTTAATAGTAGATGCAAGACCCTGGATAAAACATTCTTCCTAAATTTAGTAAGAACACCTATAACTAGAAGAATAAGAAAAAATTTTGAAGATATTTGGGGAGGTCAAATTTAATAAGAAAATTACCAGACAAAATACTGAAGTACAGTAAAAGTCCATCAAATGTCAAAATAAGAACTAGTAGGCAAATATTTATGTATATAACTATGAAGATAATGCTTTTCATGCTTCTGTTCAAGACCTTCATTTGTATTTTCTGAGCTTATAATTTTTTCCATTTCTTGACTTTATTATTATAGATAAATGCATTTAATTTTTTTAATCCTCACCATTAAATCTATAGAGGGATAAACATATCTAGCTTAAGTTGATCTACCCTTGAAATCACACTACATTTGAATAAGCACTAGGGATTCATGGGGGGAAGACCATTGAGTTCCACTTGGCTCTATACTATTCAAGCTAATGTAGTGGAAGATGGTCTCATTAGAATGATTATGCAGACTCTCTGTAGGTCTCCTCAGAGGTTCTGACCCTGTACTTGTAAAAAACATCTCTGCTTTTCTACTCAAACTCTCATTGAAATTATATTTTGAAGTGTATTCATCTTGCATTACTTTTGTATCTCAGATGATTAAAATACCTTTTTTTCCCCACTACTTCGTTTGTAACAACAAGTTAAAGTCTTACCTGATATTTTCAAATATTTTATCATTCTATATCATCTATTCTCTGGAGTTTCTTTTTTCTACCTTACCATGTGCTTCAGAGTCACACCTGAACACCTGAAAGTCACAGTCTTTTCCAAGGATTCAAGTCATTGGCCACACTTTGGAATTGATATAAATGGAAATGAATTCACTAAAAAGAAGAAGAGGAAGATAAGAAGAACAAACATAGGCAATGTTAATATTAACTTTGCTCTTTGTATATGCTAGTATTATAAATGCATTGTATTTACCATTTAAAAAAGGTTAAATATGTCAATTTGAAAAGATTGACTATGTTCCAGTTTATCTATTACATGTCTAACTTATCAGGAGTTTAGCAGGAGAAAAAGAAAATATTCATAATAATTAGGAACGGCAGCCAAATCCACTCTATTGCTGATATGTTTATTATGGTAACTAATACCCTTTCAAAAGAGCACCATACTATAGTCTGTCCATTTTTCCATTCATTAAAATTTTAAATGTACTTTGATTGAATTGCTGCATAAATGTTCATAGCTCATCTCCCACTCTTCACCTATCTATCCATCCACTCATTCAATAAATATTTATTGAATACTTATATGCCAGGCACAAGCCAATAGGGATGCAAAGATAGTTCTTGTTCTCAAGTGTCTTAATCTAGTAAGAGAGCCAGAAACACAGGAAATAAAGGTAATTACAATCCAGTGTGGTAGGGATTAGAGATGTGTAGTGATATTTTGAGACTATGAAGGGAGTCTCTTATGTGACAAGGAATTGGATGAGAAAATCATAGACTTCTTCGAGGAGATGACCGACTAGTGAAGCATGCAACAGAACAAATTAGCCAAGTCAAGACAAGACAGAGGGAGAGACTAGGAAGTGAACCCCAGAGAAAAGGAGCAGAGTCAGTAATGGCATGGAAGCGAGAAGCAACGTATTGCATGGGAAGAACTATAATCAGTGTGATTTTGCTGTATCTTGAGATTTGAAGGAAGGAGTGGCTGAGATGAACCTGGAGAGTTAGATAGGATTCAGATCATGGAGACATTTGTCTGTCCTGTGAAGGAACGTGAACTTTATCATAAAGGACCTGTAGTAGGTGACCTATGGTGTTCGTTATGGGAGCTACTGTGAGGTCTTAAGCACCGAATTTGTTAACCAGCTTTGAATTTTTGAAAAGAATGTTTTGGAAAGTGTATACAAGATGGATTCAAAGAAAGAAATAGAAGACACATAGGAGACAGTAGAAGACGCTGGTTATGGTTGATCAAGGGTTGAAACAGTACAGTGTATTCTAGACATGAAAATAAGGGAACAGATATAGGATATTTATTAAGGAGGTAATATCCTCAGAACCTGTTTATTAATTCACTTCATGGGATAAAACAACTCTCTCCAAATGATCATGAATCCCTTGGACACCAAGCAGGTCTGTGTAGAACCCAGTATGGGTAGGACATTGTGCACAAGGACAAGGATGAGAACTTTGAAATAAGAATAACATGGAACTATCAAGTCAATCCATTATGGATCAGACTGGAGATAAAGTCACTTTGAAAAGACAGGACAACCACCAGGTCAAAATGAGTCTTTATTGACCGTATCAATACTTAACAGACTCTAGTGGCATAGTTTACCTCAGGCTGATTCTATTAAACTGACTTTGTTCTCAGGACATGCCTTCCTAGCAATGAGAATTCCTTGTGGATTTCTTGCATGAGGCCCTGGAAATGATGATTCCTTTAACAGTTTCAGGAAGGAAGAGACTAGTGAATATGTCGGAAGATGAGAGAATAGGTTCAATTCTGGACATGTTCAATTTGGGTCACCTGTAAAATATCCAGATGTGACATAGACAATTGGAAACAGGGAGCTGGAGTTGGGAAAGAAATTAAGGACGAAGATGCATATTTGGCAGCCGCAGTCATGTGAATGGATAAAATTTCCCAAAGGACATAGATGCAAAGAGAAGTGGGACAATGACAGAATCTTGAGGGCTTCCTACAACAGAGGCAGACCCAGCAAAAGATACTGAGAAAGGTCAGAGAAATAGGAAGAGAATGATAGTTTTTTGAGTCTTTTCCTTTTCCTTCCCTTAACTTCCTACATGAAACTATCTCTTGGTCAGAACCAATTTTGTCCTTCTCTATAGTATTTTGGGTAACTATGACCACAGTTGTAACATACCATGGTTATATGTGTGCTTTTCTTAAACTCCTTATTAAATAGTAAACTTCTTGATTGGCACTATCAAGATTTTACTGACTCTCGAACTAACAATTTAGCCTGCCACAGTTTCACGGATCCTGGCAGAAGACAGGAGACTCCCAGACCAGAGATAAAGGATTTATTACTCTTAGCTCATCAGGCAGCATGAACTTCATGTTCACATCAGTTTTCCTTGTCCCCCAAGTCCCATGGCGTGACTCAGAATGCCCAGGTGGATGCTGCATGCACAGTGAGTTTGTGTTACAGCTAAGACACCCTGAGAACCAAATCTTTAACAGGCAAACCTGACCTACCTTTTCTTCAGAAGGAGATGTTACTTTTATTACTGGACATTACAGAAACTGCCCTCTGCTCCAAAGGGAGACATTGCCTCTACCTTCTAAGACCGTTCGCTATACATACATCCTTGAAAGGATGCTCCAGAACAAAAGCTATCAATGCCTCTGCTCAAAAGATGTGCAGAAACACTGGAAACCCGTGGAGATTTGTCTGCCGTTAGGCACACTTAATTTCTCCCATATTTTCAGGTTCATATTGCATCTCCCAGGTTAGTGCCTTGCATATGACAGGTACTAATAAATATTTGTGGAAATATGATTTAGAAGTAACATCAACAACAGAGATAATTTAGCAGACTTCTCCCTAGAATTGTTTATAATAGGCTGGTATACAAACTCCTTTTTACTGCTGCTGTATGCTATTTAGAGAAACGGCTCAGTTATAACTGTAACCTCCTTGAGAACAACAATGTGTATTCATCATTTTTGCTTCCAGAGTCTTAAACAGAGTCTAGAACATAATAATAGATAAAGATTCGTTAAGTAAATAGAAATACATGGAGGATCACATAATGCAAATGATGCAGAATTACTAAGTACATTGCCCTTCTTCGGCCCTCCACTGCTCCTTGGTAACAATATAATCGGTTTTGTACTCTCCATACCATCTGAAAAAAGGAAGATGAGAACACCCATTCCTGCTAAACTCTAGTAACTTGGTGGATTACTCCTACACAGAGCATTTTTTTTAAACATCAAGAGCAGTTTGGATGTCAAGGATATGATGAAATGGGCTTTTTCATCTCTTGGTGGTGGAAATGTAAATTGGTGTATATTTATGCATTTGGCTATTTTCAATGAGGCTTTAAATGCCTACTTGCCAATTAAATTTGGAGAAACTGCCCTAAGTAAATTAACCTAACTACAGAAGGAAGTTTTGTGTTTTTCGTTTTTTGGGTTTTTTTTTTTGCGGTACGCGGGCCTCTCACTGTTGTGGCCTCTCCCGTTGCGGAGCACGGGCTCCGGATGCGCAGACTCAGCGGCCATGGCTCATGGGCCCAGCTGCTCCGCGGCATGTGGGATTTTCCCGGACCGGGGCACGAACCCGTGTCCCCTGCATCGGCAGGCGGACTCTCAACCACTGTGCCACCAGGGAAGCCCGAGAAAGGAAGTTTTATGCACAGATATATTAAACCCAGAAATGTATTCTTAATAGCACAAATTTCAAAAATTTCTGTTAAACTTAAGAAGGAATTCTACCATGAAGTGGTGAATCTCTGTATAGACCATGGAAAGACATTGCCAAGTTTTCTGCCTTGGAGATCTTTAAGGAGAATAAATGATCACCACTCCTAGACAATTTAAATATTGGTGCCATGTCCTTCCCAAGGTCTTTTCCATTTCATTTAGTCTATGTTGTATGATCTATACTTCTCTATAAGGAAAGGTAATAAAGTTTTCAATTGCTCCTTGTATTTATCTGGGGCTTGATCTTTTAGTAGAATCATATTCACTAGAAATCAAACTCTCTGGGGGATGCATAGTCAATATGAAAACATTTTACATTTCTAATAGTGGGGGAAGGTATTGACTTCCAAATTGTTTCAGGGACTAGAAAGTTGCTTTAAAATTTTTATTTTGATATAGAATCATCCAACATTATTTGTATTGCTCAAAGACATTAGGTCAAATAAGATCTTATCATTTTATGTTCTATTATTCCGCCAAAAAAAGTGTCACAAGGTCAGATGAAATCAGGAAGTGAGAAGCAAAGCACAAGAATACGTGCTTAAGGATTATTTCATGAAAAAACATAAAACCCTGACAAAATACACTTAGTGCTTTCAGAATTTCGTTAAACTAAGTGTTGCCCCTGGGCTTGTACCACGTCAAAAAGCAAATCCCACATCTGGAGGGAAGATGCAATAAGTTAATAAAGCATTTGACCTTTTTGTATTAGTTATAATTCCATCCAGAAAAAGAGTTAATAGGGTTCTTCTTATTAGTAAATCTCATTAATGCCAAGATTTACATTAACGTATTTAATTTGCTTTTATTTGAACTACATGCTCCTGGGTCTCATTAATACACATGTGAGCTTTGGTGCCCTTGATTTTCAGGGAAACTTTGGTGGGCAGTTTACACCACCTTGCTCAGGATTAAAGAAACACAGAGGAGTGCATTTGGCCAGTTTGGGTTTTTCTGCTTTCTTTACATTTATATGGTTAACATAGACAATGGAAATTGACAAAGGAAATAGGGTTACCATCTTCTGGGGTGAATCCATCTTGAGCTCCCTGGGAAGTATAGATGACGATATCCTCTTTACTACCTTTCAGACTAAAAAGACAAAGAGGGTGAAACAGGGTAGGAGCTGAGAGAAAACCTGAAAAAAGGTGGAACAAAGAAGATGGAGAGCTGTGTGTGCCTGAGGAAAAGCCTATTGGAAATGACGGAGCTATGGAAATGGGCAAGAACTGTATTGCTAGGGGTTATGAGATAAGCAGAAAACCTCAAGGGAAAACAATGAGGGAGGGGGGTTTGTGAGTGGAGGCGAGGGAGGGAAAGAAGAGGGGAAGGGAAATCATAAGATAAAATCAAATTTGTGTTAATAAGTTTTGTTTTCCTTTCCTGGCATGAAAGTGGGTACAGGAATGCAAATATTTTCCTGTGTCCTGAGAAATCCATTATTGGTTTCTGAGACTTCCTGCCAAATTTATTTCAATCATCTGTAATATATACCAGTGGGGATATTGCTTCAAACATATATAGAAGTAAAGTTAAGCCAACAAATACTTCCATTTTATTACTCAGGTACAAACATTTCATGTTTTCCCACTGGTATCAAATGGAAGCTTTTACTGATCCAACAGTATGGGCTGCATTGTACAACACCTGACAATACGGTGAGCGATTGGGTTAGCATTTTGTTATAAAACATTAAGAGTTTCCTATGTTACTATAAAAGTCATCTTAAAATCAATCATTCTTCTAGCATGTTTTTTTTACAATGGTGAAATTACAGAAATATAGTTTGTTTAGGGTTTGATAAAGTAACACACCAAACAGCCACCATTTCAATACTATTTCGCCTGAGTAGTCCCTTTGTATCCAAGTAATAGTCCTAATCGGCAATCTACACGTGCCTTTGTATCTCTTTTGGTGCCCTAGAGACACCACACTATTGCCTTAAAATAGTGATTTAAAGCAAGATTTTTATAGTAGCTTAAGAATGGAGCCCTCATTCTTGTTTATTTTTGTTTTTGCTTTGCTTTATGTTTTAGCATAGATTCAAGAAAGCAATGAAAGGTACCTGCAATTAATACAGTAAAGTTGTCATTAAAAGCACTGGTATAGCTGTTAAGTACCTTACTCTACAAAGACAGTGTAAGGTAACTTTAATTCTCAACATGAACAATTTATGACCATTTTAAGAATTATGAGAGTTTTATTTGAATCCCTTGCAAATAACTGTTTAGTAGTAGCTTTTGTCATATTTTAGATGACTTGCATCCAGATGGATTGAAACTCCACATTTGTCTCAGAAGAAATACCTGTTTCACGTGAACTGTGGGGAAGGAGCATCTCCTGCCTTTCTTACTTATCTGCAAGACTGAATTGGGTGTGGGTTGGGGTGAGGAACGGTAGGCTGTGGATCAGGTGTGGGTCAGAGAGCAGACTGGGTGGAAGCAGAATCAATGGCAGTGATCCCAGGGGGATTTGTTTGCACTGTGCCTTGAGTAGGGTGGGTTAAGAGAAAGAAAAATAAGAGGAGTGTATGTATGAGGTGGTGCTTTGGTATTTGAAGTGAAAGATACCTCTGGTTGTCATTTACTCATCAAAATCTGAAATTCCTTTCTTCCTAAGGTGGCTTTGGACCTTCTGGCCTACCTCTTTTTTTATGTACAGAGCTGGGTGTTCTGGGTAAACCCCCCTAAAAGGCTTGTGGCAGTGACTTGAATAAGGAGGCAAAATATCTCTAGGGAGTTCCTGAGAAACCTGAAGAGGATTTGAGGTTTTTCAGATATCCAGGTGGAGGTGAAATATATTAATATCTGTGTAACTTCATGGGTACATAAACTGGTAAACCTGGGACCTTTGTGTTACAGTTGTGGGGTAGGAGAGAAGGATAGGAGAGAGAATTAAGAAAGAACAAAAGATTACATAAGATAACTACGTTTTTACTTCTAAAATTTTATTATGTTTCAAATACATAGAAAATGACGGAGAATGGTATAATGACTACCTGTCTACCCACAACCCAGCTTAAGCAAATATTAACTTTTTGCTTTATTTACTTCAGATGTGTATAAAGAAAAAACATTATGGATACAGACAAGGCTTCCCTCTCTTTCCCCGTTTACAATCCCGTTTCCCTCGTTCCCTCTTTCCCTTGTGGTGTAAACTTTACCTCGATTTTGGTTTTTGTTAACCCCATGAATGTTTCCATATTTTTACTACGTGTGTGTGTGCCCATAAATAGAATATAGTCCTGATTTGTACACTTTTGACATTTACAAAAATGATATATTTATACATATTCTGCAAGTTGCTTTTTTGGCCAAACATGTTTTTAAGATTTATCCATGCTGACCATGGATCTCTAATCTTCTTTCTATTATACCTTTTATACATTTCATTTCATGAAGAGTCCATAATTCTCTGTTAATAGACATTTTAGGTTGTTGTGAATTCTTGATAAGTCTTGCTAGAGAGTTATAAATTTGTTAGTTGCTGTTGTTGTTTTGAGAAAACCAGTTTTTTTTGGTTTGATTTACTTTTTCTTAATTTTCTATTTTATTAATTGCTGTTATTTGCTTTACCTTTTACTCTCTTCAGGTTTACTCTGTTCTTTTTCTAATCTCTTGAGTTGATTTGTCAACTCATTTACTTTCAATCCTTCTTTCTTTCTTTATTTTTTTAAAATAAATGTATCTACAGGCTCTGAATCCCCTTCTAAGATCCACTCTGACTTGCCACACACGTTTTGCTACATAACACTTAGTTATCATTTGGTTCTAAATATTTTGTAAATTCTATTGTGTGTCCCTTTTTAATTGATGACTTATTAGGAATGTATTTAAAACTTTTAAATATCTGGAGGCATTTTTTCAATTATTGCTTTCTAACTTTGTTGCTTGGTAGTGAGGAAATGTGTTTCGTAGATAATTCTTCAAAATATATTGGACTTCTTTTATGACTCATTTGTGAGCAATTTATGTAAATGTTTCTTGTGTACTTGAAAATACGTTTGAAAAAATATATATGTATTTCTGTTTGTTCAGTGCAGTGTTAGACCCATCCATTTGTACAAGCTTGTTAATTTTACTGTTGAAATATTCTCTATTCTACTTGATATGTCTGTTCCAGATGGAGAATTGTTAAAACTGCCTACTATCATAGTGGATTTGTCAATTTCTACTTGCCACTGCATTGGTTTGGTTTGGTTTTGTTGTTAGGCTCATAAAAGTTTATGATTGTCATATCTTTTTGGTGGCTTGTTCCTTTTTCTATTGTGTTGCCATCTTTATCTCTATTTGCCTTACTCTCTCTACTTTCTCTGATATTTCTATCCTACACCAGCTTTCTTTCGGGTGGTATTTGCCTAATATATTTTTTCCATTACTTTTATTTACATATTTCTGTGTCATTATGTTTTAGGGGTGTCTCTTAAAAGAATGTATAGCTGGATTTTCAAAAAATACAATCCGGTCTGAGAAACAGGAGAGCTGTCATATCATGGAAGAGCGCCAGGTCTCCTTAAGCCATTCCAATTTGTTTATTGCCTTAATCTCCTTTATCTCTTTGGTGTAAAATTTCTCAGTGAGAAATACAAGATGCCTATGTCCAACAGTTCCAAGGAAACAGAGACTTAAGTTTAGTCTGTAGTCTGTCAAGTAGTCTGGTAGTCTGTCAAGATCCCCAAAGCAGGCAATAAATCCAACACAATTTGTGTTTTTCTTGTGTACCTGCAGAAACTAGGATAGAAATGATTCTACAGTTACTCTAAAAGAACAATTTAATAAATTCTACTTTGCTTTCTATTATCTTCCTTCTAAATTTTCATGGAAGATAAATCTTCAGAAGGAATTTTATCGTAATCTCTACAGAGAGATAATTTCATACCCTCACTAAATTATAAACTCTTCAAAGGCAGATGTATCTTGTGCAGATTATCTACTCAGTGCATACAGTTGAAGCTCAGAAGTTGACCTGGACTGAAATCTTGATTTTGTGGAAGGAAGAAGGAAAAAACAAACAAACCAATAATGGAAATTTACAAATGTTCCTCTTGTGACAAATTATTTTGGAAAAAATGGCAACAGTGCTAGAATTTCTATTGTACTTTACTACTGATCTGAGTTATGGCCTCAATGACCATTTTTACAAATATGCCTAAGTACTATTAATAATTTTTATAAAAATGACAGGAAATTTCAGAGTAAAAATGCAAAGTATCCCTCTGTATCAATCACTACTGTGAGCTCCTTGAAGGAAAACCATGTCTTCTCATTTTTGTACCCTAGCATGTTGTAACAGTGCCTGGCACATAGTAGGCTTTCAGTAAATGTTTGAGTGAATAGATGGATGAATCTCATGCAGATTAATATTACATAACCTTGCCTGCACTCAAAACTTTGCAAATTCTTATCATTTCTTTCCTTACGTTCAAATATAGATTGAAATTCTCCCATTTCTGCAAATGATTTCTGACGTCCTAAAGAAAGAATTAACCATTCCTATCTGTGTGTTCCCACTTTGTCCTTTCTGTTAAGATAGCACATTTTGTATCACATTGCAGGTAGCTATTTACACATCTGTCCCCATTCTAGCTTATGGAGTGTTGTTTCCTAATCACTTTTTAAATCTGCTTTGCAGTTGCTGCATAATATATAATACAAGCTCAGCAAACCTTTCTTGAATTGGATTTTAAAAGAGTAAAAATTAAGTGCCCATACTTGTTGAAAATCTACTATGTTTTAGATCATTGCAAGGAAATTTAAAGTTTTCCCTTTGGTTTTCATAATAATCCTATAAAGTATGTATTATTAATCCCTTTTAATGTTTGAGAAAACTAAGGGCAGAGAGGTTAAGCCAGTCATCCTAGGCCAGGCAATCGGTACGTGAAGAATTTGGAACTAACTCACGTGCTCCTTTCACCCAACCATGCTACCCCCATTCACCCCCAGAACCAAAGTGAACTCATAAAGAAGTCTATATATGTTCTACGTCACTTACCAACAGCCTCTGAAAGCACAACATGTTGAAATTAGGATATTACTTATTGGTTACTGGAGTCTTTTTAGGATCATAATGTTTACCTCAGAATGTACACCATTGTTTTTACTTGAGACATGTTCATCACTGGGAGTGAGTATTCATCCTAGTATACAAACACCTAGAAAGCAGGGATTATGCCGCTTTATACTAAATGATCCTCCCATCAGTTGTCCAGAGCATTCCGTGATGTTGATACTTGGTCTACAAATCTCTCTCTAGATGCTTACAGTCTAAGAGAGAATTGAAGGCAAATTCAAGGTTAGTAGCGAACGTGGACGTACGTGACGATGATGATGAAGAATTTTTTTCACGTGTATTGTCTTTGTGGCCTGATATGCCTGAACTTGAGTCTTTGCTCTAATTCCTTGCTAGCTGAATGACCTTGGGCAGGTTAGTTAACTTCCCCAGGCCACAGTTTCCTCAACTGTGAACAAAGAGTGAAGAGACCTGCGTTAGAGGTTAAATAAGATAGTGCCCATCTTATAAATGATAGCCATTATTATTATTACCCCGGAAAAGCATGTTATACAACCACAATAAGTAAGTTAGGTTCGTGTATATGGGTTAAATGCCCTAGCTGATAACATATTTATTTAGTACCACCTATTGGTCTCGGTACTACTCCCAAACCAATACGGAGACAAATGGGTAGAGACGTTCCGCAGGCAGAGGTTAATGCCCCCGACAGAGATTAAACAGAACACAAATGTCATTTCCTTCTATTCCTGTGCAGCAGTTTATAGGCGCATTAGAGTAGGATGTGACATAAATTTCATAAAGATATTGTACATTAAATATGCATAAAATTGCACCCCATCTAGAATTACAGCAACATCAATTATGAGCACTACCTGTCAGTCACTATTACTGGTATTCTCTCTATAAACAAAATCAAAAGTTCTGTGGTGATCTATTAGAGGTTTTCTATATCCTTCCCCCCACCCCTTCTGATCCTTTTAGGCTCTTATGAGCAAACCGTTGATCGTGACTAAAAGCAGCTAAGTGCTTTCTTTCTTGGTGCTTAGCAGTTTCTCTGGAATTTAGCAGACAACAACGCAGCCCTTAATACAGACTCAGACCAAATTTAGTGAGTGGGGAAAAGAGCATGATATAAAGTTAAGAAAACATGGCCTTTCAAGGAAACTAATGAAGACAAATATTGCTGGGGTAACCTTTAAGTCACATGGCTGGGAATGTTTTCCTTTGCAAATTACTTCTGAACCTTCAGTCCTGTAGGGAAAAGTACTGAAAAAAAAAAAAAAAAAAAATGGCATGAGCTAATTGCTTAAAGACAGCAATAAAAATGTGTAAGTCACACATACTAGATACCAGCTTGCAAGATGATAGAAAAATTCATCTAAATCTTGGGATTAAAATGAGTGAATTCTGAATTAGCCCCTTCACTGTTCATTGCAGAAGAAAGATCCCTTCAGTAGAGAGGAGCCCTGCCTTTTGTGGGTACCCCATCAGACAGGGACTGCTTGGGCAGTGTTCTTGCCTTTTCTCTTGATGATCATCCCTTTTGCATCATAATCACCATTGAAGTTTGGAGCAAACTCTAAAGAAACACATTAGTTCTCCTCCTGGGTCAGCTAGCCATTTTTTCCCCTGCCACCTAGTACAATGGTATTGCTCTTTCTACCAATAATTTAACTTTGGAGTATAGAATTATATATTAGGAACACAAAAGAAATAGCTCACCGATGTTAATGTTTTTAAAATAAACATTATGCAGTTGATTTGTTTTATTAATTATATTTATTGGGGGAATTCCCTGGCAGTCTAGTGGTTAGGACTCCGTGCTTCCAGTGCAGGGGGCATGGGTGTAATCCCTGGTTGGGGAACTAAGATCCCACATGCTGTTTGGTGTGG